>NW_020954557.1:3070560-3150560 GCF_900497805.2 Vombatus ursinus
TAATTCATTTCTTTGGGCTGCCATGGATGACCTCGAAGGGATCTGCCCAGTCTATATGGAGATAACAATAGTACTAACCTCCTAAGGTTGTTGTAAGGATCAAATGAGACAATTATTGTAAAGTTCTTACTTATCACAGAGCTGGCACATAGTAGGCTCTGTATAAATGTTAGTTATTATCATTATTCTTATTACATCTTTTATCCTATTATAAAGTAGCCATGATTCCAAACAAGTATGACTCACCTGTTTTTAATTTCAAAGTATGATTCAGTATAGTAGAGGTAGAAAAAATTTAATTACTTAGAGGTAGAAAGACAATGGATGAAGGTGAAGTAGTTTTGTTCAAAAGATAACTCCTCTATCCCCTCCAGTAGTCATCCCCAATAACAGAACTTGCTACTCCTTCCTTTCTGAATGACTTGACTATATTATTTTAATATAGCCCACATTTTATTTGTATGAACCTGCCCCACAATCTAAGGGGAAAAAATCAAATGAACATAGGTTGTAGAAACATTTCAATGTTCAAATCACTTCTGTTCTGCATTCATCTTATTTGAAAGGACAAGAAGCAGAAGAAATGTTGACAGACAGAAAAGGAATTAGCTTTCTTTAAGCATAATTAACAATGAAAGGGGAAACACTAGAGAGGTCTTATATTAGCCAACCTTTGAGCTTTTGTGCCCTTAAAAATAAAACAATGGGGGTCCTAATCATCTTCTACTTTGGTATAAAAAGGTTCCCCCCTTTTAAAATTTCCCAATTAATTTCACAACCCCAGGAGAGGAAAGAGGTAGTTAGAATTTTCTTTTGAAACTTTGAAAGTTTTAACCCTGTTAGTTCTGAAGGAGGTTTTCTTAGGTAAAAATTTTTAAATGTACTATAAACTCATGTTACCATGTTACATTACACAAGAGGGAAGGATGATGAGTATAGTATGAATTGTTAATTCTGGAGAAAACTGTGTGTTTTCAATTTCCGAGAGAAATGTATCACAGAAACATAAAATAAACCCATTCCCTTTTAATGCATAACACTTCTCTTTTTAAAATTGTCAAAATTAGGAAGTATGACATAGCAGGAAAAATGGGATTTTCAGCATTAAATATTTCTGCTTCCTTTTCAATGTAAATATATTTTACATAGATGAATATCTGAAATACATAGTATATATAATTATTTAATGCATATTTATGAATAGACAAGTTATATATACATATAAGGATTCATTTTTAAATATAAATATATAAAATACTCTGTGTGTGTGCATGTGCATGTGTGTGAGTGCATGTGTGTGTGTGTGTGTGTGTGTGTAAATTTAAGGTGGTGGTGGGAGGTATGAATAGGGCCCATCCAAAGCTGAATTTCCTGCTTTGAGTAGTCCAGCTACATATGTCTAACTCAGCAATGATGGGGCTTGGTCCTTTTAGGAGGCTGAACTTTTTTTCCCTGATCCCTACTGACCTTGAGTGACTCAGCACTTTTTTTTTTAGTCTTTTGAGATGACAAAGCATCTATTCCCTCGTTGGTCACTGATCAGGAAGAGCCATTACTCAGTGAACCTCTAAAAAAGAGAGTGACTCAGCTCAGCTGTCTTCCTTCCGCCCTCCAGGTGACATCCAGATATAGTTCTGGGACTTGGGGTACAGAAAGGGGAGAGGGTAACTTCTATAGTCTTCTACTCTGGGCTGATGGCAACTATAAGCAGTTGGCAGCTCACTGCTCAGTGAGTCTGATCTTGGATTTGGAGCTGCTCTTCAATGTTTGTGGTTTGCTAATCTTGGGTAAATTAGCATTGTTCTCAGATGCACATGTCTAGTCTCGGAGGAGTGAATTCAAGAGATTCTGAGATCCTGGGTCCTTTGTTCAGAGCTAACTGGCAATAAGGGAAGGAGTCCAGACAACAATTCCAGAACTTTTTGGAGAAGATGACTACCAGCAAGGTGGGTCTAGAAGACTCTGCCTTGGATGGATAGCAGACATAGACTGGGACTTGTTTGGATGTAAGAAACTGAAGCATGTGAGAAAAGGGAGCGAACTCCCTTTCATTAGAAGTCAGGCTATCCTGGGACTGAACTGTTTCAGGAGGCATGCCTAGTATAGAGTTGAGAGCAAGTGGGCACAGTGCCCCAGCCCCTTAGGCCCCAACAGTAGTTAGGAGAATTTAATGTCCGTAAATAAAATGAAATCCTTAGTATTTCCTGCATACCAAACACTGAATCAGAAGGGAATGCATTCAGGAAATCCTATGGAACTGGATAATTTGAGAAAAATTAAACTTTAAAGAGTGAGGGGGGATAATCACCGAAATTTCCATAGCCAATTTAAATACAAGCCAAACTTGTAAACACAAACACAAATAGAAAAGAAGTATCAGAATACAGAAAACAAGCCTAAAGAATGATTAAATTTGCATTCAGAGGCATAAGGAAGCAACCCTTAACCAGAAGAGAATTCGTTTCTATATCTGAAGACCAAGTCTTCTCCCTTTACCCATCTGCACCCTCCTATACCACTGTATACTGTCATTTACCACAAGACTTAATGCAATACAGCTTTAATGTTTTGGTTGATACATGAATTAAAAGGTCTTAGAAAGTAATGCTTCACCACACATACAAATTACAGAAAACTCTCAAATATCTGTATTATCAATCCACTTTGTGGATAGACCTTAAACACGTTTAAATTTCTTTCTAGTTTCTCCCAATCCCCTAGTACCACCATATTTCCACTCCTGGCCATTTTATGCCGGTGATTAATAACTAATTTGAATATCAAAATTGTAGGATGTTAGAGGTCCAATCACTGGTCAGTAAATAAATCCTGTCTGTAATGTCTCTAATATTTAGTCACTCAACCTCAACTGGAAGGATCCCAATGTTAGCTTTCCCAACATGCTTGGAGAAGACAATATTCATAAGGGCAGAACATTACAGTTTTGTTAGTCTAATTGTTAGGAAGTTTTTTTTTTTTATCTTGAGGTGAAATTTGCTTCTGTGTTACTTCTGTTCATTGTTCCTTATTCAGCGCTTTGGGTTCTGCCAAAGTCTACTACTTCTCTCGTATGACTGATAGTCATTTAAATTGTAAAGACGGTGATCATATCCCCTCTGCCTTCTCCAGAGTCCAGAGACACGTCATCAATTTTTACAACCAGTCTTCATATGATGTGATCCCTAATCCCTTCAAGCCTCCTAGTGATCATTCTCTAGATATATATCAGCTTATCAGTGTCCTTCCTAAATATGGCAAGTAGAAATAAAAATAATACTCGGTATGTGGTTTGGCCAGAGTATAGTAAAACAAGACTATTACTTCCCTTGTTTTACTCACTAAACTTCTGTTAATCCATCTTAAAAATCACATTAGCTTTTTTGGCTACATTTTCATACCACTACTCTAATTTGAGGTAAACTAAAACCATGACATCTTTTTTTTTTTCATATGGAACTTCCTTTCAGGGTTCCAATACACACCAGGATATCCTAAACTTATACAATTTATTTTTGGAAACTAAATGCAGTATTTTACATTTATTCTTATTAAATTTCATCATCTTAGCATCACTTCATTGTTCATCCTATACAACAAATACAGATACTTCCTGGGTTAAAACTGTCTTCAACGTGTCAACCCATTATTTCTCCATTCTCCCAATCCATTCTCTCACTTCAAGTACTTTCAAAGCACCATCACGTCCTAGCTTCAGGAATCAACTAGGTTGTTCTAGGTTAGTGGTGACTTCTGTTGTCTGACTCAAACTCTTTCCCCACCACCTCCTTTCTTTACCCTTAAGGAAAAGATGATAGCCACCTTTCTCCTCTTTTTTTACTCAATCCTATTTACTTAATCCTATTTCATACCATTTCTAATATATCTTCCAAAAATAATTAGTTTTAACTCCTTTCTCCTCTCCAACATTAGCCTAGTTATCTCAGGAAAAATTATTAACCTTTTTCTCTTTGTCTTTTCTTTCTCTGTTTAGGTGGTCTCTGAGTTAAAAACAAAAACAACACTCCTATTTTAGCTGATAAGCACAGAGATAATTAGGAGGGATCATGAGACACAATGAGAAAAGAGAGTCCCTGCCCTCCAGGAGTTCACAATCTAATGGGGGAGACAACATGAGAACAAATATACATAAACAAGCTAGCTACAGGACAAATAGGAAATAATAAATAGATGGAAGGCATTAGAATTAAGAGAAGTTAAGGAAGGTTTCCAGTAAAAGATGACATTTTCATTGGGAGTTGAGTATTCCAGACATGGGGTATAGTCTGAGAAAATGCCAGGAGCCTAGAGATGAAGTGTCTTGTATGGGAACAGCCAGGATGCCAGTGTTATCAGATTGAAGAGTACCTGTCAGGGAATAAGGTATAAGAAGATTGGAAAGGTAGGAGTAGGCTAGGCTATGAAGGGTTTTGAATATCAAACAGAACATTATGTATGTGATCCTGGAGGCAATAGGCAATAAGATGCCACTGGAGTTTATTGATTGGGCAGTGCATGTGTGTGTGTGTGTATATGTGTGTGTGTATGTGAGACACGATCAGAACTTCACTTTAGGAAAATCACTTTAGTGACTGAATGAAGAATGAACTAAAGGTGGAGAGAGACTTGGGCAGGCAGAGTCACCAGTAGGTTATTAGTGCAGTAATCCAGATGTGAGGTGAGGGCCCGTACTAGAATGGTGGCAGTGCCAGAGGAGAGAAGGGGGAATATTGCAGAAATGTTGCAAGGGTGAAATTGACAGATTTTGGCAACAGATTGCATATGGGGAGGGAATGAAAGGCAATAAAATCCCATATTTTACTGGAAGCCTTCCCTCACCCCTTTTAATATAGTGCCATCTCTCTGTTAATCATTTCCTAGTTATGCTTCATACTATTTATGGTTTGGAGATATTTGTATGCTGACTCCTCCATTAGATTGTAAGTTCTGGGAGGGCAGGGTCTGTCTTTTGCCTCTTTTTGTATTCCTAGGGGTTAGCCCAGTGCCTGGAATATTGTAGGTGCTTAATAGTGTTTATCAATTGTTTGATTGATTAGAGTGCATGCAGCCATGGGAAACAGCCAATACAAAGGCACAGACTGAGAAGAGAGATCAAGTGCCACGTGTGCATAATAGGAAGAAGGTTAGAATGACTGGGTTACAGGGTGGCAGGAAGGAAATGTGTTTGAATGTCGAAAAGGTATGAAGGGGCCAGGTCTTAAAGATACTGATCCAAATGTCAAATAGAGGCATTTTTCTTGATTTTAGAGACAATAGGGAGCCACTAGAGTTTTCAGAACAGGGAAGTGAAATCATTAAGCCTGTGCTTTAACAAAATCATTTTGATAAATGAATGGAGGACAGGTGGAGTTAGGGAGGTTCTTAAGGCAGAAATATCAAAAAGAAGGTAAGAAATGGAGATGTCTGGAACATTATAGTATGTGGTAGCTTAATGAGGAGAGAAAAGAGGATTTATAAAACAGGTCTTGTGAAGATAGAAGTACGATTTGACAACCTCTTAAATGGGTCTTTAGTTTTTAATTAGATATAATAAAGAACCAGTTCCATTTATTAAGCACCCATGTTACATGGAACACTACATAGAACACAGTAGGGCACTTTCAAGGATTAAATATGAAATGTTCCTCACATTCATGGGGCTCATACTCTAGTGGAGACACAACACAAAAAACAGTTTTAAATGAATAAATCACCCCACCCCACTTAGCCCCAATATCTATATCAGATGATCACACCTCCATTTCGTCAATCCTATCCCACTTAAGTTAAGTATGAACTAGGTGTGAACAAGGGTGAAATATCTATATTGAAACAATCAATCCAACAAAGGCATTAGAATAGGTTTGAGAAGTCTATCAATCAATCAGTCAATTTAATCGATCAGTCAAGGGAACTAGATTAGGTATATAAAGTCCTGGATTTTTTTATATTGCCAGGGACCCAATGAACCCTGCCAACTATCCATCAGTTATCCCTCACTTTTGTGAAATAACCAGCCTCTCTTCTCAGGTCATATACTTCTTTGATGATATTTACACTGTTTCTTATTGTAATTCCTTTTAGGTTATAGCTCTATAGTTGCTTATGCCTATCACCCACCTCCCTGTTGCCCACTGGGCAATCAACACTTTAAATACTTGAGACATTGTAGTGTACCATCATTTGTAGCCCTACAATGTCATTGAAAGCATAATGGTATTAAAAATATGGCTCTTTATTTCAAGGGGGAGCTGAGAGTCATTAAAAGAACTTTGCAATTTTTCAAAGGCAATCCAGCCCACTCTCCTCATTCTGTTCAATTCCGAAGTTATGCATAGTAAATTTATAGTGAGCAAAATAAACTTGATTTCATGCCTTTCTCTCATAATGCTTAATAGCCCAGGAGCAGGAGAGGAGGATCAAATGGTGACATGCACAGGTAGACAAGAGATTCCTGGGCAGTGCCTAGATATAGGGGCAAATCAATGGAATTTCAGAATTCAGTATCCTTGATGTGGTTGAATTGGGATCTATGGCATGACTATACTGGCTATAACTTCAATGAGGAGAGGATGGAGAAGATCAGAGCTGAGGAGCTTAAATTGGAATGTCACAGTGCCGGCATTCAAAATAAATAAAAATGATTTTTATTAAATTATATTGTATCCTGTTTTTGTAAAAAAAAAATATTAACATTGCAGTACTGTTGTTTACTACCATTTTCCCCTTGAAAATTAAATGAGAGTCAGTGCAGTACATTGGAGCTGGCTTCTTGACCCCTGATCAGGGAGGTCTAGGTTCAATCATTCCAAGCATAACCAGGGGAATGTCACTTAGCTCAGTGCCCCCAAGCAACTCTCTAAGATAGATTCTATATTATGGAAAGATCTGCACGTGTGTATCAGTACAGGAAGTTTTCACATTTTCACACCAGGAGTTTCTTATAGCCATGAAATCACAGGTCCAAATCCCCTCTCTCCCATGGAGCAAAATTAAATGGGCTTTTGTGTACCAACTTGGGAAACTAACCATCACATATGACATCATTTCTTTAGAAAACTCTCATCTGAGCTCTAAACAACCAACAGATTTTTGATACACAGCACAACATAACCTGTTTATAAATTTAAGAATGCCTATAAGCGGAAAGTCAAATACACTGGGGGAGAAAAGCACAGATTGAGCCAAAACGTTCAGGAATGTCATCTGCTCCCTGCAGGGCTAGCTCTAGGCAAAAAGATGAAATAGACAAAATTTGTCTCCTGTGCTCACCCATAATTCCTGTAAACACTTCTCTCTTTTGCCTTCTCCCTATTCTCTTCCTAATGCCTTCTGGCTATCCCAGGTCCTGGGATAGGGGGCCTTCCAGGGTGGTGCCACGCGCTCTGAATTTGTCTTATTCCCCTGTCACCATCAGAGCCCACATGTACTATTTCCCATTCCCTCTGAGCCCTGAACTCTGCTAGGGAACTGATAAATTTTTGTATCACCAAAACGGGTACTAGGAGTTTGAATGCCTTTTCTACCCTGGAGACATATTTTCATTTCAATAGTTGCCTTCTGGGGACAATCTCTTTTTTTAATTTTATTTATTTTTTATTAAGGCAATTGGGGTTAAGTGACTTGCCCATGGTCACACATCTAGTAAGTGTCAAGTGTTTGGTCTGAGGCAGGATTTGAACTCAGGTCCTCCTGACTTCAGGGCTGGTGCTCTATTCAATGTGCCACCTAGCTGCACCAGGACAATCTCTTAGTCCAAAGGAATGACTCTAGTTGGAATTTTAAGCTTTGAAACTAGCCAAGGATGGGAAGGCTGCCTCAGTTACAATGGCACATAAGTATTGTGTTTATATTTTTGTCTTCTGTACCCTGAAAGGGCTCTGTTCAAGGTCTTAGACTAAATCTTTGCCTTGGTTTTCATTTCATAGTTACAGGGAAAAGACAATACCAGTTTGCCATGAACCTTTTGAAATTCTACTGCACTTACACTATTTGGCAGATTCTCTTGGGTTTTCCTTCAAAGTTATAGCAATCTGGCCCAGGATTCTCCTGGAAGGACAATGATGGTCTAGGGGTTGGTAGCAAGTACTAAGGTCAAAAACAAAATGCTAGTCACTACTCAAAATTAAGTGTGAAAAAGAACTTAATATTTTTTGACTGACTTAATATTTCATGGAGCATGTTCAGAGTTACCCTCCCTCATCCTTGTTGATCACATGGTAACTTTGAAGCCTGTTTCCAACTATTTATGCAACTCATCCTTAAAGAGCATGCATGCTTCATGGATGTAAGAAAGCCTGCATGTCCTTTTATTAAGGTTTGTGGATTCTCAAGAGACAATTATTGATATTGTAAGCAAATGCCACTGTGAGTAATAAAAGTAGTATCCATATTATAAGTAATGCTTAAACTTCAAGGTTCTAAGATTTCAGGATGCTGTTAAGGAAAACAAAAGATTGACTGTGGAACATGTGAAATGTAGGAATATGTTAAATATTGAAATCAAAAGAAGGCTCATTTAGCATGATTTATCTAACAGAGGTATTAGACAGAGACTAGGATATTTTAAAAACCTCTCCAAATTTATGTTAGGATGAGAAAATGTGTTGTTCACCTTTGAACCCCAGCACCTAACAGAGTGCCTGTTATTCAATGAACATTTATTAAACACCTACTATGTTTTACATACTGTGTTAGGTACTGGAGGCACAAAGAAAGGCAAAAGATGGTCCCTATTCTTGAGGAGCTAACAGTGGAACAGGGGAGACAACATGCAAATAATTATGTACAAACAAGCTATGTACAGGAGAAATGAAACTAATCAACAGAAGGAAAGCACTAGAATTAAGAGGGAATGGGACAGGCTTCCTCTAGAAGGTGGGATTTTAGCTGGGACTGGAAGGTAGCCAAGGAAGATGGGATTTGGATGTGAGTAGGGAGAGTAGGCCATGCATGGGGGAACCATATCCTGGAGCAAACCTGTCCTGGAGTCAGGAGATGGGTACAGCAAAGATGCTTGTGTCACTGAATTGAAGAGTATGTGTTTGGGGCTGTAAGTTGTTTGCTAATTCTTGTTAATTGTGTAATTGATATATCTGAACAATGAAGTTGGGTAGGGGTTAGTACATCACCCCACAGTTGCAAAAGGGACATGATTGCTCCCTGAGATCCTAAAGAGGAAGAAAATGGAACGATTGCTATCCAACACAGCTGTGGGTAATTGAAGGCAATATAATAATACTGCCAAAATTGTAATAAATTCTGTGTGATTTAACAGTTGAGATTGCACACATCTTGGTAGGTTTGTGTATATCATTTTTCAGTTGATTGTGAAATCTACATATAAAGTCATAGTCATAGCATGTAAAAACTCAACAGGGACAAAAATGAGGAATTATTTATCTTTCTATGAAGCTTGGAATTCTTTTTTCTGAGATTTTTTGGGAGTGACAGATTTTTCTTCTAGAGTTCTGTTCTCTTTCCTCTCATCCCCTCTGCTCCCCAATAAAACATGGCTATAGTGGTCCACACTTCTTATCAATACTTTTCAATTTGCATTATGGATTCAGTACCCAGACTTTGCACCAGAGAAACTAGACGGAATATGAGTAATAATAAATCAATAGACATTAATTTGACTTTCCTATACATACAACACTGGTCTCTTTTTTTTTCCCATTCTCATTGCCACAAGCCCAATTCAGTCCTATTTTCTCCTCACAACCTACGTGTTATCTTTACTCTTCACTATCTCTTCTTGCCCATATCTATTTTATTGTCAAGCATCTCTCCAATAGGCCTCCTTCTCTCCTCTGACACTACCATCATTTGAGGAAGGCCTTTATCACCTCACTCCTGGACTACTGCAATAGTCTGCTGGTTGGTCAGCCTGCCACAAGCTTGTCTCCACTTCGGACCATCCTCCATTCAGTCTCCAAAATAATTTTCCTAAAGTACAGGCCTGACTATGTTACCTCCCTACTCAATAAACTATAGTTCTCCATCACCTCCAGAATCAAATGTAACATCCTGTGTTTGGTGCTCGTAAACTTTCATTACTTACTCCCTTTCCCCTACCTATCCCGTCTTCTTACACTTTACTTCCCTTCATCTACTCTTTGATGCAGTGACATTGGTCTTCTTACTGTTCCTTGAATAAGACACTCCATCTCCTCATTCCAGGTATTTTCACTGACTGTCCCTCAATCATGTAATGTTTTCCTTCTTCATTTCTGAATTCTGGCTTCTTTGTCTTCCTTAAAGCCTCTCCCAAACCTTTGTAATTCTTGTGCCTGCTCTCTGTTGGTTATTTCCCATTTGTCCTGTATATAGTTCATTTGTACATAGTTGTTTGCATGCGGTATCCCCCATTAGATTGTGAGCTTCTCAGGGACAAGAACTACAGTACCTGGCACATAGTAAGCTTTTAACATGTGTATTGACTAATGGACTCACACCTAAAATAAAACGCATTAGTCTCTTGACTGATCTCCAAGACTCCAATCTTTTCTTACTCAGTCCAATCTAAACATCCTTGACATTTTGGAGGGTGTGTGTGTGGGAGGTCCAGTCATTGTCTACTGACCCAAACAATCCTTCTACTCCTAATTGATTTTCTATCCCACCTACTATAACAGCTTTCCTAAACCTTATCTTCTCTCCTTAAACCTCCTGTGACATTACCTCCCCTCACCCTCCTTTCCAGTGGAGGAACTCACTTCATACTTCACTAAAAATTTTGAAGCCATTCACTGGGAGCTCCCTCTTCTTCCTTCTTATCTCCTGTCTCCTGAAGTCATTACTCTCTCTCTCCTTCTACATTCTAGTCTCCAATAATGACTTTAAGTTTCTCCTTGCCAAGGCCAGTGCCTCTACATGCACCTTTGACCTCATCAGCTTCTATCTTCTCCAGAAGATTTCTGCCATTATCATCCTTATTATCTCTGTAATCTTCAATCTCTTTCTTTCTAGTGGTTCCTTGAGGACTACAAACATTTCCATCTTCCATCTTCAAAATGCATCGTCCATCTTAAAAATCACTCACTAATTCTATCATCCTTACTAAATATAACCTTATATCTCTTGTCCCCTATTTTGCTAATTTGATCTCTGTAACTTGTCTCTGCCCACTCCAATTATCTTCCATATAGCTGCCAAAGTGATTTTCCTAAAGCTCAGACCTCTTCTTGTCATCCCCCTACTCCATAAACTTTAGTGGCTCCCAATTACCTCCAGGATCAAATATAAACTCCTTTGTTTGGCATTTAAAGCTCTACACAATCCATCTCCTTCCTACCTTTTCAGTCTTATACTTCTCTCCATGCACTCTAGGCTATACTGGTCTACTTGCTGCCCCTCACACATGAAGCTCTATCTCCTGTTTCAATACCTTTTCACAGGCTGACTCTCATAGTTGGAATGCTCTCCCTACTCGTTTCTTTCTTTTAGAGCCTCTAATTTCCTTCAAGCCTCAGCTTAAATGCATGCATACATTATTTACAATTATAAATTTACAATTTATACACACACACACACACACACATATGTACGTATTTATGTATTTTTTCTCCATTTCAGTGTAAGCTCCTTGAGGTTAGGGACTATTTTTGCCTTTACTTCGTATCTCCAGAGCTTAACTGGATACAAAATAAATGCTCATTGTTTCATTTATTAATTGACCTGTACTTTTCATCAGAGTAAGGAACTCCAACTATGGAAACTTTTGCTGATGCCAACCAACAATTTTCCTGTAACTTTATAGTTTTAGTAAGTGGCCTAGGACACTGCAAGGTTTTCCATGGTCACATAGCTAGTACCCACTTTTCTATGGTTATATAGCAATATCTGTCAGAGGCTGACTTGAATTCATTTCTTCCTGACTCTAAGCCTGGCCTAACTATTACACTTTGCTACATTTGGATACTAGATTAATCTTGCTATTTGCCAAATGAGTGGTATAGCCAGTAAGTGCTATGGTAGTTAATAGGAGGGAGAAATCACTTATTGCTACTGTGGTCATGAAGAGTTTGGAGGTGATTGTCTAGAGGGTGTCTTCCAAATTTAAATTCTATGAGTTGATATAGGATGAATTGAGTAGACAAAGAAAAGAGTTTCAAGGAGGTGACAGGTCTTTCTTGAATTTGCCTAATGTTTAAACTAGGGGTGGGGAACCTATAGCCTCAAGGCCACATGTGGCCTTCTAGGTTCTTGGGTGAAGCCTTTTGACTGAGTTCAAGTTTTACAGAACAAATCATTTTATTAAGGGGATTTGTTCTGTGAAGTTTTGATTCAGTCAAAGGGCTGCACTTGAGGACCTAGAGGGCCACATGTGGCCTCAAGATTGCAGGTTCCCCACCCCTGGTTTAAACCAATATCATTGGAATAATTAATTCCAAATAAAAATACTACCCACATTATATTCAAATTCCTCCTCTACTTGGAGGCAATGTGATAAAGTAGAGAAAATATTTGATTTGGAGTCAGAGGGTTTGGGTTCATCTACCAGCTCTGCCACTGTGTCACCTGGGTGACCTTAGACAAATTACTTTGTATTTCTGGGCTTTCAGTTTCCTCATCTGTAAAACGAAGGGGTTAGACTCAGTTGAGATCCCTTCCAAATATATATCCATGATCCTGTATCATCCAAGACTCTTCATATTGTTCCATATGCTGTGTGATCAATGTTGTTTTTTCAATGCTCCACCCGTTCACTTACTATGCTCATACAGAAAACCACTTCCACCTTTCTATAAAGAGGCAATCTTTATTGTGACTTCCCTACTTGTGTTTATAGTCTTCTTTTGCCCAGTCCACTTACTTATGCCACCCCTGTTCTTGAAGAGACAGGCATTCCTAAGTCATCCAGAAGCCTGCACTGCTGTTTCTTGGCTATCTTCATACTTGTGCTCTTGTGCTCTAAACTGTACTTTCGACCTAGCACTTCACTGAACTGCCTCTGGTCCCTCAGCTTTTGAGAACAAAAACCGACACCATCATTCCTGGAAAGGACATATTAATCAAAATTGCTCTGTGACTCCTTTTACCACCCCTGCGACTTTCCACTGAAACAGCCCTTCCTGGCCACCACTCCCACACATGTACTGTCTTCCCCTTTGAGAATGTAAACTCCTTGAGGATAGGGACGAGTTTGCTTTTTCCTATTTTGTATTCTTAGTGCTTGGTATGGTACCTGGAACATAGTAAGCACTTAGTCGATGTGTTTTTCATTCATTATATACTTAGTTTTTCCTTGCCCTAAAAAGAAGAGGAAAGAAGAGAAAACCCCTCAAACCTAATACCAACAATGAACGGACGCCTTGATCGTATTACTCACTTCAGCTATGGTTCTGGCTTTCTTCTTCCCTTCATTGCTAAAATTCTAGAAAGACTAGTTTATATTCTTTGTCTTCATTTCCTTATCATCAGCTCACTCCTCAACTCCTAAAAGTCAGTATTCTTTCTTAATCATTTTGCTGAAACCTCCCTCTCCAAGATGATTAAATAATATCCTACCTAATTTCCTGAGTCAATGGAATTTTACCTAGTCCTCATCTTCCTTTAACCTCTGCAGGGTTGACATTGCTGACAACTTTCTTTTCCATTCTCTCATTCTCTGTTTTCTAGGACTGACTCTGCCCAAGCTCTTCCTACTTTCTAGCAATTTCTTCTCAATTTTCTTCCATGGATCCTCTACTCCATCCTCTATCTTCCCACTGCATTCTCAAGGATTCTGCCTTTTACTTTACTTCTTTAAAAAAATTCTCTATAGTCCTTCTCTTGGAGATCTCATTGATTTCCGTGGCTTTATTTATTATGTCTAGTTATATATCTGGCTTTAGTATTTCTCCATAGTTCCAAGTCAACATGTCCAATTACCTGATGGATATCTCCACCTGTATATCATTTTGACACTCAACCTAATATGTCCTAAACTGAACCAGGCTGGTCCTTAGGCAACAAGAATATAGGCCATCAATGCTTCAAACTCAAAGCCTTGTCAGCATGGTAGGAATGGTCAGAATTTGCTTAAATTTCACTAGTATAGCCTTTTAGAAATCATGGTCAGCTCCAAATGATAAGGAAACACTGGAGATTTCCTTTTTATATATATAATTACAATCCATAGTAATAGAATCTAAGTGCCAAGCCACTGGCAATGTGTTATTGGAATTCACATGAGGGACTGATTAACCTGAACCGATTAACCTGAACTGAACTATTAGAAGCCTGCATAGATCAGGTTTGGGCCTGAATTGGGTCCTGAAAGGAAGGTGAGGCTGGCGGAAAGAAAAGAGACAATAGTCTACGTAGAAAGAATGGTATGAACACAGATGAGGAAGGATAGAGATGCACATCACATTTTTATGGGAGTAGGGGTAGGAGTCATCCTAGACAATTACTCCCTCCCCTTAAAGGACAAGATGCTATTTCCTGATATTTCAATCAGGCGAGAATACATCTAGATTGTTTATAGCATATGAATAAGGCCTGGACATTGCCTTTAAGTTAACAGTTAATAATAAACTTTGGTTATGTGCAAAAACTCCTTGATATATTTGGTGTCTTTGAATATCATTCGATGTATTGGAGTAATGTGGCACAGGAAATATGTTCAAATTGGGTAAGAGATTTGATCACACACTGTGAGTCATCTGTAACAGTGGTGTCAAACTCAAATAGAATGCTTGCTTTTGATTTCAGATAGATGCTTTTTATAATGCTAAAATATGTTCCTAGGTGCCTATACTTTGCAGTTGTTTCCCCATAAATGAACACAGTATTTTGTCAAAGGCTTTTACTTCATCTATTGATTTAATTGTGTAGTTTTAGATGTTTTTGTTTTTTAATGTAATTTATTGTGTTGGTTATTTTCATAATGTTGAACCATCCATATCACCTTCATGTAAATCCAACCTGGTTAGAATGAATGATTTCTTAGATGAATAGCTGTAGTACATTTGATAAATTTTTATTTACAATTTTTGAATCAATATACATTCTTCATATTGGCCTATAGTTTATCTGTATCTCATCCTTCCCTGGTTGAAGTACTACAACCATATTTGTCTTACAAAAGGAGTCTAGTAGGTGTTTTTCCCTTAATTCTAGAGAATAATTTGTGTAGTATGGGGGATATTAGTTTTTTAAAGGTTTAGTAGAATTCTCCTGTCCTGTATTTTTTCTTCAGTAGGTCCATTCAGCTAGTGCTATTTCTTTTTCTTAAGTTGGACTATTTGTTTTGTCTATCTAGTCTTCTATTAATTTATTTTATATTTTTGAAGGCATTACTCTATTTCTTTTGTGTTCTTGGTTATGGTAGTATATAACTAGGCATGGTAGTCTCTAATAACTTTTTTCTTCTAATTTTATTATGATTTCATCTTGCTTTCCTCCCTTATTTTATTGATTAGATTTTCTGTCCTCTTGTTTTTTAAACCAGATTGGGAAAATGTTTATTAATTTAATTAGTCTTTTCAAAGAACCAGCTTTTAGTTTTGTTTATTTTTCTCTAGTTTTTTTTGGGGGGGGAGAATTATAATTTATTTATTTCTAATTTTTAATATTTATTATTTTCTACATATTTTAGGTTTATTTACATGTTAGTTTTTTTAATTTTCAAAAATGCATATTCAGTTACTTAATCCTCTTTTTTTCTATTTTTAAATATATTTGTAGAGCTGTGATTTAGCCCCCCCAAAAGATTACTTTTTATAGATCCCAGAAATTTTGATATGTGATTCAACTATTATAATTTTTTATAATTGTTAATTTTTCCTATGTTCTATGTTCCTATGTTCTTTGGCTCATTTGTTATTTAGAATTTCATTCTTAAGTCTTCATTTGGGTATATGTGTTTGGGTTTCTGTGATAAACAACTTTTTTTTTGCATTATGGCTTATAAAGGATACTTTTACTATTTCTGCCTTTTTACATATATCTATTGTACCTCTGTACCCTAATACATAGTTAGTTCTTTTTGTGAAAGTTCAATATAGTGCTGAATAATACATATATACATATATATATGTGTATGTATGTATATATGAACATACATATACATATATATGTAGTGTGTATTTGGTGAATACCATAAGTCATTTAGATCTAGTTTATCTAGTAATTTGTTCAATTCTATATTTTCCCATTTGTTTTTCATTTTTGTTAAATTTGTCCAAAACTGAAAGAGGGATATTAAAATATTTTGCCACTATTATATTACTGTTTCTGTTTTGTATGTCTGAGTAATCATAATTTAATTATGTCACTCCTCTATTAAGAGCAAAATAAAACCTTTAAGTGTTCTCTGTTGCTTCAGATAACAAATAAATTCCTGGCTCTTACATTCTAAGTTTTCTACAATTTGTTTCCAATCTAACTTTCCAGCCTTATATTACTTCCTTTTATGTAGTTAATGTTGTACCAAGTTGATTATTATAGCAAATTAGGCCAATTTCTATTCCCCAATCTTGAACTGCCCATACTTGTCTCTATTCTTCTGCTTATTTAATTCTCTATGCCTAGAATGAAACTCTTATCTTACCTCCCTCCCCCATTTTTGTCTGAATAGCCCTTCCCTTCATTTAAGACCCAATATAAAGAACACTTCTTCCTTAAAGTCTTTGCAGATTCTCCCAGCTGAATATGATTAATCCTCAAAATTCTCATAATATTTTGTTGGGACATCACTTTGGTACTTCGGATCATAGGCTTATAGGATTTAGAGTTATAAGGAACCATAGTGATTAATTAATATAATATCTTTATTTTATAGGAAATGGAAACTCCAGAAGATAAAGGGACTTGTCCAAGAACACCAAAATGGTAGATAGAACAGGAATAATAGATGGGGAAAACTGTATTTTTCAGCATGCTCAGGCCCACAAAGCAATCAATTGTTGGAGAAGTTAATAGAATGGAGTGCTATATCAATCAGACTACCTAGGGAATACTTTATAGAGCTAGACAAAATAATAAAGTTTATTTGGAGGAACAAAAATCTAGAATCTCAAGAGAAATAATGAAAAAAGTAGGAATAAAGGGGGAATAGAATCCCTCAATTTATTCTACAAAGCAATAATCAGCAAAACTAGTTCTGATGAAAAACAAAAACAGAAAAAAATAGATCATTAGAACAGCTCAATGTCTGATAAACTCAGGAAAACATATCATTTAAAGAACTCTTTATCTGACAAGAATTGATTGGAAAGTTGAAAAGCAGTTGGGAACAAATTAGATTTATATGAATAACTTATACCAAATACTGTAAGTTCAAAACAGACATAGGGTCTGGATATTAAAGGTCATATTATACAGAAATTAGAAGAGAAGCAGATCATGTACATTTCATAACTATAGCTAGGAGGAAAATACTTGACTAAACAAAAGATAGAGGTGATCCACAAATTAAAAAAGGTTAATTTTGATTACAGGAAGTTGAAAAGCTATTGGTAAAACAAAATTAGCACAATGAGAAGGAATGTGATCAACTGGGGAAAAAAATCTTTCCATCAAATATGACACACCAAAAAGTTTCTGATATATAAGATGTTTAGGGACTCTCTCTCTCTCTCTCTCTCTCTCTCTCTCTCACTCACTCTCTCCCTATATACACATGTATATGTATGTAGGTATATGTATGTGTATGTATATGTATATGTATGTATATCTATATATTCACCAAAAGTTATTTTCCAATTGATAAGTGGTCCAAGGAGATGAATAAATAGTTTCCAAAGAATTATAAACTATTAAGAGCCATTTGAAAGGTCACTTTATGTCACTAATGAATTAATGATAAGATGAATACAAATCAAAGTAACTGATGTTTTACCCAGCAAATTAGCAAAAATGAGGAAAGATAGGGAGTTAATTTTAGAGGGGCTGCAGAAAGACAGGCACACTAATACATAATTAATGGAATCATGCATTGGTACAACTATTCTGTAAAGTTATCTAGAACTATGTTTAGGAAGGGGGCAGAGACAAGATGGTGGATTAGGGGCAGCCACTCAGCTGAACTATCCCAACATTCCCTGCCAAACAACTTTAAAATAATATGTTTAACCAACAAAAATCAGTATGGGACACTTTTCCAGGCTAAAAAACTTGGGAGGTTGGCAGAAGACATCTGTAATACTGGGGTGGAGATCTATCTAGAGCTCACACACGGAGTGGTGGCAACAGTGGCTGCCGCAGTAGCTTTAGGAGCTCCCAGTCCAGAGATAGTAAGGGGCCCTGACAACTGGTCAGAAATAGATTACAGGAGACCCTTTGTTAGCACTGGGTACAGCTGGTGCTGAAAGGCAATTCTATTGCCTATATGCAATTCTGGGTTGCAGTTCTAGAGCAGAAAGGGGCATGGGAGATCTGTCACAGAACAGCAGGGGCCCTGGTCAAAGTTCCAAGGCAAAGAAGAGTAGCTGCAGAGAGCCAGAGAGGTCCTTTCTTGGTAAATACCAGAGACAGGGAAAACAGTGACCACACCTCTTTCAGAATCATACCACCTTGGAAGCACTAAAAATTTGCCAATCTCCATAACTATCACTGAAAACAGCAACACAAAAAAACCTGAAGCTTGGGATAGTGCCTCCCCACCCCAATGTGAGCAAAGTTCAATTCTAACATGAAGTTCAAAGCCAAGAACTATTTCTTTTTTTGGTGAGGCAATTGGGGTTAAGTGACTTGCCTAGGGTCACACAGCTAACAAGTACCTGAGGCCAGGTTTGAACTGTGGTCCTCCTGACTCCAAGGTGAGAGCTCTATCCGCTGCACCACCTAACTGTCCCTCAAGAACCATTTCTTGAAAACAGTCAAACAACAAAAAAAGAACTTGACTGCAAAAAAACTACTACAATGGATGGGAAGACCAAGCTATAAACTCAGAAAAAGACAACAATGTGAAAACAGCTACAAGCAAAAGCCTGAAAGAAAAAAAAAAAACAACTAATTGGACCTAAGCCCAGCAAGAATTCCTGGAAGAGTTAAAGAAAGAGATGAGTGGTAAAGGAAAAAATGGAAAAAGAAATTAGAGTGATGCAAGAAAATTATGAAAGGAGAATTAACAGCCTAGTCTAAAAAAAACAGAAAAAATATTGAAGAAAATAACACCTTTAAAAATAGAATTAATCTAATGGTAAAAGAGGCACAAAAATTCACTGAATAAAAGAATTCCTTAAAAAAACAGAATTGTCCCAATGGGGAAATAGGTACAAAAGATCATTGAAGAAAATAATTCCTTAAAAATTAGAATTGGGCAAGTGAAAACTAATGACTCAATAAGACATCAAGAAACAATAAAATAAAATAAAAGGAATAAAAAATTAGAATAAGATATAAAATATCTCATTGGAAAAACAACTGACCTAGAAAACAGATCAAGGAAAGATAATTTAAGAATTATTGGGCTACCTGAAAGCCATGATCAAAGAAAGAGCCTACACATCATATTTCAAGAAAAGATACAGGGAAACTGCCTTGATATCATAGATGCAGAGGCTAAAATAGAAATTGGAAGAATCCACCAATCACTTCATGAAAGAGATTACAAAATGAAAACTCCCAGGAATATGATAGCCAAGTTCCAGAACTCCCAGGTCAAAGAGGAAATACGTCAAGCAGTCAGAAAGAAATAATTCAAATATCATGGAGCCACAGGTAGGATCACACAAGATTTAGCAGCTTCCACATTAAAGAAGGGGAGACTTTGGAATATGATATTCTGGAAGGCAAAGGAACTAGAATCACAACTAAGAATAACTTACACCACAAAACTGTGTGATCCTTTGGGGGCGGGGTTATATTTAATAAAATAGAGGATTTCCAAGCATTCCTGATGAAAAGACTAGAGCTGAATAGAAATTTTGACATTCAAACAGAAGATTCAAGAGAAACTTAAAAAGGTAAACATGAAAGAGTAATCATAAGGAATTCAATAGTTAAGCTGTTTGTATTCCTATATTGGAAGATGATACATGTAATTCCTAAGAACTTTGTTATTATTAGGACAGTTGGAAGGAGTATACATATACAGAGGGCATGGGGTGAATTGATTATGTTGGGATGGTGTCCCAAAAAATGAAGGCATGAGAAAGAGGGATGCACTGGGAGAAGGGGGAAGGGAGAGATAGAATGGAGAAATTATCTTACGTAAAAGAGGCACACAAAGAAGAGTTTTTACAGTGGAGGGGGAAATGGTGGGCTAGTAGGCAATGCTTGAACCTCCCTCTCATCTGAATTGGTTCAAAGAGGGAAGAATATATGTACACACTTAACTGGGTACAGAAATCTAACTTACCCAAAAGGCAAGTAGGAGTGGAATGGGGAAAAGAGAAGGGAGAATGATAAAGAGGAGGGCAGATTGAGGGAGGCAGTGGTTAGGAACAAAATAAACTTGGAAGGAGGGACAGGATAGAAAGAGAGGATGAAACAGAAGATAATGGGAGGGAGGGAAATACACAGTTAATAGTCATCACTGTGAATGTGAATGGGATGATCTCACCCATAAACTGGAAGCAGATAGCAGAATGGATTAGAAAACAGAATCCAACAACATGTTGTTTACGAGACACACAGTTGAGTTAAAATAAAGGGCCAAAGAAAAATTTAATATACTTCAGCTGAAGTAGAAAAAAAAAGGCAAGGGAAGCAATCATGATTTCAGACAAAGCAAAAGCAAAAAAAGACTTAATAAAATAGATAATCAGGGAAACTACATTTTTGCTAAAAGGTACCATAGACAATGAAATAATATCAAAAAATTCACATAAAGTTTCTCTGATGAAGGCCTTATTTCTGAAATATGCAGAGAACTAACCCAAAAATAAGAGCCATTCTCTGACAAATGATCAAAGAATATAAGCAAGTAGTTTTCAGAAGAAGACATCAAAGCTATGTATAATCACATGAAAAAATGTTCTAAATCACTATTAGAGAAAGGCAAATTAAAACCCTCATACTTATCAGAAATGATATGCTGGAGGGGATGAGAGAAAAAAAAAAAGGTACACTAATACACTAATGAACTGTTGGTAGACTAGTGAACTGGTCCAACCATTCTGGAGAATAATTTGAAAGTTGACCCAAAGGGCTATGAAACTGTGCATACCCTTTGAGCCAGCAATACCACTGCTAGATCTATATCCCAAAAAGATCAAATAAAAAGGAAAAGAACATATATATACAAAAGTATTTATAGTAGCTCTTTTTGTGGTGGCAAAGAATTGAAAATTGAAGGGATGCTCACCAATGTGGTAATGGCTGAACAAGTTGTGACATATGATTGTGATGAGGTACTACTATGCTATAAGAGTTATGAGGGGAATGGCTTCAGAAAAACATGGCAAGACCTATATAAATTGATACAAACTGAAGTGAGAAGAACCAGGAGATCATTGTGCACAATAATGGCAATGTTGTAATGATGATCCAACCGTGAAAGACTTGGCTACTCTGATCAATACAATAATCCAAGACAGTTCCAATGGACTTATAAAGATGAAATAATGCTATCCACCTCCATAAAGAGAACTGATGAATTCTGAGTGCAAGTTGAAATATAATTCTCTTACTTTATTTTTCTTGCTTTTTTGGAAAGAATTTTAATATGGAAATGTCTTTTGAATGATTTCACATGATAATTGACATAGGTCTTGCCTTCTTACTTATGGGGGAGGTGGTAGGAAGGAGAGAATTTGGAACTCAAAACTTAACAAGAAAACATGTTAAAAAAAATTTTTTTAAAAGAAAGTGACTAAAATGTCCCTTCACTTTGATCCAGAGCTATTATTTTTAGGCACAGATTCTAAGTAGGTCAATGATTTAAAGAAAAATCTCATGACTTGACATTTTTTAGCTTTTAGACTGTCCTGTGCAGTAGTAGGAAAAAAATACACTGGACTTAATGTTCACAAACGTGGCTTAAACATGTGTTCAAGTCTCAGCTTAAATACTTATAATATGTGTGACCCTGGACAAGTTACTTAAACTCTCTGGCTTTTCTGGAAGGCTCTCTGTTTCCTCATCTGAAGAATGGGAATAATAATATTTTCACAACCTACCTCACTGAATTGCTGTTAGGAGAACAGCTAAATGTAAGGTTTTTTATATTATTATCTAATAGGATGAAATTATGCTTTGGTAATGGAAGTTCTTCAGGAGTTACCCCAATAAAATCAAAGGTAATTTCACTGTCTCACCTTTATTCTTCTTTTAGCTTCATGCATGCCCATCTTACACAGATCTTAAGCAACTAAAGTATTCCTGGAAGACTTCCCTCACATAGAGCTAGACATATACATACATATATACATATATATGTATATATATATATGCATATATACATATTCCACAGATATTTGGTGATTGATAGATGAATTTATAGGCATCACTCCAGAGCATCACTCTGTCAAAGTAAAGTAGCCATTTCTTATACTCATTCTACATTAATGCAATCGATGCAATGCTGATGACTTCATGGTTAGAAGAAACCTGGGAATATGCTTCTCCTAACAGATATATAGAGAACATTTCCCCCAAAGGCTGATCTTTGTAAACAGAAGTATCTTGGTGGTGGGGAAGTGGAGAGAGGGAATAGAGACTTGTCTGACACAGCAAGAAGAGTTAGATTTAAGAGCTCTGCTGTCTCACCTCTCACTTCGCCAGGAAGAAATAATAAAGTGAAATAACAGCCCGTGAAAGTGTGTGGCAGTTCCTAAAACAAAGAAACCTAGGGTGAGTTATTGATGTTCTAGATGGCGTTTCATAGTTTCTGACAGTATGAAGCTTACTTGAAGGGAAAAAAAAAAGATAAAGCCACCCACAATATGTCTGGAGTTAATATGTATTTTTCCACCAGTCACAGTGTGGGAGGTTCTCTGTTTATGTAATTACTGCTTTCAAAAATGCTTAAATAGACATGAGCAATGAAGTAAAATTGCTTGTGGAATATTCAGATGACATTGTATCTGTCGCAGTTACAGGCTTTTTTCTTAGAAAAACAGATTTTTTTAAAAAAAAAACTTATTTTCTCACTTGGATAGAAATGCACATTGCAGGAGGTTCAAAAGCTGCCTTTAAGTAGTGCTGACAATACTAGCATTAGTCCTGATGAATTATCTTAATTAAAAGTGCCAAAAGGCCACCAGAGGTCTCTGTTTGTCAAGGAGAGTTGAGATCTGCCCTATGCTAGAGGAAGAAGATTCTACTATATCACCTAATGAGGGCAAGGCACCATAGGCAGGACCTATCCAACTGTTTACCGCCCTCTGGTTATGTATGTGAGACAATACTTTGGCTCCCTGCTTCCAAATAAGGAATTAAGGGATTGTGGAAGGAAGGTGTTGAGATGAGATGGGATAAGGGAGAAAGGTGAAATGGGATTTTGCAGATTATTCATTTCACATTTAACAAGTTTTGTTTATCTTTTCTCTCCTCTAGGAGTTAGTTGGTGGGAAGAGAAGCATTCTGGGGTCCACCTTCTTCTTGTCTTAAGTCTAGTTTTAAACATATTGTAGCTAGTGGTACAGGTTTATATTCCAGGCACAGGTATTCCACCCTACAGGCCACCACCCCAGAATTTCATTTTGTGTGTATTCTAGGGGACTTCTGACTTATGGAAGTCAATGAACACTATAGCCAGCAAGCACTGAGTCAGTCAACAAGTATTTGCTAAGTGTTTACTGTATACCAGGCACTCTACTATTCAATGGAGTGGTTCAGATGATAATGGTGATAACTATGGATTGGAGTGGGCTGATTTGCTATGACTAAAGTATTGAATATTTTTACAGTATCATTCCCATTGACCTTTCATGGTTACTTCTCCTGCCTTGACTAAAAATGTCCACTTTTTGAATATTTAAGTAAAAGGAGGTATTGTAAAATCAAGTAAATATGTATTGTTTAGGAGAAGAGGTAAACTTGAAAACTCAATAAGCTCATTAGCTTAAGAGCAAGGAATTCTTTGTTAGGTTGACTATTTATAACTTTACAATATAGACAGCAGAACTCCAAAGGGATGCATGGTACCTTTAGTCAGTAATTTTTGGTTTCGAGATTTGCTGAAAAATAAAATATGATGCTGCATTGTCTGCTGAAGGCACCTTTTCGTGGAGAAATCCAACATGGTGACATAAGTAAAAGGCTAACAAACAAGAAGCAATATCAACATCCCTGAAGAAGTTACCATGTTATCATTTGCCTTGCTACTGCAGGGGTTTTTGAATTTGACTTGTTTCTAAAATCTCCCTATTAGAATATGAGCTCCTCGAGAGCTTTTTTCTTGTTTTTCTGTATGTGTCTACAGCACTTAACATAGAACTTTACACATAGTAAGCTCTTAAATGCTTTTTCATTCATTCACAAATATACTGAACACTTGAATTAGGAAGGAATAACTTTGAAGGTGGAACCTCAAGAAAATTGTATCTTGATGTTGAAATTTACCTATTTTTTTAAACTATTCATAGATTCATTTATTCAACCAGCCAACATTAATTAGCTATCTGCTACATACAGGTCAATTTAATTGAATTCAATTAACATTTAAGCATTTGTAATATACACCAATTGGCAATGATGATATAAGTAGAGACTGATGATGTAAGTAAAGGTCCTCCATGAGCCTTCGGGGGGGGGGGAGGTCATATGCAGTATACAGAGATAAGTAAACACAAAGCGAATGCCAAGTTAAAGTAATTTCAAGAGGGAGAGAACATTAATGTCCCAGGGTATCAGAAATAGACACATTTAGGAAGTAGGTCTTGCGTTGTACTTTAATGGAAGCTAAGGATTTTAAGAGATGAAGAGGAGGAGGGGATACATTCAAGGTATATGAGACTGCCTGTGCAAAGTCATTGAGATAGGAGATTTGTTGTTGTTTGTGGGAACAGAAGGGAGCCCAGTTACACTATAATTGAGAGTGCCTGTCAGGAAATTTGTGAAATAAGCATAGAAAATTAAGTAGGAAGCTTATTATTGGAGAACTTTTAAATGCCAATCTGAGGATTTTATGTTTTACACTATCAATAATAGGGAGCCACAGAGGAACCTGAATAAGAAAGTAACATTGTTAGAGCTGTTTTAGGAATATCAGTTTGGTAATTAAATGATGAATGAATTGGAGAAGGTAATGGCTTGAAAGAGAAGGACCAAATTAGTAGTTCAATTTGCTTCAACAAACATTTATTATGCATTATGTTGTGCCAGAATCGGGGTGGATAAGAAGATAAGTAAGGTGAAGTCCCTGATCTCAAGGACCGACAGTAGAGTAGAGACAAAGCACACAAAATATGGTAAAAATTACACTGTAATAAATGCATAAGAGAAGTAAATAATGCTATGAAACCATCTTTTAAAAAAGTACTTTGATCTGACAAGAAGGGCTTGCAATCATAGAAGACTTTTGGAGGAAATGGCATTTAAACTGGACCTTGAAGGATGTCAACATTCTGAGACAGGAAGAATACCATTCCAAGTATAAGAAAAGCTTAAACAAAGAACCAAAGCAGAAAGGCATAGTGGTAAGGGCAAGGGGGTGAAGGTTTTGAGGCAGACAGAGAGAGTTCTAGTCTGGCTAGACCATGGAGTATATGGTGGAAATTAACATGATACAAACTCAGGGTAAAGGATGGAGTTAGATTGTGAACTGGCTGTGCCATGTGAATGTTGGGAATTAAAGGGAAGCCATTATTTTTAATCTCTAGATTACTAGATTCTAATGACAAGTGTCAGGGACTTGCTGTGAACAAATTTTGGATGTTAATATGGATTGCAGGTATTGTGAAGACTAGTATACCAATATCTGTGCTTGACTCATTCCTGATAGTAAAGAAATGTTTCTATCTGTAAGCTGGAAGCCTTCATCAAAGTCTTATTCTGATGCCTGCATTCTTAAAAAATATACCAGGGAAATACAAGTTCTATTGGCTCTGACCAAGATAGAAATATTTTAAGTGTGGCCTCACAAGTATAAGTCTCTATATGTAGAACTCATTACCAGAAAGTTGACCACCAGGTAATGATTTGTTTCTATATAGATTGATCTGTCTATCTATCTGTTTGTCTGTCTGGCCACAGCAACTCACAAAAGTAGCTAATGAGAAAAAAGGGGTTTTGTGATCTGTAATGGTGAAGGAAGTATTCATACTGATAAACTCATGAGTCCTTGAAAGATTGAAATAAGTTTGAAGAATGGAGAGAAGCAAAAAATGGGGGTAGGGTGGGATGGGAAGAGAAACATTTGCAGTAATGGAAATTTAAAGGAAAAGCAGTCACAGATAAAATGACAATGCAATACAAAACTATCCATAGAAGGAAATATGAATCTCAATGAAGTTTATGTTAATGAAAACTCAGGGTTGGAATCTAATTCCAGATTTGCCATTGATTTAGCCATCCCTCACCCCTATAGAATGTAGAGAAGGAGGCTTCTCCTTAGAGAGACTGTTTTTCATTTTGTCTTTGTATCCCTGGTGCCCAACCATGCATGCACACAGTAAGATCTTAATAAATCTTGTTGGGTTGAGTTGGATTGGCTTAGCCTTGCCATGTTCTGTGTACAGTACACATTTATCATCACAGGAGCATAAGATTTAGAGCTGGGAAGTTCTTTTAAGATCATCCAATTCTTCCCCTTCATGTTACATATACAGAGACTGATGTCCAGAGAGGTTGTAACTTGCCCAAGGTCATAAATACAGTAAGTGATGGAGCTAGAGTCCAAATCTAGAGATTCCCAACTCAGCTGACCCCCAGCCTAGAGTTCTGTTCACTGTATTATGCTTCCTCCTCACCTAACAAATGTTTGTTGAATGAATGAATGATTAAATGACCCTGTACAAATCCTTATTCAGTCTGTACTAATTTCCTCAATGCAGATGGACAAGATAATGAAAGAAAAGCATATTGTACAAAGTAGGTATGCATATGAAAGGTTAATATGGTACTTAATCTGAGATATCATGCTCTTTTTCCATTCTCTGCCCCTCTCTACCACTTACAGTCTCTACCACTGTTTTGCAATATGTTGCCTTTTATTGTTAGCGATTTCTTCACTTGTGTATGTATGTCTTATCTCTTCAGATTGTATTCTCCACAAGTCAAGAAAAAAGGTTTAACTATTCTTTGTATTTCTTACAGTGTCTAACACCATGAATTGCACATTTGTGGTGATCAACAAATATTTGTTGTTTGATTGAAAAACATAATCCGGTCTGCTAAGAAAGGTGGTGAGACAGCAATCCCCAGCTGAGTGTTGATGTCACTCTCCCTGGGCCCTGGTCCAGTTGGCTCATAGCGGGATCCTGGGACTGAATTTTCAGTAGCTGGCTCAGCAAAAACCAGAGGGCACAGAAGGGAGGGGAGAATGTAGTTGGCACATTCTCAAGAAGGACGTATGCAATCACTTAGGGGCCAAATGATCCCCCTGAAACTTTGAACTGTTTCTGATATTTTCACAAATCATTTTGCCTCTTTATTTCACCTGGGAAATGCACACTTTTGGTTTGCCTATACTTATCTAATTATTTGAGTTATTAGTCCTGAAGAAAACTAAGATGAGGAGGTGACTGCTCAGCCCTCCTAACAAAACATCACGATTCACGATGGAGTTTTATTCCTGTATTTATTTACAGTGCTCTTTTATTAATTTCAAAGGGGGCTGCTTATTGCTTTAGCAGAAATGACAGAAGCCTTCTGTACCAGTGGGGTTCCAATTCTGAGCTCCTGGATCCATGCAAAGACAGTTTGGTTTAAATATTCATATGAAGTATACCCATGTTCTTTTCCATCCCTGCCAAACCCATTAAGAGATCACAAATCAGTGCTGAACAGTCACACGGCTCCCTATTTACTGTTAGATGGCAAATTATTACTAATTAAGCTTTGTACAGTTATGGTACAAATTAAACTAGTTTATTGCCCAAACTACGATTTTGTCTGAATAATGAACAACAGACATTACCTTTTAGTAGAGTGAGCTGGGAGCAGTCACGTAGTTGTGACCTTATGAGTATTTCTCATTTTTGGTGTTGTTTTTGCATATTTTCATTCATACTACCCTAGTGCAGAATTTAATAGTCATACCAAATATATAAGGACAAGGAGATTGAACAAATTCAGTAACTAAGGTCTTTTTTTTCCTTTTTTTAACATCTACTAATACAGATAGAAAATGAATGGACTCTTTCAGGCTTCCAATTATTTTGATTCTTCTAGGAGAAGATGAGAATTAGGTTTGATTTTTTGAAATGTGCTCTTCCCACCCCCCCACCTCCCAACACCCACATTTTGACTTGCAAACCTACCTAATACTGTTGGCAAATACCATTTTTAAGATGAGTGGAACAAGTTAAAAGTGGTCTGTGCCCAATATTGAGTGTTTAAAGCCATTTCTAAAATTAAGCTGCATGTCACATCAATCGCTTCAATCCTAATTAGCAGCAATTACAGAGTTTTGTATCATTCATTATGTAACGTGGATTAATTCCAAAAATGTTTCATTGAAAAAAAAAATGCTTCAGTGTTAATTAATTTCTTATAGTCAGAAGGAAGGTTGTGGTTTTGTCACAGCTGTGACTTCCCTGGGGGTTGGAGATGGGGAGGACAATGGATTGTGTGTATGTATATGTGTGTATTTTAAGCTTGAAAAGAGGGGTAGTAATGTTATTCCATGTTTGTGTGTTTTAATATTTAGGACCTTAAGAACTTGTTTCTGATAACCCATATTATAAAAATCAAATCAGAGAGCAAAAAGGCAAAGGTACAGATGGCCCATGTGTGTTTAAAAAGTACAACTCATTCTTTTAATATTCATTCATTCATTCACAACCATATAATAAGTGCCTGCCATTTATAAAACATTATGCTATTTGGGAAGATTTAACAGGACTTGTTCCTGTAGAGTTTACAATCTAGTACACATGTATAAATATTCAAGAATACATAATCCACCGTGACATGGCATAGTGGATAAAGAACTGGCTTTGGATCAGAAAGACTTGGGTTCAAGTCCTTTATTTTATGCTTACTAACTACCTAACCCTGGGCAATTCTCTTACCTTTCAGAGGCCCAGGCAACTCTAAGTCTCTGTTAGTGTAATATATACTTTTTGAAGGCAAACACTATCTTTCTCATAATTGAAACCCTAGTACCCAATGTAAGTACATAGCATATAGTACTTGTTAAATGATGAATTTGTTGATTAATAAGTTATATATGAGTTATTGGTCTGTATTGGTAGAGGGAATTTATAGACTAGTCTTTTTTAATGCCAATTAAATTACAGGTCTGGACTAGATTTGTGTTTGTCCTTCATTCTCAAAGAGAACCATGACATCAGGGAGGTGATGACATGAGTTGCAACTGACTTTGATTTGAGTGAGGGAGGGCTGTGCAAAGTCACCAGCCTCACTTTCTCCTACAGAGCCCTCTGGGTCCAGTGGCCAGATATTCATCAGTATGACTAGATGGCCCAGTTAAGTGCAATTATTCCCAAGAAAGAGACATGACTGAAATGCTGGAATTCCTCTTCTTGAATTTCATTTGGGAAAGGTGGGCTTAGAGTCCAGAAGACTCATCTTGCTGAGTTCAAATTTTGTCTCAGACACTTACTAGCTATGTGACCCTGGGCAAGACACTTAACTGTTTGCCTCAGTTTCCTCATCTATAAAATGAGCTAAAGAAGGAAATGCCAAGTCATCCCAATGTTTTGCCAAGAAAACCCCAAATGGGGTCACAAAGAGTGAGATTCAACTGAACAACAACAACAAAGATGTCATTTGGGCATCTGGGTGGCATACTGGATAGAGTGCTGGGCCTGGAGTCAGAAAGACTTCCTATCAATTCTATTATCATGTTTATACTTTTCAAAAGTAAATGACTTATCAGACTTGTATGAAATCTGGACATCTAAGAGAGTAACACTAATGAGATGTTATTCTCTTTATAAAGCCACATATAACAAATACTATGCTAAAAATTCATATCAACAGTAACAATGATTACAATTACAATGTAGAGCTGAATACCATAACAGCTATTTATACCACAGAGAATCACTGGGGTATATCATGGAAACACATCATTCTTGAAGGAAGAGATTGTTTTGATTTGCATCCCCAACATTTAGCACAGTATGTACTTCATAGTCAGGACTTAATATTTATTGACTGACCAATGAACCTGAAATAGTCTTTCATGATATCTTTGTGGAAGAGGTAGGGAGATGTGGAGTGGATGATAGTATAGTTGGTTTGGAAACAATTGACTTACTGGACTGGAAAAATGTTGATTAATATCAACTTGGAAGACAGTATCTAGTAGAATATCTCAAAACTCTCTATTGGCTCTATTGGACATTCTTATCAGTGACTTGGACCAAGGTGTTCAGATGACACAGAAATTGGAAGAGATATCTGGCATGAGTAAAAGTATATGGATCCAAAGAGATGTCAAATAAGCCAAAACCCTGATATTCCAAAGCTTCTTTAGGTCTGTCAACTCATTATTGTATTCTGTTAATCATCAATCCCTTCAGTTTCATCAATCTCTTCAATGATACAGACCACAACCCACTCAAGCCTACTAGTACTGAGCAGGTCTTGTCTGAGGTCCAAAAAGTTCACCACAGTGGTTATACCCCCATGTGATGGGGTACTTGATCAAGTTTTCTTAATACCACAAAGACATTAATGACGTAGAATGTTCTCCAGTTACCCCTTGCTCTTTCCATATAACTGATCTCTCTTCTTTTTGGATCATGCGTTTATTTGATCTGGACTCTGCCCTTGATGTCCTCGATGATTATGGCAGATAGTTTTGGTGAGCGTCTCTCTTTGTCTTATCCTTCACTCAATATTAATGATCTGAGGATTAGTGATGCAGTTAAATAGGAAGAGAAAGCATCTCTTCAAGGATTAGCAAAGCAGAAAGAACACTGGATTTGGAGTTAAAGGACCTGGATTAAAATCCCAGCTCTATCACTTACAACCTATGTGAATTTTGTCAAGTCATTTGACCTAATTGGGCCACAGTTTTCTCTTTGGTGAAAAGAGGAACTTGGACTAGATGATCTTAGAGATCCCTATCAGCTCCAAATCTACGATCCTATGACTCTGTGTTATCTGATAAAGGTTTAATATGTACCCTTACTTTCTACTCTACAAAGTTTAATAAAGAATTGATGCAAATCTATAAGAATAAGAGTCATTTCCCATTAGGTTTAGGGGTATAAAAGGTAGTTTTGAAATGAAGAAACAAAAGCTATCAACAACTATATAAAAGGTGGCTCCAAATAAATAAGAAGGGAAAAAAAAGCAAATTAAAACAAATCTTACTTACCTTTAGACTGGTAAAGAAGACAAAAGGTAAAACTGGTAAATGTTGGAGGGGCTGTGAAAAAATAGATGTATAGACATTGTTGATGGAGCAGTGAGTTGGTGAATTGTCATGCAACTGTATATATTCTTTGATTCAGCAACACCACTAAGTATGCATATACTCCAAGGTCAAAAACAAGAAGTTCCCATATATGCAAAAATGTAGAACTGCTTTTTTACAATAGCAAAGAATTATGATTTTGAGGTCTTGAGGTCTAAAGAAAGATTTCACTTGTTTTGTTTGGAGTTGTGCAGTAGAATAGAGACAATGATTGGAAATTGCTGGTAGATTTTGATTTATATTAAGGAAAATCTTGTAGAGTTATTTCAAAATAGGAAATGAGCTTCCTCAAGGAATACTGAGTTCTCAATACCTGTGGTCTTCATCAGATGGAGGCTTTATGATCATGTGTTTAGGATGTTGTAGATGAGATTTAAGTAGGAGTTGGACTAAATACCATATGATATCACTTGATTCTTTGTAAAGTCAGTGGGAGGAAGATCATTTCAAATTGAGAAATAAAGGAAGGCTTCCTGAAAAGAAGTGTCATTTGACTTGGGTGTTGAACGATGGGCAGGATTTTCAAAGAGAAAATGGGAGAAGTACCTAAAGCAATATACTGTCTTATCAGTAAGAAGCAAACCTACTGGAATCCTCAGCCTTTCAGCTATTCCCTGATGTCACAGTGTTAGTTGAGATAGGAAGAAGGCAGAATTCAGAGTATGAAGCTGATATGGCACTTGATTTGAACTCAAGATGAAAAATTATAGATGCAGGCCTCCAAGGATAATTTCTGTGTTTTTAATCACATTTTAAAAATGTGGATTCAAAGAATTAAGAAACTCTTAGTTTGAATTCTGGCTTAAGAGTTTACACAAATATCTCCATGCCCACTCTCAACTTAATTCTTAATGGTTTGACCCATTGAATGTTGCAATTAGAAAGAACATTAAAGTTTGTGCAGCTTAACACCATTATCTTATAGGGAGGAAATTGATGCCTGAGGAAAACTAAAAGCCATATCTAACTCCAAATCCAATGGTCTTTCCACTATACTATGCTGTCTCCATTCTAACTTTACATTAAACATAATTAATTATTTTAAACCTATCTTCTTCCTTTGTACATATCTCATTGCTTGAATGTAATAGCCTCCTTCCATACTCTGCAAAACCTGTACAGCTTATTATAATAACTTCGGTTTGAAAAAAAGAGCTAAACACATACTTAAGATCTGAAATCTCTTCAGAGAACATCTCAACTCTGTGTACATTTGAAAACTGTCCTTTGTTTTTTGTTTTTTTGTTTTTTGTTATAGAGACTAGTATAGTTCTTTCCCTTTTAGATTTACTACAGGGAACTTCCTGAGAGCTATTTTCAAGTTCAGGTAAAACAGAGCCTAGTTTTATTTCTCTATTGCGCTGAAAAGAGAGAAAATCAATTATGTGGGGAAATTCTTTTTAAAATCTTCCTTAAGCCACATAATTACAATAGATTGTAAGAAAAGTCTTTGACAAAGTACAAGCTCATTTGTGTTAAAAAACAAAAAGAAAGAATAGGCATAAAATGACCTTTTAAAGTGTGATATTAAAGGATATATCTAAAGCCAAAAGAATAAGTGCAATGGGAAAGCAATAGAAACTTTCCCAGTAAATATAAGAATAAAGCAAAGGATACCCCCTTTATCCACTGTTACTTGGCATAATTGTAGAAATGCTAGCAATATCAACAAGAAAAGAGGCATAAACAAAGGTAAAGAAACAAAACTATTGCTATTTGCTGATGACATGTTGATTTACTTAGAAAATCCTAGAAGATTAACAAGAAAACTAATTGAAATAATTAATTGCTTCAGTAAAGAAGCAGGATATGAAAATCTTTCTAAGCTATATCTTTTGACTCCTGACATTTCCCTTTTAATAAGATTTTCCTTTCCTCCTAGCAGGCTTTCTTTCCAACTTGAGTCTATAGCCCAGTGCTACTCTGCATATGTATATACATATATATACACATATATATATGTATGTATGTATATATGTGTGTGTGTGCGCACAGAGTATATATACATACATATATGTGTGTATATATATGTGTGTGCAGAGTATATATATACACACATATATGTGTGTATATGTATATATAATATGTATGTATATGTGTATACACACATATATGTATATGGATATATGTGTATATATACATATGTGTGTGATTCTTTTGTGCTTATTTGAAGTTGTTATTGAGTCATTTCAATAGTGTCTGACTATTTGTGACCCCATTTGGGGATTTCTTGGCAAAGATACTGGAGTGATTTGTAATTTCCTTCTCCAGCTCATTTTACAGGTGAAGAAACTGAGGCAAACATAAGTGACCTACGCAGGGTCACATACCTAGTAAGTGTATAAGGCCAGATTTGAACTCAGGAAGATGAGTTTTCCTGATTCCAAGTTCAGTGCTCTATCCACTGTACCACCTACTTTCTCCATCTTCAAAAGATCATGATGGGGAAAAAAAACCCAGCAATCCTCAGATCACCAATACAATAGAAAGGTACTTACTAAAAGCCCTTTTTATGACAGGGAAGTAGTACAAGGCAGAAAAGCCATAAGCCAATTCTAGTGACAGAGTATGTTAACTTCTCTTGATTTCTATTCTGCTTAGGAATTCAAGAAAGAGTTGTCAGTAATAATTTCCTGAGTGATTTTTAAAAATCTGTGATTCTCCCCTTATTGGTTTTAATAAAGAGTCACTGCTCCCTAAGCTTGCTTGGAAAATTATTACCTACCAGCAAGACAGAAGACAAACACATGAGGTATTGACAGCAGTAGAAAGTGGGTCCCTTATGGAGGCTATTAAGAAAAGGAGACTTACTTAAAACACACACACACACACACACACACACACAGAGAGAGAGAGAGAGAGAGAGAGAGACAGAGAGCTCTCCAAATTATGTTCATTTTGAAGCTCCAAACTCTACCACGAAGCTGAAAATTCACTTAACTGAAATGAATTCACAGCAGCTAATTTCACACAACCTCAAGAACTCATAGACCTAGAGAACTCTACCTTAAAGTATTAGAAATGATCTTAAAGGTCTTTCAGTCCAATTTGTTCCTTTAATAAATAAGGAAAGTGAATCCTGAGCAGAGAAATGAATTGCCCAAAGTCATACAACTTGTAAGTGACAGAACCTGAAATAGAATAGTGGTTTGTTTATTTTTTTCTACTGACTGATTAAACCAAATTTAGAGATGAAAACTTATTGACGACTTTTTTTTTAATGAAGACTCCATTTTGGTTGCACCAAATCAAGAAAGGTTTTCAGTTACTCTTTGAATTTTCATACTGTTTAATTCTTTCAACAGATTTCTCCTCCTGTCAAATATAAATATTTCCTTATTGATAGTGAATGGGCCAGATATTTTAGGTACAGTTAAGATTCCTCCCTTTCCCCCACCATGAAAAACAATGACTAGAGATGAAATAACAATATTTTCTCAGAAAGATAGGGATGTCCTCCTTATCTTCACCACTTTTATACATAGTATGAGTCTTCCGCAAAAAAAAATACAATTAATTATTTAAATAAAATCTCCTATTTCCATGTGGTTTTAAGGTTTCCAAAGCATTTCTCCATGTAACACCTCTTTTAATTGTCACAATAGCCATGCTAGGTAATCCTTTAACTGTTAAGTCCCATGTGCTTTCCACTACCCCAGGTTGTTTTTCTAATATCTTAAAACTTCATGGAAATAAAAACTTTGTGGTTCATCTTTAATGTGGTCACAGAGTTGAATGGAGAAGTTATGATTCAAGCCAGGATATTTTGCTCTCTAGGACAAATCCAGCATTGCCACCTGGACAAACACCACCCAGTGGACCAAAGGATCTACAGGGAAAGAAGTTCACCAATGAGTTACTCTGGGTGAAGTATGATTAACAAAGGAGAAAGACAAACTGACCACTTGGGGTTAAAAACAACAAGGAGAGGACATGGAACAAGTCCTAGAATCTTCTCTACTGTTATGTTACTGAAGCAATAGATGACGGCACTTCCTATCAACAACCTATTCATTTTGGATTATTTTTTTAACCATCAATGCAATAGAGAAATCATCTCAATTCTGAGGGTCACTTTTGCAGGGAAAAGATATGGAAAACAATGATTCAGATTTCAAAAGCTTATGGGCTCAAGTTAGAGCTGCATGTGGTCAAACAGCTATTGACGCTTGAGAGTTTCCAATTGCTGGTAATAGACTGGAAAAAAAAGATAATGTGTTTGATCGATCAGCATGAACAAATTTCATTTAGGAGATCAATAACAGTTTATACTTGACAGAGCTGAGGGACCACATTTATTTTTCCCTTTGATTGAATAAATGTTTCCAATGAAACTGCAAATGTAAAGCAATTCTAACCATTTCTTAACTTGAGGCAGAGCTCCTGCTACTGTGTTATTGCAAGCAACATGTATTTAAAACTAATATACAGTAGAGTGGATAGCCAGGGGCTGAAGCAGTTGAATGAAACTAATGTACAGTTTATTAAAACATAACACATTGTTAGTGTAGGATTTAGTTTTCTTGATTCCCAGTACTGTAAAAAACAGAAGAGAGACATAACATTTTACAGTTCCACTCTTTGGGTGTTTTCTGCATTTTTTTTGAAAATTTTCTTTATACTAAGAAGAAATCCTTCAACCTGTCAAATAATGAAAAAGGTACAAGTGAAAGAAATAAGGCACATGTGACAGATCACATAGTTCAAATATAACCCAAACCATGTTACCAGTTCCCTTTGCAGTGCTTAGCACACCTGTATTATTTGTACCATAATAAACTTCCTCATATATATGTTCTAAGGATCTCTTTATTATAGAGGTTCCATCATCAAGGTCTCTGGAACTGCAACTTCAGGCATGCTATTATGGAATTCCTAGGATATCCATCCAAGACAACTTTGCTGATGAATAATTTTGCAGCAGAAATGGCCTTCCATTCTATTTCATGAGTTAACTGACTATGATTTGTGCTATCGTGCAGAACAGAAACCTCTATTCCTTTTGATGAGCAGGGGAAAACAGAACCTTAGGAAGTCAGACAAATATGTTCTGCTGACACGACAAGAACTGAAAAAAAAACAAAATGCGAATTTTTTTCAGAAACCCAGAGTTCTACTCTTTTTTCTCTCTTCATTCATAATTTTGCTATTTGCATGAACTCTTAGGGATTCATAAGCTTATAGCCTTTTAGATTTAGATTTAGAAGGGCCCTTAGAGGACATGGAATCTAAGTTTCTTATTTTGCAGATGAAGAAACTAAGGACCAAAATGTGAAGTGATTCCTATAACTACTCCCAAAGCTACATATTCATCTCTTATCACTCTCCTGATATATCTTCAACTTATATTAGACATCTCTAACTAAATACATTAAATGCATCTCAGGTTCAATATATCCAAAACAGAACTAATTATCTTTTCCTCAAGCCCACTAAACTTACTTTCTCAATTTCTATTGTGAATACCATTATTTTTTCTTAAAACTCAAGTTCACAAACTCAGTCATCCTTGATTTTTCCCTCTCCCTCATTTACCATAATTAATCAGTTGCCAAATCTCGTACATTCAAATGCTTCAATGTGTCTCATAGGCATCTCATTTTCTTCACTCACAAAGATACTTAGGAACTAGTCATCTTTTGCTTGTATTGTTACAATAGATGCCTAATTGGTCTCCCTGCCTCAACTCTATCCAAAACCCAATCCATTCCTAAAGTCCGGGTCTCATAATGTCACTTCCCTATTCAAGAAGATCCAGTGGCTCTCTATTGGCTTTAGGAGAAAATATCAATTCCTCTGTTTAGAATTTAAAACCCTTTACAATATGTCTTCAGTCTGTCTTTTTGACCCATTTACATGTTATTTCCCATCACAAACTCTTTCTTGATTCCTTTAGTTGTCAATCACTCCCCTCCCCTCTTCTTTAAGCATGTATTTTGCACATATCGTGTTAGTTATCAGTAAATATGTACCATGAGAGCCATAATGCCTAAAAGATAGTAAGCAATTAATAAATGTTTATTGATTGACTGAGATAGACAATTTTATCTGTAGTTTTACTCAAAAATGTCAAGGAAGTCATTATATAGTTCTTGTTAGCTCATCCTCCTTTCAGCTAAAGAATATGGGGTTTTTAATTTAAATGGAGGACTGATAGACAGTATTATCTTTACATTTAGTCATTCCCCAAATATTTATTAAGCATGAGTATAGAGCACTGTGTAAAGCACTGGATGAGGATATGAAATCTAAATAATATATTCCTACCTTTATGGGAACAAGGGAAAACAAAGGAAACAAGACATATACGATTATCTAGAATACACAATATTACATGATAAGTTGATCAGGGACGCACAAAACAAATTTCTAAGTAAGAGCATCATTTCTTCTTGTCTGATTCCTTTCCCTTTAGACTAGGTCCTCAGTTCTGCCATCCCTGGTTTCTCTATTTGGTATTGGGGGCCTCAACCCTGATACATTTAATGGCCATTAAACTCAATTTGGGAAGCTTGGGTTCTAGCCTTGGTTTTTCTGCTCAATGAACTTGGGAAAGTCAGTTCATAGGATAGTCATAGAAAGAATGAGCTCTAATAAACCTCAGAGGACATGCAACCATGTCCTTATTTTACAGATCAAGACACGTTAGCCCAGGGAGGTGAACTTGCCCAAGGTCACATTAATAGCAAATAGCAGAGCCAGAATTTGAATCCAGTTGTTCTGATTTCAAGTCCGTGTTCTTTCCACTACACTGTCGTGGTTCTGTTCTCTGAGATTAAATTTTCTTAGCTGCAAAATGAGGGGTATAGAATAGGTAATGAACCTTAGGATTCCTTCTAGCTCAATCCTTTAATGATTCTGTGATTGTAGGAGCTAAACTCCTGCCTTTGGAAAAGTCATTTCCTCCATTTCTTAAAACACTTGACTAGTACCAATTTCTGTACAACGTCCTCCAAGATTATTCATGATTACAGAAATATAACACCATCACTAATATATGCCTTATTTCATGAAGATGTTTTGGCAAAACTATAAGTAACAGCAACTGAGACATTTTAAGTAAATGTTGTCAATTAATATTTCTCTTCGACAAAACATTTTCCAGGTAAGGAGATTTCTTCCCCCTGTGAACAATAGCTAAAAAAGTGCTTCCTTGCCATCCCCCTACCCCAAAGGGTTAGAGTTATAAAGGACTATAATTAAGTTCTTAGTGCCATAGGTGACAAATTTGCCCAGAGATGTAGGGGAAATGCCAAGGGAGGAGGGATGTGCAGTTTTGCTTCCAGTTACAGACGCATCTGCTGGTTCTCCCCTTCTCCAGCGAGTGCCTCAAAGTGAGAGAGTTGGAAGAGTGAGAAGTCTGTTGCCAAGTGGGAGCTGTGTGTGCCAGCTCTATTTTCGGCACCTGGTCTTTGAATTGTTTAAAAGGCATATTGTTTGTGTACATCTCACAAAGGAAAATGCCAACTATAAATGCCCTGGGGCTGCTTGTATGTCAAATGATTAAATCTTTAAGTCTTCCAGTCAAGGGGTCATTATCAATGGTACTTCCAGGTCAGGTTATGCACAGCAGGGTTTGAGGCAATGGTTGACCTTTTGACAGCACTTCAGGGGGAACACAGCTTCTCAGGGCATAAATAATCATTTTTAATTTGTTTGTGCAAGCTCTATTTGTTTAAGAATGCAAATGTATTGTAACATATGTGACTTAAGGATATTCGTTTGGGAAAAGGAAGCAATTTTCCTAGCATTCCCCTCTTAAACTAGCTTTCCAAACAAAATGCTTAATGAAGAGGGGGAAAATGATGGAATAAGTAATAATTACAAAGAACACTCAATCCTCTCATCTACCATACTGGGAAATGCTAGATAAGTTTGTGATAGGCTCAAGCTTATTTTTCCTTTGCGCTGGTAATATATGAACTGCTTGGTAAAGCAAACAAGCTTTGAGATCCTAATTAGTATGGTAGATATATGCATAATGAATCCATGAAGCTTTTAGAGACCTTTCCATGACCTACTTAATATTTTCTTTAAATAAATCTTAAAAGCATATTTTTACTTTTGGGGGGGTGGTAATGATGGCTCTTTGTTGTCTTTTTTATTGTATAGAATGATTCAATTTCTTCTGCCATGCTTGTGAGTCTTTAACTTCCTTCCTTTCTCCTTTCTTGTTACTCCAGTAGGTGTTAAAATTAAATGTTGGTGAAAAAATAGTGATATAGCTATGAAATCACAAAAGGAAGTGTTCAGAGGATGGAAAGAGGATGGCTTTGGATAGTCTCGATTAAAGTCCTTCATCTGACACATCATAGCTATCTTGACCAAGGGCTGATCATCACCTTTTGGTGCTCTGGGCATCAGTCTTAGACTATAAGTTAAAAGAAGGTGACAGTCTTCATCATTGGATCAAATTTCTGCAACAGAAGTGACTTATAGTTATGGTTCTTTATACTTTTGTTCAGGACAAAACCCAACCAACCAAATAACCAAAAGGCCAAATAGTCTAATCCAGTGGTGGGGAACCTGCAGCCTCGAGGCCACATATGGCTTTCTAGGACCTCAAGACGGGCCTTTGGACTGAGTCTAACAAATCCTTTTATTAAGGAGATTTGTTCTGTGAAATTTGGATTCAGTCAAAGGACCACACTTGAGGACCTAGAGGGCCATATGTGGCCTTGAGTTCATAGGTTCCCCACCCCTAACCACTACTGGAAACATAAATCCCCTCTAGGGTATTCCTGACAAGTGGTCATTCAGCCTCTGCTCAAACCTCAACAACTTTAGCAGATGCTTATTAAGTGCCTATTACCAACCAATCAATAATCATTAAATAAAGATTTACTATGTACCAACCACTGTACCAATCACTAGATATACAAAGATAAAGAAAAAGCAGTCCCTGCCCTCAAGAAACATATAATCTATATATTGTGTATAGAGAGTGCTTATTTGAACAGCATCTGTGAAAGATTAGAAAGAAAAAAAAAGCAAATTGTGGTCCTTGCTATCACTAAGTTCCCAACCTAGTAGAAGGATTGTATACCTTCATAAATGACTACAATCTGCAATGAAACATGATGAGTTGCAAACTAGGGAGGTGCAAACTATGTGAGGCAAGGAGGGATGGTTCATCTCTAATTACATAGCATTCACCGTGTCCAGTTAGCCCATCCTATTTTCCAAACTAATTGTCAAGAGTAGTTTCTTAAATGATCGAGTTTGTCTCCCTATAATTTTCTCTGATTGCACCTAGTTCTGCACTTTAGATAACCATGAAATAATTCTAATCTCTTTCTCACAGCAGCATTTCAAATATTTTGGAAGGCAACTATAAAAGCCTTCTACATCTTCTTTAAAAATAAACACACCCATTTTTTCAAAAATTATGCACATGATGTAGTTTTGATTTCCTTAACCTTCTGGTCATCCTCTGTACAACCTCCAGTTTGCCAATGGTCTTCTTAATATATAGTTTCCAGGGTGGAGTCAAGATGCTGGAGTAAAAGCAGGGACTCACTGGAGCTCTTCCCCAAACCCCTCCAAATACCTGTAAAAATGACTCAAAACAAATTCTAGAGCAGCAGAATCCACAAAAACACAGAGTGAAATAAATTTCTAACCCAAGACATCCTGGATGGTTGATGGTAAAGGTCTGTTGCACCAAGTTGGGAGAGGACCACAGTCCAACGTGGGCCACATTGGCACAAACTGGGCCCAAGCAAACCCAGAGCAGGCCTCAGGGCACTGAAACATGGGCAACTGTGGCAGTTTGGGAAAGGTATGTCAAAACTGGGTGAGAGAGGAGCCTAGTCTAACCACAGCCCCAGCACAGCCCCAGGGTTGCAACAGCAGAGGCAATGGTGGCAGCAGCGGTATTGGCGGCAGCAGTGGCTGCTTCCAGAGCTCTCAGTCTATAGATAGTAAGCAGATCAAACAACTGAACAGAAGGAGATTAAAAGGATCTCTTTTCTGACACTGAGGCAGGATTCTGTTTTTTTGTCCATACTTAGATCTGAGTTGCAGTCCTGGGTGGCAGTCCTAGGGTGAGGAGGAGTGCTGGTGTGGTGGAGCTTGTGGCAGCAATGGAAAGGGCATCCTCTTCACAGTTCCAAGGCAGAAAAGAGTGCTTGTGGTCACTCATAGACCAGAGCACGGGCCAGGAAAGGAATAAACACCTCTCCTTTGATCATATCACCTTGGAAGAACTGAAAATTTACAGCTGCTTAGAAGTATCTCTGAAAACAGCTGCACAAAACCCCATGAAGCTTGGGACAGTACACCTTCCACACCGAAAGCAGAGACCTACCTTAACAAAGAGTTAAAAAGTCAAGTAATTGACTGGGAAAATGAGCAAATAGCAGAAAAACTCAGACTATAGAATCTTATTATGGGGACAAGGAAGATCAAAATATACGATCAGAAGAAGACAACAAAGTCAAAGCTCCTACAATCCAAAGCCTCTATGAAAAATATGAATTGGTCTTAAGCCATAGAAGAGCTCAAAAAGGATTTGAAAATCAAGTAAGAGAGGTAGAGGAAAAATTGGGAAGAGAAATGAGAGTGATGTAAGAAAATCATGAAAAACAAGTCAATAGCTTACTAAAGGAGACTCAAAAAATACTGAAGAAAATAACACTTTAAAAAATAGACCAGACCAAATGGCAAAAGAGACCCAAAAAACCAATGAGGAGAAGAATGCTTTAAAAAGCAGAACTGGTCAAATAGAAAAGGAGGTTCAAAAGCTCATTGAAGAAAATAATTCCTTAAAAATTAGAATCAAGCAAATCAAAACTAATGAATCTATGAGAGATCAAGACATTATGAAACAAAACCAAAAGAAAAAAAAAAACAGAAAACAATGTGAAATACCTCATTGAAAAAAAAAAAAAACAACTTACCTGGAAAGTAGATTCAGGAGAGATTATTTAAAAATTATTGGACTACCTGAAAGCCATGATCAAAAAATCAGCCTAGACATCACCTTTCAAGAAATTATCAAGGAAAACTGCCCCGATAGTCTAGAACCAGAGGATGAAATAGAAATTGAAAGAATTCACTGATCACCTCCTAAAAGAGAACCCCCCCCCCAAAAAAAAACCTCCCAGGAATATTACAGCCAAACTCCAGAGTTTCCAGGTCAAGGAGAAAATATTGCAAGCAGTCAGAAAGAAACAATTCAAGTATTTTGGAAACACAATCAGGATAACACAAGAGTTAGCGGCTTCTACATTAAGAGATCAGAAGGCTTGGAATATGATATTCTAGAGGTAGGAGCTAGGACTAAAACCAAGAATCACCTATCCAACAAAACCGAGTGTAATCAGTGTGTGTGTGGGGAGGAGGGGATTGACATTCAATGACACAGAGAAATTTAATGCATTCTTGAGAATACAGAACTAAATAGAAAAATTGACTTTCAAATACAAGTCTCAAGAGAAGCATGAAAAGATAAACAGGAAAGAGAAATCATAAAAGATATATTAAAGTTGAACTGTTTACATTCCTAGATGGAAAGATGATATTTTTAACTCATGAGACCTTTCTCATTATTAGGATAGTTGGAGGGAATATATATATATATATATATATATATATATATATATAATATATTTTACATATATATATATAGACAGAGGGCACAGGGCAAGCTAAATATGAAGGAATGATATCTAAAAAAATAAAATTAAGGGATGAGAGAGGAATGTACTAGGAGAAGGAGAAAGGGAGAGGTAGAATGGGGTAAATTATTTCACATAAAAGAGAAAAGAAAAAGCTTTTACAGTGGAGGGTAAAAGGAGGGAGGTGAGAGGGAATGAGGCAACCTTACTCTCATCAGATTTGGCTTAAGGAGGGAATAACACGCACACTCAATTGGGTATGGAAATCTATCTTACCCTACAGGAAAGTAGGGGGGAAGGGGATAAGGGGGGTAATAGAAAGGAAGGCAGGTTGGGAGAGAGGGTAATCAGAAGCAAACACTTTTGAGGAGGTACAGGGTCAAAGGAGAGAATAGAATAAATGGGGGTGGGATAGGATGGAGGGAAATATATAGTCTTTCACAACATGACTATTATTGAAGTGTTTTGCGTGACTACACATGCATAACCTATATTGAATTGCTTGCCTTCTCAATGAGGGTGGGTGGAGAGAGAGGAAGGGAGAGAATTTGGAACTCAAAGTTTTACAAATGAGTGTTAAAAATTGTTTTTACATGCTGGGAAATAAGATACATAGGCACTGGGGGATAGAAATCTGTCTTACCCTACAGGAAAATAGAAATGGAAGGAAATAAGAGAAGGGGTTAGGGGGGATACAAGAGAGGGCAGATTGGGGGAAGGGATAATCAGAATGTAGTCTGTCATGGGTGGGGGGTGGGGAGAGATGGAAAAAATTTGGAACTCAAAATCTTGTGGAAGTGAATGTTGAAAACTAAAAATTAATACATAAATTGAATATATGTAGTTTGAAAACATAAATAAATATGAGAGTACAGAGGAACTATTATCTCCCCCATTTTTTCCTGGATGTTATTCTCTATTGAGAGGCAGTGTGCATAATGGATAGAGAATGGAACTTGGAGATCTGGGTGCAATTTCACTTTTGATCAAGTTTCTAGCTAAGAGACCCTGCGTAGATCACTTAACTACTTTCAAAAATCATAAATTGCAGAGGAGGTGCTAACTTTCATTGGTAGCAATAGTTTCCTCATCCAGGAGGTCCTTATATCACTGAAATGTCCAGTGATTATATAGACTCTATATTTGCATTAAGGCTATTAAAGTTTCATTAGCTTTTTGGCAACCATAGAACACCACTTAGGTATTTACTTAAATAAAATCTCTAGGTCTTTTTCATATGAATTGCTTTCTTGCAGCTTTGTGGTATAGTAGGTACACTACTAAGCCTGGAGTCAGTAAGACCTGAGTTCAAATCTAGTCTTAGATACTAGCTGTGTGACTTGGGACAAATTTCCTCAGTTGCAAAATGGGGATAATAATAACACCTTTTGCCATGATTGTTGTGAGGATCAAAGGAGATGATATTTGTAAAATGTTTAGCACTGTGCCTGGCATACAATAGGTACTTAATAACTGTTTATTTTCATCCTTTGTTGCCAACTCTTTTCCATCCAACTTTTAGCTTAATTTTTGAACTTAATTATAGAACTTGATATTTATTCTGATGAAAGTTCTTAGACTTTGCCAGTCTATTGTTCCAGCCTAATGAACCCTTTTCAATCCTACCTCTGCCAACCAATGGGTTATTAGTCCCTCTCATTTTTATATTATTTGGATATGTGATAAGCATTCCTTCCATGCTTTTGTTCAAGTCCCTGATAAAAATATTAAACAAAACAGCATTGAAAAGAGATTTGTGGCATGATGCTGAAGATTCTTCCCCAGATTTTCATTGATCTCTTACTCAACACTCTTTAGGTCTGGTTATTCAACTTATTACGGATTCACACAACTGTATGCTATCATCCATCTCATATTTCTACATCTGATCCACAAAAATAGCAGGAGATGTTTTTCAGAAGTTTTAATGAAATGTAGACCTTATATCAAGTCTTTCAGTGTAATACTCTACTAGTCGAGTGACACTGTCAGCTATGGAAAGGAAGTTATTCTAACATGATTTATTCTTAGCAAATATATTGGCTCATAGTCTTCAATGCTTCCTTTTCTAGAGGCTTTCAAACTATCCATACAATGTATCATGGAATTTTATGGATTCTTAAACCAGGCTCACTGATCTATACTATACAGAATCTACGTCTTTCCATTTTTGAAATTGTCCACACCCCAATCTTTCAGCACCTCTTCTGTTTCCATGGTCCCTCAAAGACTGCTGGCAGTCTTTTAGACTTTGAATCTGAAAATTCTTTTAGTTCTCTAGAATGTAATTCATCTGGGCCAGGTGATTTGAACTCATTCAGGTTCTATGTTATGTGATTCCCCCATTTTCTTATCCATTTTCTTTTTAACTATGCTTGTTAGTCTTTCTAGTCTGAACCCCCACTATTTCAGACTACAAGAATCCTGAAACTTCTCATACATATGTGCATGAATGAATGGAGAAGGGTTCAGAATATATGTGTATATGTGTGTATGCATATATATGTATATTTATGTGTACATATATTTATCTTTTGTATTTTATTCATTTTGTAAATAATTTCTAAATTTTTAAAAGAAAAATTGTATATGCATATATACATGTGTGCATATATGCATATATCATCAAAGATGCAGCTGCCACTAACCTTTCACACAGTGTTTATCATTTTCCCAAACCATGCATATTTTCTATATCTAAGTTAAATGGTTTAGTGCAGAGGTGTGAAACTCAGGCTGGTTCCTGAGTCCTGCCCAAACTAGAATAAAATGTAATTGGGAAATGTTTAACAAAATTTAAGAAATATAATACAACACAGATAATGTTAACTTGTTGTTTTCTAAATTAATATGTGGCCTGCAAGTATCTTGTTTCCATTTGAGTTTAACATCACTGATGTAGAAGATGGAGCACTGGTCCTAGAGTCACGAAGACCTGAGTTTTAATACTGCTGCAGAACTTTGTTTATATATGTGATCTTGTACAATTAACCTCCCTGAATTTCCCTCAGTTTTCTATCTTTAAAATGGAAAAAATAATGACACCTACTTTACAGGATTATTTTGAGACTCAGAGGAGATAAAATGTGTAAAGACTTTAACTCTTTTATTCTCTTCCTCTTCTCCTTCTTCTTCTTTATTATTACCTCAGGCAGGTTGTAGGACAGCCTGGCAAACAAAATTTCCCAAGAGACACATATGATACAGGGCAACACAGACACGTATGTACAGGGAACAGCTCTGACATAGACAAACTGTTTGGAGCCACACTGTTACGCTCCAAAAAAAGGTCACACCTGCTCTCCTGCTCTTTCCCTTTGTGAAGACAGTAAGTCCAGTGCCTAAAGATTAGTTTCCAATTTGGAAAAACTAATCTAAAGTTCCTTGTTCTCCTAGTTTTGATCTACTGCCTGACAACAGCCACAGAACAATAAAAGGGCAGATGCAGCTGCTTCCTTCCTATTCCTGTAGCGGAACCCTCCTGGCTTTTTGGTGAGAGTAACAATGTCCTCCATTTGTTGAGTAATAGCACAGTCTCTGAAGGATTAAAGTCATGGGTCATCCAAAGGACAACAGCTTGGTATATGGTGAGAATTGATAGCTTGTCACCTTACCAAAGAAGAATTGCATGGGAGAAGTAACATAAATGATGTCGAGGGATGTTTGACTGGAAAAGTAAATGGGCTGGTCATGTGGTAAGAGTCAACATTAAGCACTGGACACTTTTTCAATATCCAACCAATGTCAAGAAATCCAGAGGAAGAATAACAATATGTTGGGTGAGCCTCCTGTGGTCTATTTACAGGAGCACAGAGTAAAACAGGATGAAAAGGAGAGAGGGCTCAAATTCATGATATCACGTATTCATCACAATAACCTCTATTGTAAGGGCCTTTCTTTACCCTCAGCCCCTTTCACTTCCTGGGAAAAGTGGTATGATCTGTACTCCCTACAGGTGGTTTGAGGGAAAAGGGGTCAAAACTGCAAATGCGAGGCCATCTGTATCAGCCTCTCGGTCAGCAGCCTTTCCCAGCGTTAGCTGTTTAGAATACATAAAGATATCTCCCTTGTCTCCATATTCTGTGTCAAATGTTCTCTTCTTATAAATCCTCCTTTCTGTCTTTTCTCAGAGGGACCATTTGTGCTAAAGGCTATTCTAATAATTTTTTCTCTGCCTTTTGCTCCTTCAGTTTACTGCCAAGGGAACCCTGTTGCTTCTGTACCTTTTCCTTGCCTCAATCTCTCCTCCAAGAACAGAGGTCTTGTCCTGTGAGAGTTTCTTCTCTCTCTCCTTCTCCAGGTTTCTTATCCAATCTGTTCACTATAGACTGGCTGGCTCTCTCCCACTTGGGTATCACAGTCTTGGCACCTTAGAATCACAAGAACACAGATTAAGTGGAGGAAGAGCTCTGAGAGGTCATCTAGTCTAATCCCTACATTTTACAGATGAGGAAACTAACTTCCAAAGAGGTAAAGTGACTTCAAGTCACATATGCAGCAAGTGATCCCACTGCCATTACTCAAATTCAGAATTTGAATGCAATTCTCACCCCAATACAGTATTCTTCGGTCCTCCATAGATGGTGTTGACATTGGGTTTTTGATGCAATAGTAGTGCCATAATTGGTTCTTGGCACAAGCCTAAGGAGGGAAAGAATTAAAGAGGGCATTATAATTTGATCCTGAAGGTGATAAGGAGCAACTGAAGCTCATTAAACAAGGGAGTGACATGATCAGAATTGTACTTTAGGAAAATCACTTTGGCAACTGAATGGAGGATGGATTGGAATGGGGAAAAACTTGAGGGAGGGAGAATAATTAAAAAAGCTAGTCCAGTAGTATAGGTGACAGGTGACAAGGACTTGTACTAGTATGTTGGCTTTATGAGTAAAGAAAAGATAACATATATGAGAGATGTTGTGAAGATAGAAACTACAGGCTTTGACATACTGGATATGTGGGATGAGAATGAGGAGTAGAGGTTAACCTAGAAGTTGCAAACCTTGATGATTGGGAAGAGGATGGTGACTTAGGCAATAATTTGGGAAGAAGGGAGGATTTGGTGAAAAAGATAATAAGTTTTGTTTTGGACATGTTGAGTTGAAGCATACTGCCCTTTGTTTTTGTTAACCCTTAGACACCTGGCATATCCAGCTGGATATGAGCTCAGGATTTTCTTGCTTACTTCTTCAGCTTATTCCTTCATGGTGATGCAAATTTTATTGATGAGACTACAATCAAATAAGGCTCCATATTAAAGAAGCTATGATACTGTAAAATGATAGCATAACTAAACTGAATTGTTAGTATTATTAGCAAAAGTAGCATCATCTCAAATAGGAAAAAAAAATCTCTACCTAATTTATACATCTTGAATAAGCACACATTCCTTGTTGGAGATCACACAATATCATAGAATTGCCTAGTTAGAAGAGAAATAAAAATTAATTTCTATACATATATATTATTTAGTATTCTCATTCAGAAAATACTATAAATCATTCAAATCTATTTTTTCCAACAATCTGTTCAGCCTCATTTTACCTCTTCTTTATCTTTTTTTGGTAGGATTTATCTACTTCTGAGCAAGAAATTTTGAAATTTCCTACTATTATGCTACTATCATCATATTTTTGCAATTTGCCGCTATTATTTTAAGGATTAGATGTAATTCCACTTGGCACAAATGTACCTTTAAGTATACTAAAATCTCTTGCCACTCTGAATATTACAATTTTTTGTTATTGCCTTATTTGAAATTTTTATCAGAACTTTGTTTTTTAGAGTAATATGAAGCATAATAGGTTTTGTTTCATCTCCTCATTTTCACTCCATGTATTTCTATAGGTTTCTTTTATGCAATGAACTGTTGTGTTTGGTTGTGTTTTTAAAAAATGTGTCCCATTCTTTTCCTTTTACCGAGGGAGTTTACTCTATTTTCACTTAGAGTTTTCATTGATAAATATATTTTCTTTCATTAAATTATTTTTAAAAAAGACTTTACTCCTTTTATTTAAGTTAACACCATGTCTCTGTTTTATTTTGCTTTCACTAATCTGATCTCAGTTTCTTCTCACAATTGCCCCATCACCCTGCAGAGTTCCTTGAGTTTGTGTTTAATGTTATTCTCTCTGTGTGTCTAAGTCTCTATGTGCCTCTATCTCTCTGTCTCTGTTTCTTTCTCTGTCTCTGTCTCAATCCTCTTTCACTTTCTTAACCTTTCCTTTCCAAGTTCAGTTTAAACTGTGATGCTGAGTTCTCCCTGAACTGTGCCCCCTCGATTTTCTTAGTTTCAGTGATATATAATTTTGAAACCCTTTTTCAAGAAATATTGTTTAAACTTCACCCCCTTACTTATTTCTTCTTGTAGGATATGCTATAAAATAACTTCCTATTCATGTACTTTGTGCTAACACATTCCTTCATTATTATCTTTGATTTTCCTATTAATTGAGAAGCCTGGGGGGGGGGAGGGTGGAGAGAAAGTAAGATTTGTTCTTATTTGTAAATAAACATTTTTATTGATGTTTTTGTTCTTATATCACTTACATTTCCCAATGTATCCCTTACCTCACCATTCCCAGAGAACCATTCCTTGTAAGAAGAATAAAAAGTACAGAAAAAAACATGTCAGCAAAACTAACATTTTATACAGTGTTCTACACCTATAGTCCTCCACCTCTAAAACCAGATATGGAATAGTGTTTTCTGATATCTCATTTTTCAAAATGTTTTCATTCTAATTTCAAAACATTTAGGGTTTTTTATTATTGTTTGTTATTTCCATTTTCAATGTTGTAGTCATTAAGTATATTATTTTCCTGGTCCTGCTTACTTGCCCCCTCCCCTCATTTCAAAATGGCTATTAAATACCTATTTGGTACTATTAAATACCTACTCCATCCCTCTCTACATCCCTTTCTTTTTCTCTCTGTTTTTGTTTTTTTGGAAGGGAGAATGATTTTTTTCAGGAATCATGTTCCCAGCAATGAAGCAGGCAGTAGGAAATAGTGGGATGAGCTCTTTAACCCAAGTCCATGAAGACCCTTCATATTTTTTGCTGCTTCCCTCTTGATATTATGTCACCATCTTTCTGAAGCTAGGGCCCCTTGTCAACTCCTCTCAAAGCCATGTGCTCTAGGGCCCCAAACACTGCCTTCTTCCCAGTGAAGATAGTCCCAAGAAGCACAATATCTGCTATTTTCCTAAAGTATGGAACTCTCCACACCTATACTCAAAACTGAATTTGTTGTTAGACTTCATTCATCTTGCTTCCTTGCGAATGTCTCAGGATTTTCCCCAGGATGAGGGTAACTTACAAACGTTCTTCTGTGACCCCTCCCCCACTCCCAAGATATTAATCTCTCTTCTCCCACATCTCCCAAGAGGTGGTGGTGGTGGAGAGGAGGGGAAGGAATAGATAACCTTAGATAACTTCTGATCCACAGCTCATATTGAGTCCTGTCCCACCTTTTCCCCAGACCAATCTGTTCCATCCCTCCCTTTTCCCCATCCTTCTGTATTATCCCACTACCAAAGATGTCCATTTCCTAACGAAGGAGTTGGAGGGATTTGGTTCTGAAATATTAATTCTCAACGTCCTCTTCTCCTGGTTTTAATTTTATCATTGTATAGTTTTTATTCCTTAGATTCTTTTACTTAAAGATAATTTCTCTTTATTTCCTCAGCGACTCTCAGACTATGTGAGCTTTTTAAAAGAGAAAAGAACAAAAAAAAAAAAAACCAAAAATTAAAACCTCCCACACTCATTGCCTTGTGTGAAAACATTAATTTCATTTCTTAGTTTTTTCGCTTTTATCTGAAACAGTTTATTTTTTCTTTGATTTGATGAGTTTGCCTATTGAAATACCCTGCTCACCTCTGCTTTTTAAGTTACAGAATGACTCATATTAAGTTTTTGTTTCACCACCACCACCACCATGATGGTCTTTATAATAGAGTTTCTTTTTGTTAATCCATTCCCTTCAGTTTTAGACAACTTTTAGACAGACTCAGCCTCTTGTGCCCCTTCCCTTCCCCATCCTTCTGTTACCTGTTCTCTCTCTTTTCTCCAGATCACCAAGTATGGGCAAGATCTGTGGCCATCAAGGGGTGAGAGTGACCAGCTAGGATTTTACTGCAGGAAGACTCTAAGAGGCCATTGCATCTGGAGCAATCTCTCTATCACCACCAGCCCATACCCCACCCCCTTCCAACCCTGGCCTGTGGAACTAGAGTCATCCTGGGATATTGCCAAAGGGGTAACTCCAAGCACCAAGATGACGTCTCATGCAGCAGCACCACAGGGACACTGACCTTTGGCTCTGCTCCTGTATAACCACAGAGACACTGTGAGGGAAACAGCAGGAAGTGGGCTGCTGAGGTATTTTTTCTGCTATTTTGTGTTGGCATTTTGTTTTCCTCTGCTCGTCACAATTTTTAATGCATTGCTGGGTGACTATTTTGTTGATCTGAGGTGGTGAGAGTGGAAGCCGAGCAAAGACTTCCTCTACCTGTGTGCTGGCTTTGGAGTTGAAGAATTATTGCATGTTAATGGTGATGGGGACTGATGACTCAAAGGTAGAACTGGAAGGTATCCTCCTGAGTCCAATACCCCTATTTTAGGTGAGAAAAAGGTGAAATGATTTGCTCAAGATTCCACAACTAGAGCATTAGATTGGGAATTCAAAAACATGGTCTCTAATCTGGGCTCTATTCCCCTTTCATTGGGTGATATTGTCCCCTCTCTATTCCAGTTTCCTCAATTGGGAAACAATAGTAATGGTAACTTACATTTTTACAGTGCCTCACATTTATGAAATCCTGGCATGGAGGGAGCAACGGCTCTAGAATAGGTGGGCCTACGTTCAAATCCCTGTTTCTGATAATTATTACTTGTGTGATTTTTTTGACAAGTCATGTTATGTAACTCTTCTGGGTCCCTGTTAATTTTTTTTAATTACAGCAGTCTTTGGCTCAAAGGGCCAATTATATGGGTCTCTCTGCTCATTGGTAAAGCTTAATTACTCAGTGCCTCACACCTATGTGAAAAATGGGCGGAGCTGGCGACAGTGAACATGGAAATCCAGGTTCTTCTAGTTTGCATGTTCTAGAGAGAAGAAGAAGGTCCTTGCAGGGAGAAAGACTCTAGGAAGAAGCTGACATGGAGAACATCATTCCTGTCCCTACTCCTAGCTTGCTACATCAGAGTCTTTAGAGTGTTTTCCCTTGGGTGAGATTTGAGACTCTCTTGGTTGAGCTGAGCTATCTTGCTCCCAATGGGAGAGTTCCTTCACTCTGTGTTGTTTGGTTTAGGTTCTCATATGTAATACTTTCTTTTATTTCTGTTTTGCTGTTGACTTGGTTAAATGGTTTCGTTACCTTTTTCACTATGTGTATTCATCATGGAACTGACATTTTGTGGGAAGGGAGTTGAGCCTTGGATATATAGAATGGGGAACTTCTTTCCTGTTAAGGAATAGTGATCAAGGGCATGGTTTGAGCCTAAAGATTGCTTCCCTAGAGTTATAATATTTAAGGGAACAGAAACATATAGTTATAGCCCAGTACCCCTTTTCTCATTAGAACAGAGTGGCAGCCTCTAGGCCTATATTCTGCTTCCCCTCCTGGTAGGAATCAAGTCTCCCTTGGACAAGGGGGTGAGGAGGAGATGTAAGAGTTGTCTATTCTTTCATCTCCGTGAGTCACATCTAGATAGACCCATGCGGACATACATCACCTACATGGGTAAAAAACCCAACCTGTGCTACTATCTCTTTACATCAATAAAATGGGCAAAGCAAGAGATGGCAAAACAGATGATGTCCTTTGGGAGGTACCTTCCAGTTCTAGATCTATGATTCTATAATCCAAAGTATGGTACCAGAACAGCCTAGATATCCCTCATGATATCACATTGCTGCTCACATGTACTCCTAAATAAACCACCCCCATCATTCAACCTCTTTCTTCCTTTCTGAGTATGGGTTCATTACACTGTTTTACTGTTGTTGCTGTATCTTTTCTTAAAGTGGTCTGGGCATTTTGAAGGAAAGTTGTAGAAATTTAGCATCTTGTCCTTACTATATGTGCTTAATGGTTATTATCTTTTCAAAGTAAATCTTGGAAGTCATGATTATTATTCTTATAGCTGTGCTGTTTGCAGCAGGCAACTGTAAAGCAAAGCTGTTAGGCAGTTGCTCATCTCTACTAGTAGGGGGAATTTCCTTCCTAGAATTCCCGAGATCAATGAAATCACAGGTCCTGACCAAATCTGCTACTCTAGCTGGCTCCAACACCCCAGCTAAGAGTTTTCACATCCTACTTTTTCCTTTTTTCCCCTTCATTCTCTTTCTGATGTTTTTTAACTCTTGTCCTTTGTACTAATAAATTAAATTCCCTATATGGGAAGCTGCTGTTGGTTTCTTGGCTATAATGAATGCCTTCTCATTAATCAGATGATGGAGTACCTGATGCAGATGGCCCCACTCCTCCAACGAACCAAATGTCTCCATATTATATCTGAATTGACTTTGCAGGTCCCTTGGGCTCTAGTGTTGTTTCTATAGAACCTAGATCTGATCCATGGCAAGTAAGGGCCATGCACATATTGGGCAAGGTGACTTTAGTGAGTAGATATAACTTGTCTTGGGTTTGGTGGATGAGATGAAGTAACCATATTTCCTTCAGTGGCATCAAAGTCTTTTACAAATTACTGCTCCACTCTGTCCTTGAAGCATGAGATTGGAGGTGATACAAGTACGGTGAGGAAATCTATAAAGTACATGTCTTTCTAACTCCAACCTTTCTTACTAGAAATTCAACTCAATTAAACAAAACAAGTGTTTGGCAATAATAATAACTCACATTTATGTAGCACTTATGATTATAGAATATTTTTTATATACAATCTTATTTGATCCTTACAATAACTCTGGGAAATAAGTAAAGCTGACTGAACAAGAATTAGTATGGGGCCACTGGGGCTCTGCCCCAAATGCCAGGATTCTAAGGGGCATATTCTAAGAACAAAGGGCGGAACTTACATGCCCCTCTGCCCTAGTTTGCACCTCCTCCTATAATAAGGCCAGTCCTAGTTTTCCCTAATGTTTTATTCTATTATCTGTTTCCATTATACCTACTGGAAAGGAACTGAGTTGAAATACTGGCTCTATAACTTTTTGCCCTTGTGATTTTGGACAAGTGAGTTAATCTCTCATTTCTAAAAATGAGGGAATTGGGCTAGGTGACTTTCGGTGTCCTTTCCAAGTCTAAACCTATGAGCTTATGATCTTTTCCTCTAGTGTGAAAGTGTTAAGATCTTGAAATTTAGGGTTTGAGAACCTGAGTTGGAATCCCAGTTTTACCACATACTAGTTGTGTGACCTTAGGCAAGTCCCTTCAGGAGAAGGAAATGGCAAACCACTTCATTATTTTTGTCAAGAAAACCCCAAATGGGGTCATGAAGAGTTGGATACGACTGAAACAATCAAACAACAACAAAAGACAAGTCCCTTCACCACTTGGGCTTCAGTTTCCTTATGTGTGAATTGAGAAAGTTCAATTGATTTATCTTTAGGTATTAGAATTTCCAATTGTGGCTCTGAAGGCAAATAGATTTGATCATGTCACTTACCACCTCAGAAGTTTTCAGTGGTTCCCTATTTTCTCTAGGAAAAAATATAAATGCCTTAGACCAACATTCCTTTATCTTCAGTATATCTTTCCAGCCTAATTTCATATTACTCCCTTTTATATAATCTACATTCTAGTCAAACTTACCTATCCTCTGAACTTAACTCCTAGGTGGTGTAGTGGAGAGAACACTAGGCCTGGTGTCAGGAAAGCTCATCTTCATAAGTTCAAATCTGGCCTCAGGTACTTACTAGCTTTGTGATTCTGGGCAAGTCATTTAACCCTGTTTACTTCAGTTCCTTATCTGTAAAATGAGCTGGAGAAGGAAATGGCAAACCTCTACAGTATCTCTGCCAAGAAAACCCTAAAAGGGGTCACAAAGCATCAGACATGACTGAAACAACTGAATAACAACAAACTCAACATTCCATTGCTTGTGGCTATACAATTTATGAAAGCTAGTCCTCAATATGGTACGCACTCCCTGTTCCTCTCTGATTCTCAGAATCGGCTCAGTTTAGCATCTATATTAAGATTTCCCTATACAATTGATCTTCCTAAAGTAAGAGTCTGATCATGTCATTCTTCTACCACCTCATCCAATCCATTGCTGTTGCCTCCAGGATCAAATATAAATTCAGCTGTCTGACTTTTAAAGACCTCCATAATCTGGCCTCATTCTTATGCTTTAACCCCCACCTAAATATATATTTTGTAATTCAGTAGCTGGCCTCCTTGTTGTTCCTTTCATTAGATACTGCATTGCAAGTGTTTTCACTTCTGGACTCCTATACCTGGAACTTTTTGCCTCCTACCTTCTTTCAAGTTTTGACTAATATCCCAACTTCTGCAAGAAGCCTATCCTGATCCCCCTTAATGCTACTGTCTCCCTTCTGGTCGGTCTTGTACCTATCTTGTTTGTACATAAGCGCTTTCATGTTGCTTCACCCAATAGACTGTGATCTATTGGAGTACAGAGACTTCTTCACTTTGTAGATAAAGAAACTTAGGCCAAGAAAGATTAAGTCATGTAGCTAGAAAGTGACAAAGCTGGGCTTCAAATTCAGAACTCTGTATTCTAAAATGTTCCATTGCATCACAACCTCTCTATTCCTCAGTTTTTTTCATCTGTCAAATGAGATTACAATGTTTTAATCCTCCTGATAAACTGATATTACCCAAGAACTGTTAATTTTCTGCCAATTGTGACCCTAATGCGTGAATTTGCTTGTCTCCTGTACTTTATAGTCAAGGTCACTTTCTTTGTATTTGCATCATTTATTACAGAGCCTGGTGCATAGTAAGTGCTTAATAAAATTATTGTTGACATGATTCAGAGAGATTAAGTGACTTGCTCAAAGTCATACTGTATATAAGTGGCAGAGTCATGGTTTGAACTGAGACTTCCCTGACTCTTAATCTTATGCTTTTTCTAACGTACTCTGCTAACTCTCAAATACCAATCAAAGTTCTTTCTTTTACTCTATCAATTTTACTATGGAAGGCTAAGAGAAAAAAGAAAAGTAGGGTCTAGATGCAGAATTAGTCATGATAATGGGGGGGATTAGATTTTTTAATAATTGGGTCCTATAGAGAAATCATCTCTGTTTCCTGAAGTTCAAAATCCTGCCCCAATGGCTCATGACAAGTGCCCTGACCTCAGGTTCAGGGAGGGTGACCTGGACCCAAAGTGTAGAGGACTCTGTGAGCTCAAGAATATAGTTGACATTGCACTCAGTAAATAGACTGGGATGCAGGACTGGAATGTGGGTGATGCTTGTTCCTTATGACTCAGAGGCCTTTGTTGGGAGAAACAAGATGAAAGTTCCCACTAGTTTTTGTTCTGGCAAATTGGGAGCCTGCACTGGGAGCCGGAGGAGGGGGTGAAATTGTTCAGGCACTTGTCTAGGAACATCGGAGACTTAGAGGGACGACCTGTACACCAGGTCAATTAATTTTCATGGTAGTTTTACAGCAGGTTACCATAGGCAGCTGAAGTCAAATTTAACCAAGGATCAAGTTCCACCAAAGTTGTTCAGAGGTAGCCCTGCCCTCCAAGTTTCTCAAGGACTGTGGGAAATGGAATACTTTAGACCACATTCTTCCAGAGAGATCAGCACAGTTTAGATCTCAGCTGGGGAGGTAGGGTGGGGAAGGGGTGTATATAGGTAATCAGGTCTTTTCTGGGTTCTAGACAACTTTTTATACTTGGGCTTCTTAAAAGAAATGGTAAAAAAAAATTTTCCAGATTGAAAACTGGGTAATTTGAAGCAGTTTTTGGCCTTGTAGAACCTATTTGTTTCCCCATGTAGATTATATTTTGATATGATTATATAATAGTAATAATAATGACATGGTGCTTATGATAATAATAATGATGATAGATAGCATTTATTTAGTGCTCTAAGGTTTGCTAAGTGCTTTGTGAATATTATCTCATTTTTTTTCTCACAAAAACACTGAAAGTTAGGTACTGTTATTAGTGCCATTTACTGATAAGGAAACTGAGGCAGAAAACAGTTAAGTGACTTGCCCAGAGTCACACAGCTAGTAAGAGTCTGAGTCAGATTTCAAATCAAGTCTTCCTGACTCTAAGTCCAGGGCTCAGTTGTATGTATGATTCATATGTTTGATTGTTTGATTTCTATGATTGATTATACAATAATGTACTTTGGCTTTGACCTTGCCTAAAAGTCTAAAAGAGACTTTTGAAACAAGAGACAGAGGAAAATGAGGTGCTGGGGTTTAATGGAAAGAGAAAGGGTCACTCTAATACTATATAAACTATTTTGAAAAATAGATAAAGAAGGAATCCTACCAAATTCCTTTTATGACACAAATATCATTTTGATACCTAGACTAAGGAGAGCAAAAACAGGGAAAGAAAATTGTAGGCTAATTTCCCTACCGAATATCAATGAAAATATTTAAATAAAATACTAACAAGGAGGTTACAGCAATATATCACAAAGATTACTATGATCAGGTAGGATTTTTTTTTGGCTAGGCAATGGAGTTAAGTGACATGACCAGAGTCACGTAACTAGTAAGTGTTATGTGTCTGAAGTCGGATTTGAACTCAGGTCCTCCCGAATCTGGGGCCAGTGCTCTATCCACTGCACCACCTAGCTGCCCCAGACCAGATAGGGTTTTACCAATAATTCAGGGCTGGTTCAATATTTGAAAAACTATCAGACAATTGACCATGTCAATAAAAAGAAATATTGCATCAATAGATACAGAAAAAGCTTTAAACAAAATACAACACTAATTCCTTTTAAAAATACTAGAAAGTAACCAAGGAAACTGGATGACACAGTGGATAGAGTAGCAGCCCTGAGTTCAAATCTGGCCTCAGACACTTGACACTTATTAGTTGTATGACCCTGGGCAAGTCAATTAATTTTTATTGCTTCACCAAAAAAGAAAGAAAAAAAAACTCTAGAAACCAAAAGAATCAATGGAATCTTTCTTAAAATAAGTAGTATTTAACTAAAACCAGGAGCAAATATTATTTGTAATGGGGATAAACTAAAAGCCTTCCCAATAAGATCAAAGGTGAAGTGAAGATGCCATTTATGCCACTATTTTTCAATATTGTACTAGAAATGCTAGCTATAGCAATAAGAAAGAAAAGGAACAAAAACAGGCAATAAGGATACAAAACTATCACTCTTTGCAGATGATATGATAGTAAAATACTTAGAGAACACTACAGAATCAACTAAAGACCTAGTTGAAACAATTAACAACTTTAGCAAAGTTGCAGGATATAAAATAAACCCATAAAAATCATCAACATTTCTACATATTTCCAACAAAATCCGGCAGGAAGAGATAGAGAAATTTCATTAAAAATAACTGCAGACAGTATACTTAGGGAGAGGATTCTGGGAAGATGATGGAGTAGGACAGAAAATACCAGACTCTCCAAACTTTCCCCACAAACAAGACAATACATCACCTCACAATGAACCTAGAGCATAATTAAATTAATAATTAAAATAATTAAAAGTTGAAAGCAGTTGTCGTCCTAAGACAACTTGAGAGATCCTTAGGAAAGACTCAACCTCTAAGGGCAGAGAAAATTCTAGGAAGACTCCACTGATTCAACAAACAACAACCCCTGGGGGCAGCTGGGTCTTGTGGCAGCCTCAGCTTTCGGAACTTTACTTACACCTTGCCAGATAGTGTGGGAGTCACACAGCACAGTACCGGAAGATTGAAGGACCCTCTACTCTCCTGGGATGCTGCGCCCGATTGTTCTGACCAGATCTGGTCCTGGCTGTGGCTGTTAATGAGAAGGAGTGAACTCATGCCTGGTGAGTGAGGTAGTAGAGGGGTGAGGACCCTGCTGATTGTGGGCATTTGCAGAAGAACAGAGTCCATGGTTTAGTTCCAAGGGCAGAGGGGTGACTGAAGTTTGCAACTATGGGAGGGACTACAGGGAGCAAGAGCCTTTGTGCTGACAGTGTGGCTGGGAGCCCTAGCTGTGGCTCAGAGGTGGAGAGGAGTACCAAGGTCAGGCCCCCAGACAGTGCTTAGAAAACAACAGTATGAAAAACTTGAAGTCTGAAGCATCACCCCCCCCACACACCTTGAGACTAGACCTTGACTATACTAATAAGCCACTAAAAAAATAATAATGAATAAGCAAAGGAGAAAGAACCTGATCATAGACAGCTACTATGGGGATAGAGAAGATCTGGGTTCATACTCAGAAGAAGACAGTGAAGTTAAAAAAGCTACTCCTACTTTAAAGAAAAATGTCAAATGGTCACAAGCCCAAAAAGAATTCTTGGAAGACCTTTAAAAATACTTTAAAAATCAAATAAGAGAGGTTGAGGAAAAATTAGAAAAAAAAAAGAACAATCCAAGAAAATAAAAAAAAATTATGAAAAGAAAGTCAACCAATCGGGAAAAAAAAAGGTTAAAAAACTTAAAGAAAATATCTCCTTAAAAACTAGAATTGGGCAGGGGAAAGTTAATAACATTATAAGAAACCAAGAAATAATAAAACAAAATCAAAAGAATGAAAAAATAGAAAAAAAATGTGAAATATCTCATTAGAAAATCAACTGATCTAGAGCTGTGCTTCTTAAACTGTGGATCTTGACCCTATGTGAGGTTGCAAAAAATTTGGCAACAGAAAATGTTTCTGAATGTGCAACATTAATTAAAAATCAAACACATAATGAATCAGGTGTTTCTGGCAATGCTTGCCCATGTTGTGTTGTGCAACTTTACTGCAACCTTTGTTCTAAACAAAAAGCATGCACACTGCACTGCACATGCTGTCATGCCACACAACGCCAATGAATGCTGCTGAAATGCGAAAAGGGATTGCAAATGGAAAAAAAAATAAAGAAAACTTGATCTAGAGACCAGATCAAGGAGAGACAATATAATAATTGTTAGATGACCTGAAAGATATGATTTAAAAAAAGAATCTTGATGTGATATTATAAGAAATCATAAAGGAAAATTGCCTGGAAATTCTAGAATGAGAGGGTAAAATAGATATAGAAAAAAAATTCATTGATTACTACCTGAAAGAAATCCCCAAAAGAAAGCTTATAGCAACATCATATCCAAATTTCAAAGCTCCCAAGTTAAGGAGAAAATACTACAATTACCAAAAAAAAGAAAAAACAATTTAAACACTACAGAGCTATAATCAGAATAACAACATGTAGCAACTTCTATGGTAAAAGACCAAAGGATTATTTTGAAGAGCAAAGGAAGAGCATTATATTTTGAAGAGCAAAGGAGCTGGGTTTGTAACCAAGAATAACTTACCCATCAAAGCTGAGGATAATCCTGAATGAAAAAAGGAAGGACAGAGTAAAAAGGGAGGGTGAGAGAAATAATAGAGAAGAAAAACTGGATGGAAAGAAATACACAAGGAGTAATTACAATTTGAATGTAAATGGGATGAATTCACCCATAAACAGAACTATGTCCAAAAAGCCATAAAATTGTACACACCCTTTGTCCCTTTGGCCACTACTAGGTTTGTATGCCAAAGAGATTAAAGAAAAGGGGAAAGGACCTATTTGTACAAAAATATTTATAGCAGTTCTTTTAGTGGTGGAGAAGAATTTGAAATTTAGGGGATGCTCTTTTTCTTTCTCTTCCTTTCTTTCTTTCCTTCTTCCCTCCCTCACTTCCTCTCTCTCTCTGTCTCTCTCTCTGTCTCTCTGTCTCTCTCTCTGTCTCTCTCTCTGTCTCTCTCTCTGTCTCTCTCTCTCTCTCTCTCTCTCTCTCTCTCTCTCTCTCCATCTATCTATTTTGGATCTATCTAATGAATCTATCTACATCCATCCAGTTATTCAAGCTTCTTTTTGAATTCCCAGAGTTTAGCATAGCAATTCGGACATAGTAAGCACTTAATGTGTGATCATTGACTCGACTGTGCCTAGAATACTTTAATCCACATACTTAGACAAAGGTCTCCCCTTGTTTAGTCCAAGCTCCTCTCTAAACACATGGTATTTTAGAGCTAGAAGAGATCTCAGCGGTCATCTAGTCAAGTGCTTCTTAACTTTTTTTCCACTCTTGACTCCAACACTTCTAAAACTATGGGTTGCAACCCCATATGAGGTCAGCAACCATCTCATTCTCCAGAAGAAGAAAGGGAGGTCCAAGAAAGATATAATTCTCCCAGGGTCATGTAAATAAAAGGTATCAGAGGTAGGATTTAAACTCATGTCCTCAGACTCTGGATCCAGGGCTATTTGCATTGCACTTCACTTGCTCATCTTCCTACAGTACCTTCTACCTACTGTCTTTGTCTTTTTACAGGTTATTTGCCTTTTAAAATCATAGCTTCTTCAGTGCTCTGTTCAAAGGCCATCTCCTACACAATGCCTTTCCTGATCCCTCCAGTTGTTAGTACCCAATTCCTATTACTTGGTATATATTTTGAATTTACTTACATATATGCATATTATTTTCCTGCAAGAGAATGTAAGCTCTTTGAAGGCAGGACTTTGACTCTGTAAGTCTAGGGAAGGGGTGGGGAACTCGAAGCCTCAAGGTCACATGTGGACCTCTAGGTCCTCAAGTGCGGCCCTTTGACTGAATCCAAACTACTACAGTTCAGTCAAAGGGTTGCACATGAGGACCATGTGGCCTCGAGGCCTCGGGTTCCCCATACCTGCCCTAGAGCTTAGCCTAGTGCAAGGCACTTGGTAGTCAATAAATAACTGTATGTTAAATGAATGAATTGGATCATGCACCAAGGTCTTATATTCAGTCTTCTTTCCATTCTACCACACTGGCTCTCCCATTTCTTTCTGGAAACCTACTTTAGGATGTTAGACTACACAAGAAGACAGCTACTCGTAGGGAAATATATTTACCTATAAAGGTTATTCCTATTTTGATTTCACAGCATATAATATCCTTAGGCATTTATAAGTCATCATATAATGGGAATAGAGTAGACCTGGGGAGGTCATCTTGGTCATTTCCCCGTCTCAAGACAAGACTGAACCTAAGCCATCTTAGAAGGTCAGTTGTACACTCTGTTCATTTAAAAAACAAAAAAACAAAAAACACTAACACTCCAGAAGGGGATTGTCCCCCTTGGTTATGTCTTACAATATGATTTCACTTGGCTTCCTTCATATCGTATTATTTATGATCAGAAAGTTCTTCCTGTTGTCTAAATGAAGTTTCTCCCCTCTTCATAGCCTATCACCTCCTACCCTTTCTTGCCCTGCAGAAACGAAGGAGGTTTTCTCACTCCATTCTTAAACATCAAGGCTATAATTCAGTTTTCCTCGAACTTCCTCTATGCCATGCTGCATAATAGCCCCTTCATACTCTGTTGCCTGAATTTCCAGGGACACCTTAACCTGGGTGCAGGTAGGAGGCTGAGTCTAATTTTTCTCCCCACCTTTCTATTCTACGCTCCAGCGCTCCCATCCCCAAAGCCTCCATGGGCTATGATTAAGGTTTAATCAGTTGTTTTCTTGCAAGGCGGGTGGTGGGGGGAGGAGAGGAAAAGCCCCCTACATTTTCCTTAATGTTATGAATTAGCAGGAGATATTCAGAAATAGAGTTGCCTACCCGTTGTTTGAAAATTGTTTACAGCAAATAATGAACAAAGCAAATCAGATTGCCAAAGGCCTAGCTGTTGAGAAAGTGTAGTTTGTATTATTAATTAAAATACAAGTCAGCTTTCCCAGCACTTGTAGCCTGTGGGTATCAAACGTACTCCACTTGATTGAATCGGGTAGTGGCAGCCCGGCATTTTTTATTTTGTGCTGGGAGGGATAACAACAGCAACAACAACAACAAATAAATAAATAAATAAAGCTGTTTTATGCTACCTCATTTGAAAAAATATTATTTTAGAACGAAGGCATAGTAGCTTCAGCAGACGAGCAGAAATAACATAAAATCTACATTATGCCCTTACGCTTTGATTTTAAGCAACGGGTCAGTCTGCGACCTCAGAAATTCTAGTGCCAGTGTATTATAGGCAGACCTTTGTCTATGGCCAAGGAAACAGTTTCCATGGAGATGCAAGGCATTTGACAATGGTCACTGTTTTGGAGAAGTAAATTAATCCAAGCAGGAGACCAGTTATAAGAATTTTCCCCACTCTGGCAGGGGGAGGGGGACAAAGGGTTGGTAAGTTGCACAGAAGAAGAAGAAAAAAATATTTCTGCCTTTTGGTTATTCTTTTTTTAACATGTGGAAGTAACTGAAATTATAAGAAGGCTTAAACTTTGTTTCTGGAGTCAGTGCTTATGGGGATTCTCCAGTGATGGAGAACTAGAATAGGGAATGAGTTTTTTTTAAAAAAACGAGCTGAGAAATTTGGCATACCTCTAGGTAAATTTAGGGAAAGGAAAAAAATAGTGTGGTTTCTTTTTCTTACAAATAACTTGGGCTATTCTACTTTGGAACCAATCCTTTTAACTAGATGTCACAGTCATCCATAACTGATGGACCAGAGAATAAATTTCATAAGACTGGATGGAAAGAAATACTCAAATACCAGCTTTCCCAAGTGGTGTTTGTTCAATCTAGGTGGGTCAGTACTAGGAAGATGTTTTAATCATCTACTGCAAATAACCACTATTGGATATCACGTTCTTTATTTTTATGTAATTATTTGAAATAATCAAATGACAGTAAGTGCCAGAAGACAAGCCCGATTCTCTAGTAACCAAATTTTCTGCCTGACTTAACTCTTGCAGGCAATATTTAGAGTAAGGAAGTGATGATTAGGAATTTGTTAGCTTATTCTGAGGCAGTGGTATCACTGAGAATGAAGTCAAGAAGACTTGGGTTCAAATCCTGCCTCTGGCATTTGGTAGCTGTTTGAGCAAGGGCTAGCCTCTAAGTGTCTGGGAGTAATTACCAGGGACTGATTTCCTAAAGATTGAGAGAGACAAGTGGATAGAGCACCCGACCTGGACTCAGGAGGACCTGAGTTCAAATCCAGCCTCAGATACATAACATTTACTAGCTGTATGACCCTAGGCAAGTCACTTAACCCCACTGCCTAACCAAAATGAAAAAAAAAAAAAAGATTGAGAGAGAGTTTCCAGAGTTTCCATAATAGAATTCCTTTCACTGAAGAAATAAAAACTCTTTCATTTATTTCATAGTTCATTTTTCATTTATTGAGTATCTGCTTGCATAGCATTGTGATAGGCATTGAAAAAGATTAAAAGACTATTAAAATGTGATGGCTGCCCTCAAGGAAGTTACAACCTAGCAGAAAGGATGTGACGCGTATACAAATAAATAGAATGCCAGGTAGAAGACGATGAGTTATCCTCCAAATGCTATGGGAGTTCAGAGGAGAGAAATATCACTTCTCAATTAGAAAGTCAGTTAAGGTTTTATGAATGTGACACTTTAACAAGTCTAAATATAAAGAATGGGTAGGATTTATTTTTTAAAATAAATTTATTTTTATATTCATTTATTATCTGTCCTTTCCACTAGCCTCTGTTAAATAATACCTGCAAACCCTACCCCTCCCAAAAAAACCCTTATCACAAAAATGCATAGTATAATAAACCAAATTCCCTATTGGCCATACCCACAACTTTGTGCTTTCTGTATATTTTAAGTTCATTTCTTCTCCAGCAGGAAGTAAGCTGTATGTTTCATCTAGTCTTCTGTATACGTTACTTATCGTTGCCTAGATAATAGTTCTAAAGTCTTTTGAAGGAGTTTTTTTGTTTGTTTGTTTGTCTGTTATTTGGGTTTTTTTTTTTTGGTAAGGCATTTGGGATTAAGTGACTTGCCCAGAGTTACATAGCTAGTTAGTGGCCTGAGGCTTGATTTGAACTCAGGTCCTCCTGACTGCAAAACGGGTGTTCTATGGACTACACCACCTAGCTGCTCCTTGAAGTGGTTTTTCTTTACAATGTTGTTATTCTCTATAAACTATCTTCCTAGTTCTTTCTGCTTTGCTCTGCACCAGATCATAAAGGTCATCCCAGTTTTCTTTGAAACAATATATTTTATCACGTCTTATGGAATGATAATATCCCATTATAATTATATACCATAGTTTGTTAAGCCATTGTCCAATAGGAAGACAGCCCCTTAGCTTCTGATTTGGGGTGATTACAAAAAGAGCTGCTATAAATATTATTCTACATATAGGTCTTTTTTCCTCTTTATTTGATCTCTTCCAGGTAGAGACCTGGTACCTGGGTCGAAGGGCATACAGAAAGGTTAGTAACTCTTGAAGCATAGTTCAAAATTGTTTTCCCAAATTGCTGGACGAATGTACAGCAGGATGGGTAGGATTTCAAAAGAGAATTATAACAGTTGAGAAAGTGGTAAAAAAAAAAGCAATGACTGGCAGTGCCAAAGATGTCTCATACAATGAGGACTGGCTTGGATTGAATTGAAACAAGCATTTATTAAACCCCTGTGTAAGTCACTGTGCCAGGCACAAATAAGACGAAGTTCTTCCCCAGAAGGAAATACACCCTAGTAGAAAGGAGTTTATTAAGTGCCACAAGATAACAAACTATTTCACTATTTCTGTGTTTAAAAAAAATCATTGAGGTCAACAGGATTTCAGTAGTCATAAGGCATGAGACACGGTTGCCAAAATGCTACTGTACCTTTTTTGATTTTGTTTTTCACTTCATTTTTCTTGTGAAAATGTAAATCTTCAATTCTGGGGAGCACCTGATTATTTTATCCCTTGCAAGTTAAAAATAGGACTTAATCTTCTAGCTGTGTGAGGATCCAAATAGAGCCCTTTGATGAATAACTGCTTTACACAGTGGCATCGGTATCCTTCCCAGGTGATGGAGGAGCAAAGCAATAGGATTTTCATTTACTCTTCAACACTTGTTGGTCTATCCCTTGAATCCTGCAGAGGCCAGATTTGTTCCTGGCTACTGAGCTATGTGGGAAACCATTTCTGTTGGTGAGTATGTTGTAAGAATTATATAATCCAATTTAGTCTGTTTTTTTAAAATTTTAGTTATAATTTAACATCCAGTGCAGTTATTCCATTTATTATATGTAATATATATATATGATATATAATATATATATATAAAACCACATTTAATTACATAATGTGACCCACACTTTTAAGAAATATGAAGTGCCAATTTAAATGATATTCTCAACTTCTCTAGTGGGGGCTTTTTTAATCACAGATTGTTTTTGAATTATTTAGTTTCATATTTTAAGACTTTTATTAAACTAGTATAACATATGTGTGCTCAACTAGGCTGCCTAAATACATAGATTTGTCTTGAGGGTGGTGAGGTCTTGCCCACCTTTACAGACAAGGGGCATTATGGCACCACCAGCATGTTACCTATGAAGAGGGACAAGCAAAGTTCGAGACTGCTTCAGGTGATCTCTTCTCCAGTCTCCAAGAATGCTAGGCTTATAGCTAACTGGCAATCTTCATATATGTTTAGTCTAGGGGTTTGATGTTTAGGGATTCAGAAAAAAAGTCCCTTCTCTGATCATGCTTAAGGTGGAAGATACCTCTTAGTTTATGCTTGCCAACTTGTCCTCTTCCCACCAATTACACACACACACACACACACACACACACACACACAAATCATCACAAATAACAATTGTGAGTAAACTCATTTAATCTAAGCAAAACAGCAAAAGATAAATTACAGTTCTATAGATTAGAATATACCAAAGAATTCATAGATTGAATGAGCTCTTTAGCTGTGAGTGAGATAAAACTTTAGCTCAAACTACAAGACAAAGTATCCTCATCTAGAGGATGTCCATGCTCAGTAATCTCTAGAGGTGCAAGCCTTAGAAGTCAGAGTATGATGTGGAGGGCTCCAAGACATGTCTGTATGGTTTCAATGGGATGTTCAAATATCTCTTTCTCTGCCTCTGTCTCTCTTCCTCTCTTTCTCTCTCTCTTTCCCTCCCTTCCCTCTCCTCTCCTTCTCCTGCCACCTCCCTCCATGTGTATCTACAAAATCTCACAGTACCTGCAAAATCCAAAATAACCTACTTATTCAGGAATCCTGTGTCATCTTCAGTGTTCTCTCAGCCAATTAGTAGTCATATCTCCTTCTGCATATGAAGCACAAAACATAATGCTGGGCTTCTGCAAAAACCATCCCAGGATTATGCATAAGCAGTATTACACTAGAAAATAGTTTTGCTTTGGAAACCTACTTGTAGAAGAAACATGACATGATGGATAGAGTGCTTAGACTCAGAGTCAGATAAACCAGGATTTGAATACCTTCTACAACTAATTGTGTTGGGAAAGCCACTGAAACTTTTGGATCCTGAATTTCTTTATCTATAAAATGAGGCTAATAACAGCACCAAACCCATAGGATAGTTGTGATAATCAAATGAAAACATACATCTAAAGCATTTTACTAACATTAAAGTATTATGTAAATGCCAGCGATGTTATTGGTATAATCTAAATATATAATATGCAATCTGAATACTTCTAACTACCCAAATCTCAGTCTTAATAGTATTTTAAAAGAATTTTCCCTCATTCTTCAAAATAAATTTCACTTTTTCCTCCCAAATTAGAAGTAAGACTAACTAATATAACACAACCTCATGGATTTAAGATTTCAGGGGTTGACGAAGGTTCCCACAGTCGGGCACTCTCATTGGCTTTACATCTCAAAGTATTAGATAAAGGTTGAAAGAAGCTGTTTCTTCCCTGCCCTTGTTTGAAATCCACACTCAAGTACACATTGGGTCAAACCCTAACCAGATGTAGGTACACAGAGAAGTTATTGGATTTCTTGATGATGAATAGAAAGCAGACAATGCACCTGTCTGGTCTCAGAAAGGATATGCATAAAAATGAAGGTACTGTACCTTATATATGTAAATTGTTGATTAACAGGAGTTCTGGCATATATGTAAAATATATTTTCCCCAAATCCATATTAAATTTGAATGTGTGTATGTGCATACATACACGCACACACAAACATGATGCAATTTACCAACAATTAGAAAAAAAAAACATCAATAGGGAATTCTGTTAAAATGATTTGGTTTCCTGGCACAGTTATCCTCTGAAGAAATAGAACAACTATAATATGTATCAATCAATTAATGGTTACATGAGCAAGTACACTAATTCTTAAATGACTTTTCATTTATGATCTTTTCTGCCTAGGATATGAGAAGCAAAAATCAAGGGGCTAATATTGCAGGATGTGTAAGGTTATCAAAGCACTAAGAGCACATTCACTTATTGTGTCTGAGGTGTTTGAGAGGGAAGGGGTGGCTGATTTAAACTGTACACCTGAGAATCAGGTCTCTCAATTCAAACCAATTGACTTCAAGGAGAAAATCCTCCCAGGCAACAATTTCTTAGAGTGGGAAAAAGGATGGACTTCTCTCCTGCTGTTCTTTTCTATGAAATATCCTCTTCCAATTTCCCCCTTTTTACTCGAGCACTGAAGAGTAATTTGTGCTTCTCCATTTTCTCCTAACTTTACTGTGAGAAGTTATAATAGGATCATCACAGTATTTAAAACTGGGACTTCAGAGGTCACGAGTCCAGTAATTAATTTCATATTAAAAAAAAAACCAAGATAAAACAAAGGCCAAAGAGAAAGTGACTTACACATGGTAGCAAATGCAAGAAGTAGAATTCAAATACAAGTCCTATGACTACTAATATAGAGCTTGAAGTTCATGGGATATTCAGGGAGGACTAGCGCTACTGGTTGTGAGGGTTGCTCATCTACCTTTGGTATCTTCCTATCTCCAAACTCTCACCTGTGGCTCCAAGAAGCTGTCACATGCACAACAGCAACACTCTAGTAAACAGTCTCAGCAGATGGGCTAAATCGGATTGAGGGTAACTGACAGGCCTCAAACCTGTTTGTGAGTTAGGGTGATGTCTACCCCAATTAAGTGAAGACTTCCCCTGGCAGAATGGGCAGATAAGAACAATTTATTCTAAAGGCCAGGAAGTGGCTGAAGCAGGCCCTGTGGAGTGCTTGGAACTTAGACATCAAAGATGCAGAGGTCATCCATGGCATCTTGGGCCATTGCCAGTTGTCTTGACCTTTGTCCTGCCACTAGACTTTGATGATTTTGGAAGAGACAGTGAGGCTGATGACTATGCAGCTCTGCCTCACTTAAATCCAATTCATGCCTGAGTCAAAACATCACCCCGGGATGACAAAGGTCCTCTTCCAAAATGAAGGATGAACAACAACAATGGTCTTGTTTTCTTATACCATGTCACCTCTCCAGAGTTAAAACTTATCAAATCTTTTGAGAGAATTTTGGCTTTACTTCAACTCAGAAACTATTAGTGGCATCTAGGTGGGGTAGTAGAGTAAGGAAAACCTAGGTTCAAATCCTGCCTCAGATACTTGCTAATTGTATGCCCCTTGCTTAGCCTGTGAAGATTCTGATTTTCTTCATTTGTAAAATGGGCATAATTACAGCACTTACTTTATAAGGTTGTTGTGAGGATCAAATGAGATTATGCAAATATTTTACAAACTGTAAAGCACTATAAAAATGATAGGTACTATTTTTGGATTTACAGGTGCAACTTTTGGTTTCTAGTTTTTATTCACCTTTTTAAGTGTTTCCTGTGGGTCAGTCTTAGAAATTGTATTTCTTTAGCCTGGTCCCCTCTGTAGGATACGGTTAAGGACTGGATCTGCAATTTCATTAGTATAGGGAATGTCTCCATGAGGAAACAGCCTCTACTAATGTAGGTTGGCACCTTCTCTTCAATTTTTAGTCTCAAAGATATGTAGGACTCTGAGAAGTTGAGTGACTTGACCAAGGACATGCAAGATGAGTCACAGGTGTCACAGATGGGTTTTAACCCCATTCTTCCTGCCTTTGAGATTGGCTCCCTATTCGGTAAACCTGTTGTCTCTTATAAAAGAGAATTCAACAAGTGAAATGGTTATCATTCTCATTATCCACATTTATTGAATGAATGCTATGTGTAGATCTGCTAGCAGATTTGGGGAAGCAGGACACAGGAGCAGTCAAAAGAAAGTGTGATTTTCTTTTTTTTTCTTTTTTTTTCTTAATTTATTTTGTTTTATCAATTATCACTTCTTCCCCTTTACCCTTACTGCTTCTTCCCTCCCTTCCATCCCCTCTCTCTTTTCTTTCCCCTTTTCCCTCCTACTGCCTATAGGACAAGTTAGATTTCTATACCTAACTGCTTATGTTATTCACTTCTTGAGCCAAATTTGATGAGAGTAAGGTTCAAACAATGCTCATCCCCCTCCCTTCTTTCCCTCTACTCTAATAGGTTTTTGTGTCTTTTCCTGTAATGTAATTCACCCTTGTCTGCCTCCTCCTTTCTCAGTACATTTTCTTAAATCAGACTAATCCACTTACTTGGATCCATTTAATCCACTTGATTAGATTATTTTTTTATCATTACATCAAAGTCAACTTATATCCACCCCTTTTATGTATACTCCTTTAACATGGTATAACAACAATACAGTTCTCAAGAGTTGCAAGTGTCATCTTCCCTTGTAGGGATGTAAACATTTTGCCCTTATTAACAACATATTGTATCTTTCTGTCCCATTTACCTTTTTTGTCTCTCTTGAATCTTGTACTTGAAGATCAAATTTTTTGTTGAGCTCTGGTCTTTCTATCAGGAAGGTTTGGAAGTCCCCTATTTCATTGAACATCTATCTCCTCCCCTGAAAAATCACACTCATTTTCACTGGGTAGTTGATCCTTGACTGCAATCCAAGCTCCTTTGGCTTATGGAATATCATGTTCCACGCCGTACAGTCTTTTAATGTAGAAGGTGCAAGGTCCTGTGTAATCCTGACTGTGGTTTCATGATACTTAAATTGTTTCTTTCTGGCTGCTTGCAGTATTTTCTCTTTAATCTGGTAACTTTGGAATTTAGCTATTATATTTCTTGGCGTTTTCAATTTGGGATCTCTTTCAGGTGGGGAGCAGTGGATTCTTCTATAGTTATTTTACCTTCTGGTTCTAGGACTTCAAGGCAGTTTTCCTTTATGATTTCCTGAAAGATACTGTCCAGGCTCTTTTTTTCATCATGATTTTCAGGTAGGCCAATAATTTTCAAATTGTCTCTCCTGGATTGATTTTCCAGGTCAGTTGTTTTAACCATGAGGTATTTTACATGTTCATCTACTTTTTTTCATTTTTTTGTTTCTGTTTGACTGATTCTTGCTCTCTCAGAGTCATTAGTTTCCATTTGTCCAATTCTAGTTTTTAACATATTGTTTTCTTGTTAGATTTTGTACTTTCTTCTCCAACTGGCCAATTGTATATTTAAGGGATTTGTTTTCTTCAGTGTCCTTTTTCTCCAGTTGGCCAATTGTGTGTTTTAGGGACTTGTTTTCTTCAGTGTACTTTTTTCCAATTGGCCAATTTTACTTTTTAAGGACTCCTTTATCTCTCTCATTTGACTTTTAAAATCCTTCTTGAGCTCTTCTAAGAAGACTTTTTGGGATTCAGACCAGTTGCAGATGTGGGTTTGTTGACCATGTTGTCCTCTTCAGAATTTCTGTCTTGATCTTCACTCTTCTCATAATATAAATCTATGGTACATTTCTTTTTACTCATGGTGTTTCTTCATTACCTGGCCTTTAATGAGATTAAGCTCTCTTGCTGGGGAGCAGAGGGCACTGACCCAAGCTTCTTGTGTTGGGACCCTAGGTCTTGGTCACTGGCTTTGTGTGCTGGGGCCTCTTATGTTGGCAATTGGAGGCTGTAGGGTTCTGGCAGCTTACCTGGTGTTGGGCTGGAATCAGCAAGGCTGTGACTTTCAGGCAAATCTCGGTTGCCTGCTTTTGCTTTCCTTTAGCTTTGCTCAGCTCCTTTTAGATGGATGCTGCAGGGTGTTTATCTGCCTGGGGCCCCTTGCAGTGTTGCCTCCCTTAGTTCTGCTGAGGCACTGGGAGACTCCTTTGCTGTAGAATGCCGAGGCACCTGGTGGTTTTCTGAGCTGGTTTCCACCGGTTCTCCTGCCCTCACTGAGGCACTTGGAGATCCAGCTGTTGGTGTTTGCCTGCTTGACCACCTGGGCTTCAGGATCTCCTCCTGGTTGGCAGTTGGAGGCTGTAGGGTTCTGACAGTTTACCTGGTGTTGGGCTGGAATCAACAAGGCTGGAACTTTTTGGCACCTCTAGGTTGCTTTCTTCAGCTCCTTTCAGAGGAATGCTGCCGGGTGCTTATCTGCCTGGGGCCCTTTGTAGTGCTGCTTCCCTTATTTTTGCTGAGGCACTGGGATACCCATTTGCTGTAGAAAGCTGAGGCACCAGGATCGCCTCCAGGTATGTTAAAGTGGGTCTTTCCACTAGCTGGCTGGTTGACTCCCGTTCAGTACTGCTCCCCTTCCCCCAGGGTAAGAGGGGCCTTTCCCGTTAATCCCTCTAGCTACCTGGGCTACTGTACTGTTACTCCCTATCTTTCTTCTGGTTCAGCTGTTCCAGGGTTTTTTCTGGGGTGATATTTTCTGGGTTTTCAGAGGTTGATAGGGAGAGTGAGAGTGACTACCTTTTTACTCTGCCATCTTGGCTCCTGGAAGCAGAAGTCAAACGGTGTGATTTTCTATGACAGGCACAGAAATTTTGTGGAGCAGGTGATACTTGATCTGGGTGTTGCATGAAAAGTCGGATTTAGACAGAGACAAGGAAGGGCATTCTAGGTAGGGAAGCCACATGAACAGAGGTGCTAAGGCAGGCATGCATAATTGTTTGGGAGGAAAAAGAGAGTGGTCTAGTTCGTTTGGTAAAGAAGAATCAGTTGGAGACATACTGGGAGATAAAGTTAGAGAGGCCTTAAAAATCAAGCTAAGGAGTTTTGAGTTATAGCCAAATGAGGAATCATATAATTAATCAACATGCATTTATTAAGTATTTGCATTGTGCTAAGCACAGAGCTGAAGATTTTTCTCGTGAATTGATGTATATGAAGTGTTGTTTTATGAATATTAATGAGAGAGGTACAACAGTTGATTACATCATCTAGTAAATTGTGGAAATGGGGGAGGCATTGCAATCTGCATCACTGCCTAGACTTATTTTTGCTTTGTAAACCTTAAAGCACTATATAAATTTGTGGTTGTTATCATTAACATATAACATAATAGAAATATGGTCCTTTGCCATGGCAGCAGGATTAACAATAGCAAGAGATAGCTTTGTGCCTCCTCATTTAATGTCTTTATTCTAGGGCTTTCTTAAGTCTTTTCTGAGCCTCTGTATAATTTGCATGGCCTGGCTTTAGTTACATAACCTCTTTGGCCCCAGTTTTCTCATCTGTAAAATGAAGAGATTGCCCTTTTCAACAATAAATCTATGATTCAAATCTAAATTTCACACACCTGTGTGAGAGTTAGAGCTAAAACAGATTCAGATATTCCGAGGCCAGTCCCTTTGAGCTGGCTGTGCCCCATGCCTGGAGTGCATTCTTTTCTTACTGAGACCTCACAGAATTGACTTCTTCCTTTGAAACACAGCTCAAGAACCACTGCCTCATCTCGGCAATTAGTACTGCCCTTCTTCTCCAACTATCTTTTATTTAACTACCTCAGATTTATTTATTTTTATATTTATTCTCATATGCCTATATGAGTAATTCCTTTTCCCCCCATTACAGTGTAAGCTCCTTAACATTAAGAAATTGATTTATTCTTGTGTTTATATAGTCTTGTTATATCTTACTCCCTAACATGTAATCTTCAACCCAGTGACACTGACCTCCTGGTTATTCCACAAACAAGACACTCTATCTCTTGGCCCTGGGCATTTTCTCTGGCTATCTGTCAAGCCTGGAACACTCCTCTCCTCCACTCTGACTACTGGTTTCTTTTAAGTCCCAATTAAAACCCCAACTTCTGTGGGAAGACTTTCCTAACTCTGCTTAATTCCAATGCATTCTCTCTTTGAATTATTTCTTACTTATGTGAAGCTTGCTTTATATATATTTATTAGCATGTTGTCTCATCCATTAAACTGTAAGTTCCTTGAGGGCAGGGACTGTCTTTTTTCTCTTTTTGTATACCCAATGCTTATCACGGGGCCTGGCACATACTAGGTGTTAATAAATGTTTACTAATTGATTGATATACCCAGAGTAGCACAGTGCCTGGAATATAGTAGGTGTTTAATAAATGAATATTGACTGAATACTATAAAGGATGTGCTCAGGAAGGAATTCTCAATTCTTTTCAATAGAAACTAATTTTAATTGTTCTGAAAGGAAAATTATCAGGGGTTGATAATGGGGAAGTTACTAATAGTGAGGTGTAGGAGGTATAAAGGTGGGTTCTGTTACCCCAGGTTCAACTGGATTAAACTTTGAGAGCAATTGCCCAATGTTGATTGACTTGTTGGGAACACCTGTTCTTGATAACAGGTAGGTTAATTTTCCTCTGTAATTGAGGCTTTGCTAGGGTGTATAGTGAGTAGACTTCCAACTCTGGCTGGATGGCCTGGTGAACTATTCCTTTAAGAGTACTTTAAAATGTTTTTCTTGTCTTGCCTGCAGAACACAGGGCCCTTTATCTGTAGGAATCATCTAAGATGGTCTTTCAGGTTGGTGGTTGCTAAGCAGCACTACATTTGAGAGCAGTTAGACACTGGAGAATCCCCTACTTGAAAGGAAAAATAACCATGCATTTTTCTTTGTTTTGTGGCAAATAAGACAGCAAGGAGGAGAGAAGAGAAGAGCTATTTCTCTCTCTACCTTATCTCCCTTAAGATAATATTAACAAGGCCTACCATGGGCAATGGCTCCCTTTGAAAGCAATGAATCTGTGCATTCAGCTGCCCACAGGAAGGCACTGCATCCCTAGAGACCTGGAAATCACAATTTCAGTGCCCCATAATAGTGCTCAAACCTTTCTTGTGAAGCTATCCTATGCCCAGTTGCAATATATGTACTATCTCCTCTGCAAACCCTTATTAAACTCACCTTATTTGCTATGCAAAATGGACCAGAATTTCTGAAAAAAAAAGAAGCATATAGATTTCCAAAAGAGTTACTAGAAAAGCTAATCTAATTAGAAACATCTCACTGTGTAAATAGAATCCACAGAAAGCTTCTGCTCCTTACATAAGAAAAAGCCTTAGCAGCTCTTTGGATTATTTCACATTTGCTACCAAATGTAAAGGTTGAAAAGCAGAAAGAATTTGTACCAAGAATGCTAAACAACTTCTGCAGTAACTCCATTCTTACTCAAAATATAACTCGTGTTTACAACACAAGAGTTTCCCAGATGGTCATGCAAATGAATGCTCAGGAATACATTACATGCCATATTATTGTTGTTTAGTATTTATTGGGCCCCCACAATGTGCAAGGTGCTGAGAAAAGCAGCAGAATGTCATCTGCTAGGCGATATGAAGCATACTGTATAGGCAACCACATTGTCAATGGTTCCCGGAGGGTTAATAACACCAACAATATTTGAAAGGTCTTCCAGACTCAATAGTATTAATATGGATGTTTGAGACTCATGTCCCTTGTTCAATTTCATCTAAGGTTCTTTTTTTCTCCTGGCAATAGTTCCTGATATTGGACTACAATAGTATTGTACCTACTATTTTTATTTCACACAATCCTCACTCATATACAAAAATCCCAAGAAAAGAGATTTTGCATCATGTAACATTATAAATGACTAAGCTATTTTCTATTGAAGAAGGCGTACTCATTGAAGTTTCAAAAGCTAGAGAATTCACCCAGACATTCCCCTGCCAAAGATAGCATAGCTATCCTACCATAGAGTCTCTCAGTCATAGTGAAGACAAAGAATGGAACTGTAACAAAATTGAGGTGCTTTTTTATTCCTACTAATCCCCTAACTTTGTGTGTGGATGTATACATTTATATATATATATATGTATGTGCATATATATGTGTGTGCATATGTATATATGTATATATGTATTTGTTAACTTGACACGCATCCTATTTTTATTTCTTTGCCCTCGAGCAACTAGAAACAGACATGTAGCAAGTAAGTCCCCATTGGAAGGAAGAACAAATCATCATTGATTTAAAGCATTTAAATTTGATTATATAATCATTTGATTATATTTGATTATATAATAAGAGAAGAATTATGCACTCTGCCCTTCATTGCATACAAAATATTCCTGGATACATTTACTAGAACTATTATTTCTTGGTTTTTGAGACTATCTCAGACATAATGAGGTGTAAGAAAAGAATATGTAAACAAAATAGATGTATCGTGAGTTGATTATAAAGTAGATGAAGAAGAATTTTAGCAAAGCTAACCAAAATATGAAAGAAATGTTGTAAAGTACAGAACCTCCACAAAATCCTATTCTTAATGTCTCATTGTGGCATGCAGGTAATCCTACTCTGTCAAAGTATATGCTAACAGAGTGTAAGCTTTTGGTTGGTTCTGTCACTTTGGAATTGTTTCTACTATGATCCTGGCAGTAGACCAGGTCTATTTCCCTAGGACTAGGACATAAAGGCTCATCACCAGTAGACTTGCACTTGATGATTAATTCTTTGGGTATGGCAAACCATGAAACAAAGAAAAATACAAAGTGGCCCTTAGTTATAGAGTGTCAGCAAAGTAAGAAGAGGATGCCAAGGATCACAGCTTTTAGACTACCAATTTTAAGTTGGTTATTGGTACTCTAAATGCAAGTCCTATGGGCAATAAGTAAACATAATCCTAGAAGAATTGAATCATGGAAATCTTGACATTCTTCATATAAGTGAAACTAAAAGTAAGAAGGAAATTACAGTTAAATGGAAGGATGAATTGTAGGTGTGCCTTGGAGAGGAAAAGAGTTGGCAGACTTGGGTTTATCATATGTCTAGAGGCCAACGGAAACATTTTTGATGGGATATTTAGTCATCTCATATTTTGAAGCTCAAAATAAAGACTTTTTAAAAAATTATCAGGAAAATAGTTGCAGCTTATGTACCAATAGTACAGCTAGGTGGCACAGTGGGTAGAGTGCCAGGCCTGAAGTCAGGAAGAACTTAGTTCAAATCTGGCCTCAGACACTTATTAGCTGTGAAACCCTGGGCACATACTTAACTCCGTTTGCTTCAGTTTCCTCATCTATAAAATGAGCTGGAGAAAGAAGTGGCAAACCACTCCAGTATCTTTGCCAAGAAAACCCCAAATGGGGTCACAGAGTTAGACATGACTAAACAACAAAAATGTATCAACAGTGGTTACTTAGGAAGAATAGGTAAGGTACTTCCTTAAAGAATTAAATAGGACCTTCCAAGATAAATTAACATACACTTTGGTACTTGATAACTTCAATGCAAAGATAAGAATAGGTTAGGATGATGAAAGATAAAAGCATGAGTCATGACTGAGAGGGGCCACAGATTTGTAGTTTAGGAGCCTCACACTTCTACATCATTGCATGCTGTCTTTGAGAAAGAGCTGTTAAACACTAGGCATAGTGAGCACCATAAAATTGATATTTTTAACACATGGAAAAAGACAATGATACAGGAGTCATCTCTGAATCAACTGTCTATGTGCAGTAAGACCCATGACTTATTAGAGCAAAGAGCAAAAGTAGTGTAAAGTTAGAAGAATTAGAAAAAGATATGGTATAAAATTGAAACAATGTTATTCTAACCTATTTAAAGAAGTTATTGATAATGAAAAATAGGAAATGAAAAGTTGAAATGACATCAACACTATTTGTAATAATTTTCATACAACAGCTTTTTTTGTTGTTGTTGTTTAGTTGTTATATATTTTGGATTGATCACAAAATGAAGGATATAGAATTTTAGGGACCACATAGCTAGAAGAAATAAATATGTAAAAGTGCAGAATCTTCACAAATTCCTAGATGCTTTATTGAGCCTGGTGGTAGCCCTCAGTTTTCAAAGACCATACCAGTGGAATAAAAGTACTGGCATGGTCTAACATGGTGAAGAAGCATGTCCCTTTCTACCACTCTGTCTCTTATTTACAATATAGAATTTAGAATATATTTGAAATAAAATATAGAATAGTGAAATGTAAAATATAAATTCATTTGTAAAATCATATTGAGAAAGATGGTGAAAGATTAAAAGCATATTGCCTCAGAAATCAAAGAAAAGTGAAGGGTAAAATCTAAATTTAAGAAAGATAATCAAAGTAAAACTGAGATCATTTATGGATGAAGATAGGAGGATAATAAAAAGAAGAAAAATATAAAAGATCTTCAAACTTTTTTTCCCCGACACTGTTTTCACCATCAAGGACAAGAGAAACACCACATGGGGCCTCTAACACCACAGTCCTAGATGTACTTACAGAGAAGGTACAAATGGCACTTAAAAAACAAAAAATGGACCAAATTTACATTGAAAAGATCTATGTTAAAGACAACACAATTGCAAAAGCATTAAAAATCAACTCCCAAGTTATCTGAGGAAGGAAAGGTAGCAGAGGCATGGGGAAATTGACACTGGGAAAAAGGCAATTGGTAAGCATCAATAGCTATTGGTCTTTATGGGCAGCTAGGTAGCATAGTGGATAGAGTTCTGGGCCTGAAGTCAGGAAGACCTGAATTCAAATTTAGACTTAGACACTTCCTAGCTATGTGACCCTGGACAAGTCACTTAACCTCTCTCTGCCAAATTTTTCTCTAAAATGGGGATGAAAACAGCATCTGCTTCCCAGGGTTGTTGTGAGGGTCAAATGAAGCAAGATTTGTAAAGCATTTAGCATAGTGCATGGCATATAGCAGGAGCTTAATAAATGCTCGTTTCTTTCCTCTCTTTCTGTGAGACTACTCACTTATCTACACAAAATCTTTATGAGCCTCATCCCTAATAATAATAGCTAACATTTGTATATGTGTCAGACAATGTGCTAATTGCTTTGGAATTATTATCTCATTTGGATCTTACAACAACCCTTGGAAGTAAGTGCTATGATTATCTCCATTTTATACACGAGGAAATTGAGGCAGACAGAAGTTAAGTGACTTGCCCAAAGTGTCTGAGGCTGGATTTTAACTCAGTTTTCCTAACTTTATGCCCAGCATTCTATCTACTTCTCCACCTAGTTGGCTCATACCTATACCAAGGGCATCCTTCATGAAAGTGTAATAGGGAAAACGCAGGATTTTGCAAGTTATATCACACAGTGGACTGTATTTAATAGGTTAACCATTAAAGTTTAAAACTGCACTGAGACTTTTGAAATACCCTTTTACATAACATCATGGAATTGACCATTATGTAGGGAATATTATATTTCAGTGTTCATCATTTCTTGATTATTCAAAAAATGCCTTCTGATTCAATAAATCACATTGTCACCATAAAGAGTCTGTTCTAACAATGTCTCTACAATGTGTCTCATGCGCCCACATCATTGAAGTTTCCTTGAAATATATAACAATAGAGATATATATCTTTCTTCAACAACCCTCTCATCATAAACATCAGGTGAAGCATAAAACAGCAAGATGTACTCACCAAAGGAGTTCACCACTGTGATGAATAAGATACATTACAGAGTTCAAATTGTAGAAGGTGTCCCACATGGATGGTGAGATCCTTGAGACATTCCTCCTTAAGGATAACATTATATTAGCTGTGTCAAGATTCAAAATATTTCAGAATTTGCTGGAAGATATCTGTAACCACCCAAAAGAGTTTGGTCTGACTATTCACACAGAAAAAAAAAAATAAAACCCAAATGGATAAAAAAAAGTCTATTTCCCAGATTAGGACACGTAGTCATATGGATAACCTGTGGTATATGTCTATCAATTTATCTATATTTATATATGGATAATACACATTTACAACAAATTGGGCTCAGAATTAAAGTGTAT
>NW_020954557.1:3155560-3220560 GCF_900497805.2 Vombatus ursinus
TACATAATTCAGCCCTATGTGATAAAAAGATGTATGTAATTGAAAGAACATTGTCCTGTAAGAATGAATGAATACGAAAAATTCAGAAAAACACAGCAAGATTTATATGAACTGATGCTGAATGAAGAAAGCAGAACCAGAAAAACAACATATATATCTATATAGATATATATATAGTATACCTATAATAATGAACATATAATGAACACTGAAGTGAAATAAGCATTATGTAATTATGAAGACCAGTCTTGTGCTTGGAGAAGAGAAGAGGAAATATACCTAACCTCTCCCCCTCTTTTCATGTTGAGATGGAGAATTCAAAGTTTGTAACACTGAATGTACTTAATATACAATTGCTATGTTGGTTTTACTTGATTGTTTTTTGTTATTGTAAGGAGAGGCTCACCAGGTGTAAGGGATATGGCATATTCAGAAAGTATTTTGATATAAAAATCACAATAAAAAGTTATTTTTTAATTAAAGAGAAAGCCCAAGCCTTAGAATTAAAGAATGCAGAATCAAATCGTAACAGTCTGAGTTTCAGTTACTTCGTCTGTGAAATGGGGATAAAATGCATATGCTTAATAGGGTTATCATGCAAATCTAAGCTTTATTATGATAATATCATATAATGTTCCTAATGTGTTTCATGTGCTTCAGTTTTATTTTTCTACCTTGTTGCATAATTCTGTATACCTCATGAGGTCTAATCATAGTACTGAGCACATGGTAAAGCCTCAATAAATACTTGTTGATTGTTCAAATTAAAATTTCAAAAAATTGAAAAAAAGCACCTGCCATATCAAAGCACTATATTAGGCCTGGAGAAAAAAATAAAATTTTTATGAGAAAAGGTTTCTGCCCTCATGGAGCTATAATTTAGTTGGAGAGTTTACAGTCTAGTAGACATATGCAAACTGTAAAACAGGTGATTAGAACACAAAATAATCCATGACAAATGAGTTTGAAAGGTATAGAAAAAGGTGTTTCTTGAATTTCCCTTGGGAATATTGATGACAGCCATTTCAAAGTTAAAACTAGGTCAGGGTGACTGGGGTTTTACTCCAGGGCTCCAAAATTTAAAGGACACCAATAGCACATAAGCTTACTTTGCAACATAGAAACAACCAAGCTTAGTAACTAGTTAACAAGATCAGTTAAAATAGAAAGCTACAGTATAATGTGCATCCTCTTTTGCCCTGGCGTTACCCAAGGTACACTCCTCTATGGATTTCCCTGCCTTCCTCCTCCTTTAACAACCATATCGTGTCCTTCTTTCCTCTAACTCTAATAAAACTTCTCCAGGAGTAGCTTCCTGATATCCTGGAAGCCTCTTTCATCTTGCCCCAGAGGATATTGCACAGTATCCCTTAACCCTTATTCAATTTACCATGGTGACAAAATTTCTAATTATGGCCCTGGCTAGTCTTCTATGTAGTCATGAAAAAGAATTTTCTTAAACTACCTCTGACAAAAAAAGAATTTATTGGGGAATGTAGGTGATACTAGAATAATGTTTTTGATAAAATTATTTTAAAATAAGTAAGAATATATTTCCTTCCATATCTTTGAACCAATGGATCATGGCAGTAGGGCTAACCACCGAAGCTCTCATGTCCATGTGTTTCCCTCCCAAAGGAGGTATATTGAAGGACGAGGTAATTTTCACATGATTCTGTAATCAGTACAAAATCTGCTATCAATCAAGTAATAAATGTTTATTAAGTGCCTACAATGTGCTAAGCACTGTGCTAAGTATTGGATCAAAGGAACTGGTCATATTCACCATGAAGTACATTTGGCCAATCTCCCCTGGCAGTCATGGTAATATGCTGTATAATGGAAAGAGTGCCAAACTTGGAGTCAGAAGACCTGATCTTTCACCTGCTACCTGTGTGACCTTCGATAAGTTTTTTTTTAACCACATTGAGACTCGATTTCCTCATTTTTAAAATGAAAGTGTTGGACTAAATGACCACTAAGGTTCCTTCCAACTCTAAGTCTGTGATTATATAATTCCTTTTCATCTAGTAGAAAGCTAGGAGAAAAGAAGGGAATCAGGAGGGTTTTCTCCTTTACACAGGCAAGGCAGGATACATTTCCAATGCCCCCCGAAGCACACAGAGTAAAATCCAACTTTGATTTCCTAAGCATTGCTCTAATAGCCAAATCAGGGTTCTCCTTCAGAACAACCCGACTTCATGCTTCTTATAAAGAACATAATTGCAGTGAAGACACATTAAAAAAGGGAGAGAAATAGTTGTTATTTTACTGAACCTTGTAAACAGGTGGGAAGATTGTGATAACTATGCAATCCACCTACTAACACGGCACAAATAGAAACTTTCAGTTACTGCTCAAGACTATAAATAGAAGTTAGTGGTCACGTTACTATATGAATAAATGAATTAGTCAATCAATCAATGACAAAACATACTCTATAATCAAAAGATTTTTCATGTTAAGATTAATTTAGTGTAATACAAGCCTAAATATTACATAAGCTCCTTTGACATTGAATTACACTGCTTAAAGACAGAAACTGCATTTTGCAGTCAGAGAAAGGCAGACAGACAGAAACCGCTGTTGGTCAATGTTCAGTATTGTTTTCCATACTCTAGGTGACTGCAAATAAAAAAGCATTGGTCTTCAGAATTTAGCCTTCCAAAGATAAGTATCACAAATTTTAATCTGGAAGGATTTCTGGGTGGCATCCAATACACACACACACACACACACACACACACACACACACACACACACACACATTTTACAGGGGAAGAAACTAAAGCCCAGATTGAGGTGCGACTTACCCAATGTCACAGTCAGGAATGAACCCTAGGTCCTTGAACTCCAGATACATCATTCTTTCCACCAATTTCTCATAACCCCAAGCCATTGTTGTGAAAAGGACATACATGGAACATGGGAACATCTTAATGGCAAGCAGAATGGCATAGCAGATAAAGACCAAGCCTTGTAACCAGAAGAGATCTAGATTCAGTCCTAGATTCCACTTAGTAGCTATTCAACTCTGGCAAGTTGCTTTTCTTTTTATTGCTCTCTAGTAGAATAAATTACAGAGTAAGTTCCTATGTGCATTGACTGAGGGAATTTCCTCCCTAGGAGTGGTCTGTATAAAATAAATCACAGGTCTATCCTAGTCAGACATATATCTTTAAGGGACCATGTTTAATAATCACCTTATTTTTAAGGCATTACTTCTAAACTTTCTATCAATCAATCAATTTACTGAATAACTAAAATGTGCCTGGCACTGTGCTAGGTGCTGGAGATATAAGGACCAAGAACAAAACAACCCCCATTTACAAATACATTGAAAAGCCTTGTGTCCTGGACACAGTAATGATGGAACCATCCACCAAAGGGGAGTTCATAGACTTAAGCCATTGTGTTATACCCACTTTTCAATAGAAATTACCAAACCAGACTCACCCATTATCCAATGGGAAATACTCTCTGCCTTTGGGAAACAAAGGTGAGGCCTCCAGTCAGGGATAAGAACAGTAAAAATAGCTGGAGAGGGCAAAAGGCAACATGGCATTCTGTGACTGATAGTGTTTCAGCACGAGCTGGGATGGTGCTATCCAGGGAAGGACTCTTTAAATTTGCATTTATGTTTAGTATTGATTTCCTTTAAAAGAGTTGACATGGGCTATTACTATTACCAGTCTAGTTAACAACTTATGATGGCCATCAGACAGTAATGATCACAGAGCATCAGCTGAACATAGCCTCAACTGTTTTTATGCATTAAAAAATCTGTCACTTAAAGTCCATTTTACAGATTTTAAGGAGCTACAAATCTATAGTAATAATGATGATGATGATGATAAGGATGATGATGATGATGATGATGATAGCTAACATTTATGTAGTACCTAGTATGTGCCAGGCAATGTGCACTAAGTGCTTTATAATTATTATCTTATTTGATCCTCACAACAACCCTGGGAGGTAGGTGCTATTATCTCCATTTTTACAAATGAGAAAACTGAGGCAAATAGGGGTTAAGTGATTTGCCTAGGGTCACCCAGTTAAGTGTTTAATGCTGGTTTTGAACTTAGGTCTTCCTGACTCCAGACCCAGCACTCTATTTACTACAGCACAACTAATAACTTTCAAGGGGAGTTATTTAATTACACACCTTAGTGAGAATGACCTTGCTATTTTAGACAACTTGACAAATCCTTCCAGCTCTGTCTTATGCTATGTGTGGTTTTGTTTCCTCCAATGGTAAAATGTTCTTATTTCTAAAGCTCCTTCATGTAAACTCTGTAGTCAAAACTCTGAGAGTTCCTAGATTTGGAAAATGTGGCCTAACATGGAACAAAAAAGACAGAATCTTCCTTTGAGCCTCACTTCCCATCTGCATGCGGGGCTGTGAACAAACAAGTATTATTATTAAGTCATTGGTTATCTGTGTAGAACCATATATCTAGGCTTGTGGTGAATAACAGAAAGCTTTTTCTAGGGTAATATACACAAGTCACCCTTTTAAGACATATTTATTTACAGCCTGACAACAGTTTCCAAGGAAATAATCCAAATAGCCACCATTTTCTTTCTACCTGGGAGCCTTTCTAATGGTACTTGGAATGAAATTCTTTATGATCTCTGACCCCTTTCAATAAAGATGCGTCCAAATGATCATCAGAATATCAGCATGAAACCATTTTCACTTCTCTGTGGCCTCACTTTGTAAGTGTTGTATAGACTTGCAGATTGCTGTTACTAGAAGAGACCTCAAGAATATAAAATTCAACCATGCCATTTTATAGATGAGAATACTGAGTTTCAGATGGGTGTTGTGACTCGTGCAAAGTCAGAGGGAGATAGTGACAAACCTAAGACTAAAATCCATATCATGTGGCATAGGCATGCCACCTGCATAATTATAATATTAATGGATAGCGGTATCTGTGTTAATGTAGGAGATAAATTATAAGATATACACACACACACATGCACACACATATATGTGATATGATTCCTTCTCATACTAACACACACGGTATTGGACCAAATTCAAGGAATGTCAAGATACTTTTATAATGGATTAATACTTCATTATATACTTTATATACTTGTATAGGAGTAGCAGGGTTTACCAGGGGAGTCTTACTCAATTGAATCTCAATACACTTGATGAAATTAAGATTGTCAGACTTTGAATAACCTATCTGGAGTTTGCAGGACATTGTATTTTGAATAGTCCATTTGCATATGAAAGGATAAGCAGTGACATTTGTGGAGAAAATGGATTTGCCTCTGTATTACTAGAGTTCTTTTACCCATTCACTTTTCTAGGCAAATGGAGGAGTCCGAGGATTTTATAATGGTGTAGCTAACAGACCAAGTCATTGTGGTTGGTTAATGAAGAAGAAGGCAAGTTATGAAGGAATAGCTCAACTTTTGAGAATGATCTCAAATCTTGAGAATTCTATTGCAGCTCTTACAGAGTATAGCAAGATGGAGATTTGTATAACTCTCCCTTTACTTCCAATCCCATTAGTAATGGCATCTTTTTGCAGAACACAATGCTGTAGGAGACATGTGCTTGCATCTAGTCAGTAAGAGCAAAGAGAGCTTGACACCTTCTGTTGGTGTATTGAAGCTTGGTAGTTGATGGGTCTCAGTGTTTCTGAGGGCACAGAACTGGGGAGACTTCCTGTTGGTTCTAAAGTTCCATCTCTCTGAAGGAGCCTAAAAATGCAGAGCCAACCATTTCAGTTAAGCCAGGAACTAGAGGCAGTGGAAACTGCTTCCAACCAACAGGCTAATTTGCCCTATAGAGAGCAAGTCTAATAAGTCACTCATCTAGAAAACACTTCACCTAGTGAGGACTGACTTAGGGACATTACAAGAGGATATAAGAGATCCTGTACCATCAGATGTATAATTTGCTTCTCCTTGTATGTGTTTGCCTTGGCTATTAGATGTTCTCTATATATGTCTCTCTCTGTTCATGATCTCTAGGTGTGTTTGCTCTTCCTGCCAATGTTGGGTATTTTTGTAGTAGAATGTGTTGTAGGTTTTGGGGAAGGACGTTGTGTTCCTTACTATGCCACTCAAAAAATGTCTTTGCTTTGAGCTAATTGTATCTTCTGGTCATTTCCTGGAAGACAGACATATCAATAGGGGCTCATAAGGTTTTGATTAAGAAATGTGGACAACAAAGTATCTTGAACCATGGATAGTTATCTACTATGGGAGCTAATATGTAAGTGCAAGTTGGTGGGGGAAGGGGGTACCCCAAAGAGGTATACTTGTATATACTTATAATATGTATGCATGTGTGTAGATGAAGCAGCAGACATCTATAACAAAGAAGTAAGTGAGATTTTATAGTTTTGAGAAGTCAAGTCCATTTGCTCTAGGGCAACAATATATTGGTAGGTGTTCAACATCTACGTCTCTGGGAAAAATACGTATACACAAAATGCTTTTAAGTTTAATCAGCACTATTAACCTTTTCTCTATTACTTTCTGAAGTTTAGATCATCAACAAGACAATGTCAAGTCCTGATTTATAGCAATAGCTAAATACTCACACAGAAATTTTAACAATCAGCTCATCTAAGCTGATTGGAGCCAGTTTTAGCACACCACTCCTGGGGACTGTCTCAGATAAACAAGCTGGTTTGCTTTTAGTCTGCTTTCAGCTTGGGAGTCTGATGAGTTTGGATACAAATAACTCAGATGCTCAAATGGATCATTTTTAATGTGCCTAATAGCAAAATCAGGGATCTCAAAGATACTTCTTCAGTGTGGCAAAATGAGAAGCTAATACATAAATAACTCTGTATTCTCTATTAGCATAAGCTAAGGATAGAGAAATACAGCAAGCATATTATTTTAATGATAGTACCAGCATGATTTTCCCTCTTTAATTCAGACTTTTAATGCTATATAGAACTTGACTTTTTAAATTTTCTTAGATTTTATTTTAGGTTAAAAGGTTGTTAATGGGTTAATAATTGTCTGTCCCTGCTCAGTCTGAGTCCTTCAGGTGAAAAATATTTGCTTTTTTAAAACTGGGATAAGAACAGGCTCTAATCTATCCTTGGGCTTTACTGTGATGATTGTGCTATTTATTATTTTTATTATTTTTTATTATTAGGAAAGATTGGTTTATACACACATATATACATACTTTTAAATACATGCACATACATCTAATATATGTAGATATTTAGGCACATATGGCAACTAGGTGGTACAAGATTAAAGTGTGGAACTTGGAATCGGGATGAGATGACCTTAATTCGAACCTTGCATCAGATACTTACCACCTTTATGACCACGGACAAATCACTGTAGCTGTCTCAGCCTTAGTTTCATTCTGGGTAAAATGGAGATAATAATAGCGCCTGCTTAACACAATTGTTATGCAATCAAATAAGAAAATGTTCTCAAAGCTCTTTGTAAATCCTAAAGCTCTATATAAATACTAACTATATGCATATTTACCCACGTATATGCATACATTCATATATACCCATATTCACGTAATCATACATGTATGGGTAGATGAATATATATTCACATATAAATATGTGTATACATACACACATGTGTGTATGTATACACACATATGGAAATTAGAGAGGCAGGTACATATATACACATATATACATATATGTGTGTATATATATATACACACATATATATATACACACACATATATACAGGTACATTATATACATACATACATACATACATATATATATATACACACACGTACATTATATATATATCCTGACCTATAAGGGGGCACAGGCTACTAAAACAGAATTGCTGGAAACCTAGGAGGAAATTATGATGCCACGTTACAGTTCATACTGAATAAAGAGGAAAAAGCTAGGTGTACTGATGTATACCCTGGATTTTGGGCAAGTGGATTTCAAATAATTCAAGCAAAGAATAGGTAGAATCCCATAGTCTAAATCTGTATAGGTAATTCAGTCCATGAGGAATGGTAAGCTATCAAGAAAAAAAATGTAGATGGAATAACCAAATGTTAGAGCTAAGAATGATCTGAGCATGGCTAGAGTTCCTTATGCAATAGTCATCCAGGCCCCTGAAAGGAGGCATATACAGATGGACAAGGCTGCTCCTGCTGAGGAAGACAATGGAGCATGCCAAAGAGTTGCGCTGGGAGTCAATAAAAGGGTGATTGTCTAAGAGAAAAGAATATATTTTTCACAACGAAATATTCTTCCTCCAATTGGGATTTTTAAAGATATGTATAGAAGATGGAAGTAATGTGAATACATTTTTTAAAATACTATAATAATAATATTAGAATAGTGTCAGAATCCCTAAAGCTCAGAATGCACAGAAGCTATAAAAAGATACTCCTGTAGACAGTGCTGGGATACTTTTCACTTCCAACAATTAATCAGTAAGTAATACTAAGTATCTCCCATGTATCAATCACTATGCTAGGTACTGGGGATACAAATACAAAGAATGAAATAACCCCTGCTCTCCAGGAATTTACATCTTATTAGGGAAGTAAATGATTAAATATGAAGAGAAAAATATAATAAATAGCTGTCAAGGGAGAACAACTAGGGAAGTCATCATGTAGAGATTTGCCTCAAAGGAAATGAGGAATTCTATGAGGCAGAGATGACAAGGGGGTAATTGTAGGCATCAGAAGTGGCCAGTGGAAAGGAGGTGGATTGGTAAGTGGGAGAATAAAGAAAACAGAAAGGAGAAAAGAAGAGCATGTAGTAAGAGAGTGGGAGTAACCAGCAGAGGAGAGAATACTGGGAAATATTTTTGTTCTCCACCCCCTTTCTATCTCTGTAACTATAAATTAAAATGCAAATCAATAAACTCTTCTGTGACTCCACTCATTATCCTTATGATTTTTCAAATGAAAAACTAAAATCCTTCCATGGTCACCACTAGCCGACATGTGTTGTCTACCCCATTAGAATATAATCTCCTTGAGAGACATCCTCATTTTTGTATTTCTATCTCCAGACCGTAGCACAGTGCTTGACTCATAGTAAGAAATTAATAAATAATAATTCATCAATTCATATTTAATTAATACTATTTCATTCATTCATTTGATGTCTCCATTCCCTGAGCTCCCACCAAAGAAATAGCTCATAAGAATCAGAGGTCCCTATAAGGAAATTGGGGGGAAGAGGCCCTGATGGTCAAACTATGTAACCATGGGGAACAAAAGGAAAAAGAGCAGGCAAAGAGAGATGCCTGCCCCTTCTATTTTTTGATCAGAAAGGAGTAGAGGGCCAAGGCGGGCTTATAGGAAAGTCTTCTGCTTCATTCTTGGGATTTTAAATTACTCTAGGGGCTCACATATTTTGAGACAATAATTACTCATTCTAGAATTTATATTTTCTTTTTCTATCTTATATATTTATATAATATTGTGAACTTCTTGAATGAATTAGAGAATTAGTTTTAATATACAGAGTATCCCAAAAGTCTTGGTGCAGTTTTAAGTTACTAAAGCTTAAAGTTACGTAAGCTATTAATGCTTAGAACTGCACCAAGACTTTTGGTACACCCTGAATTACTTTGCATGCTTTCTCATATGTTCTAGGTAAGGGCTATGAGCCTAGAGAGTAAGAAGATTTTCTACATGTTTACCCTTCATATCACAAATAAATCTCTGACCGAAAAGATACATAATAATAAAATGTGTTTTTTATACAATGTTGGACCAAGAAGATTAAAGATTAAGATTAGACCACAAATCATAATATGGCGAAAGAAACTCTGGCTCCAAAATTAAAAGACCTCGGTTCAACACTTAGAACTGCCATCTTCTTTCTGTGTCACTTTGAGCAGATCACCTTCCCTCTCTAGGTCTCAGCTTACTAAAAAAATTAGACTTAATAGCTGCCAGTGGTTCTTCTAGGTCTAAATCCTGTGATCCTAGGATCTGCTACTCTAGCTAGATGGGATGGTGGTGGTGGAAACAACTACTCATGTTGACTTTGCTTTCATTTCTCTACCAAAGGAAATTATTTGTTGACTTAAAAGGCTAAAACAAAGACGGATAATGAGGGAGCTACTGTCTAAGATAAGTGAGAATGTGATAAGATAACAACTTGCTGTCATCAATGAAATCAAATCACATGCCAAATGAATTTCTCTCCAGGATACTGAAAGAACTAGTGACTTCAAATGCCAAATTGCTGTGGGTCTAATTGGTGAATGTGAATGCATAGATCTTGTCAGTGATCTTTGAAAAAATGTGCAGAGGTCCTCAAGGGCTAGAGATAGACAAAACAAAAAAGAAGAGGGTGAATTTTTGAGACTGAAAGCTTAATTATAGCCCAGAATAAAAATTATAAAATAGTAATTCCTAATCATTTTGAATGTTACTTCTTTTAAAATATTAAATTATAATAACCTTTAATATTTATATAATGCTTTAAGATTTGCTAAGCACTTTGAACAATATTTCATTTGATCATCACAACCCTGCAAAGAGATGATATTATTATCCCCATTTATTATTATCCCCATTTTACAGCTGAGTAAACTGAGACAGAAGTTAAGGGATTTTCATAGGGTCACACAGCTAATGAGTGTTTGAGTCTGAATTTGAACTTAAATTTTTCTCCCTCTGTCGAATACTATAATAGTTATACTGTTGTTGAACAATGATTGAGAAAATGCATGACAAAAAACTGTTACAGATTCAATAACACCTAAAGAAAGTTGCGTTTTATTAATCACAGCAATACCTGCATACATTTGAAAAATAATTACAGGTGTAACTATATATATATGTGTGTGTGTGTGTGTGTGTGTGTGTGTCACACACACACGTGCACACATATATATGTATGTACAGTTTTCCAAAAGTCTTAAGGACTTTTGGGACGCTGTGTGTATGTTAAGATATAAGTTTACAAGAGATAGTCTTGCTTTTTTACTCTCTGGACTCACATACTTCATATCTTGTTGGAGCTAAATAAAAATAAAAATAGTAATGTCACATGCTGATTTAAAGACCCATTTCAATAACTGCTTGGTACCTCCAGAAGTTTGTGGTCCAGACGTTGGGATTACTATTCTGGAGTATCTAATTGAACTAAGGTAATTCATTCATTAGGATCTTTAGCTCTATAGCTGGAAGGTACCTTAGAGATCATCTGATTCAACTCTCTCATGTGTACAAATGTGGAAACTGAGGCCCATAGAAGTGAAATGATTTGCCCAAAGTCACACAGGTAGTAAGCAACAGAGCCAGGGTGCTGTGACTCCAAGTTAACTCTTTCCTCTGCACAAGATTGAGTCAGCTTTTATTCAGAAAGAACAGGTCATGATAAGATAGTCTCAATCATTTTTGTTTTGGGGTTGGGGGGGTGGCATGAGGCAGTGTTCCTATTCTGCTAGGTCAAGGGAATGCTTTAGCTGAAGTATACCCAGATGTTAACAAGGGACATAGGAATTTCTCATGTTCTCTTACAGAAAAAATAGAGAGAGAAGTGTTCTAGATCACAGTACAGTTAGAATTTGGAGCTGATTGAATGGCAGAATCTAAGGAGTAATGACTAATGAGATCAGTGACAGCTTGGAAGGAGATCTCAAAAGGAATATCAGAGGGATGTGTCTTTCATTCTATTCTGTTCACTATTTTTTTCAATGACTTAGAGGAAGACATAACTGTGATGTTTACTAGATCTAGGCAGGATAACTAACACTTTGGAAAAATTATAGTCAGGATCCCAAAGGCTCTCAATAAATTGCAACTTGATAAGGAAAATTATTAATTTTATATACCTGGGTTCAAAAAACTAATTTCACAAGTCCAACATAAAGAGCACACAACTAAAAAACTGTTCCTGGGGAGGGGAGGAAAGAAATGGAGGGGAAAGAGGTTTTAGTCGACTAGAAGAGCAATATGAGTTAATAATATGACATGATAACCGAAAGAAAAAAAAACCTATTGTGATCTTAGGCCAAATAAGCAGGGACACAGCATCCAGAATGAGATATAATCCCCACATCTAAGTTATCTGTTTCACTTCCAGATACTCCATTTTAAGGATATGAATAAATTGGAGTATGTCAATAACAGAGCAACCAAGATGTTCAGGAGAAGGAAACATAGAAGAAGATGGGGGAGGGGAATATCTAGGAGCAAGGGGATATGTTGGTGGTCTTTGAGCATTGAAGAAGTCTTGCTTATGTGCAATATGAGCTAACTTTTTCTGTTTTACCCCAGAGAGCAGAACTAAGAATGGGTAGACCTTTCCGAGAGAGAGAATTCAGTCCAACACAAGGAAAAAAGGACTTTCAAATAATTTTTAAAGTTGTCCAGAAATGGAAAGTGCTGCTTTAGGAGGCAATGTATTCCTTTTAGAGGTATTGTGAGGCTCAAAGGAAGTAAAGTGCTATATACAAGTATTATGATGATGATTAATTATTACTAATCATTAGACCTCTAGTCACCATACGTTCAGTCTGCTGAAGACTTCATTCTCTGAGCCTTATACTGGACTTCTACAGAACTCAAGCAATGTTTCTAGAGCAACACAGGCATGTACCAGTAAATGTTGAATTATTGGACGTGGGGAAAAGGCGGGGGGGGGGAAATGAATGCATACATATTTTTAATTTAATCTGTATTGTTAACACTTTTTAAGTCTGGACAATAAACAAAACAATATGTCAAACCCTCATTTGTAGCGATTTCAGATTTCTAAAGTATAAATGCTCACACTGAAAATTGCTTGGTAAGTGCGTTAGAGCTGGCTTCAGCACATCTCTGGTTTCTTATCATTAGAGGTCTTCAAGTAATGTGGATAATATGGGCTGTTATAGAAGGGATGCCTGCTCAGAACTAGCTGTACTTTAGAGCCCCTGAGGTCCTATCCAATGCTTAAGTTTCTACGCTTCTGAGGCACATAGACGGTAACAGGCTTGCCTGTTTCCCACCATGATAGTAGGACCAGGACAAGAACCTGAGTATCTTGGGATCCTTATTCTCTGGCCAGCATTCTTTCCATTCCACATGTGTGTTTCAGCATTTTTCATCCAATTTATTTACATTAAATGGTTCTATTGAAAACTCATGATCATCTTGTAAAGTACCACCATATCTGTTAAAGGACAGCAACAAAACTTTTCCTCAATAACTGGTTAGCTGTGGACTTCCAGCTTACCTGCGCTTTCCTACGTTTCTTGTTTCCTGTTTTTAGCTTCTGACCTCCAGTGTCTGACAGATCATCTCTTTTGTATTATAAATTCTTCAGTCATGATCAAGACCCTGAGATGTCAGTAGATATTAATGGTCATACTGGAAACATTTTTCTTGGTCCAATGGCAGTCTTGTCAGTCCATAACATGCAATTAGCTTAGTACTGAATATACCCTATGTGTCCAGTTTGGGACTAAGAAAGAAAACATTTATTATTTACTTGGGAGCTCACAGGTTGTTGGAAATGATAAGACTGTGGCAAAACCAGTTAACAGACTTAATTGAGAGAAAGTATGGTATAGTGGCTAGCTATCAAAGAGAACTGGATTAAAATCCTTCTACTAATCAGGGGTTCTTAATCTTTTTTGCATCATGGATGCCTATTGAAGCATATTGGAACCTCTGGATTCTTTCTTACAGCAATATTTTAAATGCATAAAATAAAATACATAGGATAACAAAGGAAACCAATTACACTCAAATACAGTTATCAGAATTTTTTTTGAAAGTTCATGGACTCTAGGTTAAGAATCCCTTCATCAGTTGCTTATGATTGGCAGAAAAAGGGTTGATGTCTTTTGAGGAATTACTTAATGATACTGGTTAAAGGTAATAATGAATGATTGATGCAACTTTCATGATTGTTTTAATAGTTAAGTATAGGATATTAAAAGGAATTAATCACCATGAAAACCTAAACCCCTTTGATTCCTTCCTTTTCAAAGTTTGAGGCATTCCATGAAGCAAATTGTTGTGTGGAGATTTTGAGTTGAGGTTGGAAAAGGCAAGGAATGACTGACAGTAATGGGATAGTATTGCCAGAATTTAGTGAAAGTCCTAATGTAGACTCTAACAGAAAGTTCACAACCTTAAGTTAGTACTGTAGTGAACCAATAGTCAGCTTCTCGAGACCCTTGTACTGGGATGAACTTTTGCTCTGGTTCAGGTCAAGGATATTGTGATAATGTCAGACCACAAAGTGTTGCTCCTTTATCCCATCCCTTCAAAAGGGCAGAAAGTTTAGGCTACCACTGTACAGTTCAGCAGGCTCTGGCACCATTCCATTGTTCCACCCTTTATTTTCTTAAGTTTAATGAGAGAATAAAGAATGTGTGAGGCAGGGGAAGAATTCAGAGCCCCACACATGTGTAGTGCTAGAATGAGGACAGCAAGGGAACAAGTTAGCAGGTGAGACTGTCTCAGAAAGAGAGTGTTTCTGATAAAATAGGGAAAAATGGCCCCCACTTAGTTTCTATTTTCAGTATGTTCTCCATGTCACTGGAGCCTTTAACTTCCACAGAAACTTATGTTACTACTCAGGAATGTGAACCAACAGGACAAAGAGTAAATACAACTGAGAAAATTCAGTATAAATGTGATAGGAGGATAGATATAGATATAGGTATCTATCTACATATAGATAGATATCTATATCTATCCTTCTATCATATATGTGTGTGTGTGTGTGTGTGTGTGTGTGTGAATTATTACTACATAGACTGAGCAAACACCATGTATTGCTTGTTTCTTACTCTTAAGCCACAGTGGTCACTCTGGTGTAGTGGCAGAGTGCTGACCCTTACCTCTGACAGTAGCTTGGTGACTGTGGGCAAGTCACTTGACCTCTCTAAGAGTTATTAATGAAGTTTTAGCTGGAATTGTGAGTAGTGACGGTCATAGATCCATCCGTAGTAAAAAGGAATGTTGTCATTTCAATTAGTTATAACCGATTACACACCCCTGTGACAGAATGTTGATGTTGGTACCTCCATTTAGAAACCTAGATTAAGTGACTTGAGCAAATTAGTGGCAACAGAAAAAAATGAAAACATTTGGTTTCACAAACCACTGGTCAGCTTTTAAAGCCATGATGCTTTTATCACAGAAGATGATTAAAAGTGATCAAACAATCTTATTTGGATGGGGCAGCTAGCCAGTTTCAAGGAATGATGATTCCATCTCACTCTTGTTTTTCTTTCTTCTAACCCATTACATTGCCCCCAGGTATAGACCCCAACCTGGATTGACTGGCCTGAACTCTGTATGTAATTCACTGTGTGTGTGTGTGTGTGTGTGTGTGTGTGTGTGAAAACTTCAGTTCCCTTAAAGAGTCCTGAGTTTTGTTTATTTTGCTAAAGTCAGAAAAAGGATTGAATTACAAATAAAGGTTTTATCTTTTGTCTAAAAAAGCTTTTTTGTCTAGGAAGGGTATCTCAGATAGCAATAGTTTGAAAAGATAAGGAAAGATGTCTTTGAGATTGGTTCTTTTTCTTCAGAAAAGTTTACCTTGTGGATACCTATTCTTCCAGACTGCCAAAAAAAGCCTACCCCACATCTCTGTCTCTCTCTCTGTGGGTCTGTCTCTCTGTCTCTCTCTGTCTCTCTGTCTGTCTCTCTCTGTCTCTGTCTCTCTCTCTCTCTCTCTCACACACACACACACACACACACACACACACACACACACACAAATACACACACCCTGCTTCTACTGGTTTTTACCCAACTGATCAACAGTTCAGCAGTTTCCCCACTTCCTAACATTTAGGGAAGTCAGAGACCTAAAAGTCAGGGCTCATTCTATTGCCCAACTGAGAGCAACCTGCAGGGACAAGGAAACCTGGACCCTGTGAAGAACAAGATGATATTATGTCCAATTACTGTATGTTAATCATCTTCTCATCTCCTTCTAGTGAGTAGTTAAACTCCTTCAAAAGGAGCTCTGTATGCAAGGCTGCCACATAGAAGGGGATGATTATGTGGTCATTTATTTATATGATTGGGATACAATGGAAGTGACTCTTGGGCCTGAACATGTTCCAGTGACTCATAGTATTTTTTTCCCTATGTTATTTGACCTTCGCTCCATCTACCATTCTCCCACCCTGATGTATCTGCTCCCTAACCACAGCAACCTCACAGCTGTTATTTGTTGACCAGAGACTGGAAGAATGAAAGTAATTGTTTTCACCAGGAATCTTCAAAGGGTTTAAAATTAGTTCCTTTTTGTCAACATAGGATCAGATATTAAAGGATTTAGGAAATGAAAGTTGTCATTCCTTGTTTGGAAAACATTTTCTCATGATAAAAAATAGGAAAGTTATAGAGTAATCACCGAGCTCGGCTGTATTGTGTGATGCTTAGTTATTACATTACCGCATTACAAATGAGAAGTGCACACAAATCACAATGAATACATGATAGAAAGGAATAACAGCAAAAATGTATTTAATCATTTTAAGAGACAAATATAATTATCAGAATATCAAATATTAAATGTCTAGCTCAACAAAAAGTATCTGGGGTTAACAAAGAAAGACATTGATTTATGAAAGTTATGCAAAGTATCCAAGACCTCCAGAGGGTGCTATTGCATTTATACAGAAACGGATTAAAATATGTACGTATTCTTCTGAAAAAGCAAAATTAGAATTTTGAATGCCTTTAATTCTTGTCCGTAAAACACAAGGAAAAACATATGAGAACCAACAACTATCACACTTTTTTATACTAAATGAATAACTTAAGCACATCTTGTTCTATAGAATAATTGTTTACCTAAAGGACACTTATATAATAAAGGAATGGGGAAAAAGGAGTTCAAATATCTTTTGGGGGAAAGATAGTATTTTATTAATTAATAAAGGTATTGCTTAATTAATTTATTTTATTGTCCTCAAATTCATACATTTAAGTAATTGAAACATAGGTTTCAAACACTTCCTTAAGGATTATGTGGAAAGCAAACAAATCACAACATAAAAGCAATTGCTGGAGAAATAGTGTTTAGTTTCAAAGATAATTTCAAATATATACTTAGGTGCAATTAAGTTTTTATCATCATAATCCCCCATCTCAGCAGTTTTTTTTATGGTCCTTACAATGCCACCATGGAGGGGGAAAAATGAAGTGAAAGTAGTATGGTAATGAGCTTTCTAACTGGTGTGTCCAAGATGCCAGGCTTGTGTAATGATGAAGACATATACATTCCATGATTTTGCAACTCTGGGTAAGTATCAGAGATACCTGTGCTCATCTGTTATCTGTAGGCATCTCTTTCAATTTATATTTTCTTTAAAAACATGAATGAAAACAAATCTAAAGCAATTCTTTGTGGAATTCTTGAGTGTGTTTATACTGTTTTGAGTTGTCTCAGCTACTCCAAATGCCTGCCATCTTGATAATGCTGTTTGTCAATATCATCATGGTGGTATTTTTAGATATAGAGCTGTTGGTGATTTGGGAATATAGTAGGGGGGGTAGAAATAGGAACTACTCGATATTTTTCAACATTATATTCAGGTTTTGCTTAGCTTTTGAGACCAGATTGACATTGTTTTTACCAATAATTAATCATGTTTGTTCTAATGAAAAAAAAAAAAGAAAGGAAAGACAAAAAAAGGCCAGAGCACTAATGTTAGACCCTTGGGTAACATCACTGATTGGCGTCATTTAATGCTGGAGAAAGCTAATGTTGAAAATAGAAAAGGAATGCCATAAGAAAGCTCCCCAAGCTCATAGAATCGCGTCATATTAAGTATAACAATGCAGGCAGGGAGTGTTCCGAGTGAATTGGTGAATGACACCTAAATTGAAATGACTAATATTGTATCCGGGTTAGGAAATTATGCAACATGTTCATCTAAAGGTGAAAATGTTGCCAGGGAATTCATGGAATGCATGTAAATAACCGCACAACAACAAATGCCATTTGTATAGCTTCTTTCTCTCTGGAGCTCAAACTGTTTTACAAGCATCTAATTAATCCTCTCACCATCTCTGTCAGGGGATAAGGTAGTATAGGCATCCCTGATGCCTATAGTAGGACAAAGCAAAGAGGAGAAGGCACCAACCGTTGAACTCATGATTGTGGGCAGGTGGCTATTTTTCTCACAATCAGGGGACAATGGACCAAGAAGTCCCAGTTTAAAATATTTAGTTTGAGTTAGTCTGATCTGCAGTAAGGAGGGATGGTGTCTGATTAAAGTGCCTCATTATATACTGATTAAAAAAAAAAACAGGGGAAGGCATTAGTTCAGACTATTTATTACCTGTGATGGTTGTTGGGACCTAGTGTCCCAAAATAGTTCCAGAGAGACCTACAACAAGTCCAGTGGGTAGAACTATGAGGTTTTGATGGTCAGGCAGGTACAAGGACACTATAGATGCTAGAACATCTGGTGCTAATCACTGGGTGTGCATCAAGAAAAGCATAGTAAGAGAGGCCATTTGCATCTAGCTTTGCTATCTCTACGTGGCATGTATCGTGGCAACATGCAAAAACTCTACAATGTTTGGCCCTAATAAAATGCTCTTATACTCAGTCAATACAACAATAATAGTGTAACACATTAACTTATATAGCCTTTTTAACTTTGTTTTATGCAGAGAACTTTCATAACTGTTACAACTCAATTGATCCTCACATAAACCCTGATTTTGGCATGTCTGGTATCATTAACTATTATCATTTGACAGATGACAAAACACATAGCATTGAGTAACTTGTTTAAAACTACAATGCAAGTTAGAGCTGATGTTGGAATAGGAGGACCTGGAAACTCTATCTTAGGACTGGAAAAGTCACTAAGACCAATCTCTTCATGTTATGGATGAGGAAACTGAAGCTTATAGCAGTTCTAACTAGCATTTGCTTAGTACTGTAAGGTTTGTAAAGTGTTTGCCACAGGCTATCTCATTTGATTTTCACAATAACCCTGTGAGGTAGAATACTGTTGTTATCTCCATGTTATAGATGAAAAAATTGGCTAAGAGAGGTTAAGTGACTTGCCCAGAGTCCCACTGCTTGTAAGTGCCTAAGTCAGAATTTGAATTTAAGTTTTCATGAATCTAGGTCCAACCCTGTAGTCACAGCCCCATGTAGCTGCCTTGTTTAAAAAGATAAGTGACTTGCTCAAGAGGAGCACATAGTCAACCATGTTAGAACCATTACCCCACAGCACCACACCCTGAATTGCAGGCTGATTTTCCCCCAATCACATTGCTTTAACTTTCTTACTTATATATAAACATGATCTATGAGAAGATAACTAAGTGGAGAGTGAAATTCCATTTGGATTGATGCACAAGTGAGACAATCCATAGTTTTGTTCATCAAAATAGTGCAGGAAAGTGGGGAGGGGGGAGCATGCATTAGTATATCCTATAGAGTCAGGAGGGACTCGGGCAGGGTATGTGTAAAACACTAAACAATATATGATATAGTTGAAAAAGAACTGAACCAATAGATAGAAGACATGAGTTCTCGCTCTCACACTTAATCACCATGTAACTATGAGCAAATCATTTAACTTCTATAAGGTTTAACATCTTCATCTGCAAAATGGGGATAAGAGATGTACTATCTGCCTGATGGGGTTATTATGAGAATCAAATGAGATAATGTTTTCAAAGTTTTTCTTGTGACTATAAACCTGTGTTTAAATGTAAGTTGTATATGAATGTAATTATTCTATTATACATTTACCAAAGCCATACTCTCATGCTTAACTTAGAGCAGGGGTGGCCCCATGTTTTTAACAAATCATCAAGCATTTAGTACTGCCCTAAGTGCCAGGAGGCATAGAGAATGGCAAAAACAAAGACTATGCCCAAAGATTCCAAACTCTAGGGAGGTCCCACCAAAGTAGAAAGGCTCTGAGTACAGCCCAGGGACAGTGGATTGTGTGTGTGTGTGCTGGCTGTCTACAAATCTGCTTTGCTAAACTCAGAGCAATTTGCCATCAGAAAGTTGATCATCAAGTGAAACATTTTTTAAAGACATGGCACTCATAAAAAGTCTTCTACTGAGATATGTAGGGTTTACAGCCTCTGCTGGTGAAAGCAGAGCCCATAGGAATAAAATTAGAGAATTATTGAAATTTTATCATTATAATTTGCTGTATAACCTCAGTCATTTCAAGCCTCATGGCCTCAGTTTCCCCATATGAAAGGAGGCCAGAATAGATGATTTCTAATATCACATCAAAACCATACAATTTTTAGATTCTATGAAATTCTATAATCGAAGTAATAAAGAAAGTGAGAATAAGAAAGCTGCTATATTCTTTGAAGGATCCTTTTAAAATGTTATTTTACTTAAACTGGAAATGAAGAGATAGAATGTTGACAGTAACACGAGAGAGAGAAAAAAATCCTCAGCTATATAGGGAAATAGAATTTATTTTTACAAGGTTCTAAAATGACAACACCCCTTCAATCTTTGAAAATTGGTGTTAGGGGTGGATGTGTTTATATTTATAACCCCAGTTCTTTTTATACCCTTTATTGAAATAAAATATACAATTCTATGGAAAAACATATATTTGAGTTCAGTGATTGACATATGCATATTATGTAAGGAGACGATTCTGTGAGTAGTAATATGCTAAACTTCTCTAATCAGCCTCCTATAGGCTATTGCCTCCCAGACTGTATAAGTAGTGGCCCTGGCCATCATTGTCTCACTTATTCACATGCCTTGCTGTGCACAAATTTAAATAAGTAAAGCATTTTTAATATTGAGTCAGTAATCTAATGGCTTGGCTTTATATTTTATTATAACCAAACCCTACATTTCAGCATGCTGCCTTAAGTGAGCAAGATATATACTAAACAGTGATTTAAAATGTACATAAAAAATTGCTAGATGAAAAGGTCCATATCTTTTTCTGTTATGTGTATCACTGTCTATAATTCTGCTTCTACATCTATACATAGATTTATGCAATTGGATAAAAAAAATCTCACAATCATATCTTAAATCCTAACCATTTACAAGGATTAGCCTGTTCTACTAATTCACTAAGGTGGGATTTTAGTTATTCAGCTAGTCCTTTACTCAAGACTATATCCTGAGGGAAATCATGCAGCATCTCAACAGCTTGTAAACATTAGCAGTCAGTCCACATCACCCTGATTTATTCTCCAGGTAAGTGATCACACTTCTAAGACTAGGAAAGTGTGTGAGCTTGCTTCTGCCAGCAAATGAGATATGCCCATCCTAGTTGGAATCCAAAATTCTCAGTTTCCTCATCTGTAAAATGGGGATAATAATAGTACTACCTCACATGGTTGTTATGAGCATCAAATAACACAAAATGTATATAGTGTTTTGTAGATGCTAGCTACTATTATATTTATTTTGGTGTCTCATAACACATAGCTTTATTATAAGAATTTGTTTCAGATATTTTCCTCTTTTGGCATGCATGACCAACCCTCTTTCCTAAAGTTTCTTCTCCCAGACATGACCAACCATTATTTGTACCTCCAGTAGCCAAAAAGAATGAGAGAGAAGCCAACCACCAGATAAAAAGAAAGAAATTGGGGAAAGTTGGTAATTATCACACTTTTTTCATACTGCCTTTTGATATGGCCTGGTTTTACTTCTAAAAATGACATTTTAATCAGTGTGCTCTGACTACTCCTTTATTAATCTCATTTTTCTGGAACCTATGCTACAACTTGGTCATTAAAACAGCCATGGAGACAATCATTTAACTAAGTTAACAGCAGTTTATGAAAAACCATTAGTACTTGGGATGTGCTGGTAAAGCATTCATATCACTAACAGGTCAGATCAAACTGCCTCATTTTTAAAATGTATTTTCTTCTCCCTCCCTTCTGAAAACATAAATGGTGCTAAAAAGATATCATATAGAAAAGATGTTATCAATTTTCAACCGATAGTTTTTGCAATAGTTTTGCAATTTGCAAACATTATTTTTCTAGTAGTTGTCTGAAATGAATAGCGTGAGCTAGGTTCAACTAGGTGGAGACATTCTTAGAGCCTGCCCATTGAGGAAGATTGATCAGTCATTTCCAGGGATTATAGTTCAGACTGCATCTAAGGACAAGTTAAAGGTGGCAGGAAAGTTAAGTAGATAGCCATCAGATGATTATGGGATAAAGTGAGGAGTCTGAGCTAAGGGAAGAGATAGGATGAGGTGGGGCTGCCATCCTCATCAGGATATTGTCATAGGCAGTGGGCCTACATCTGAATTGTAGGAGCACCAAGAAAAGGAAAATCACAATGTAGCAGCAAAAGGAATTTTTTAAAAGGCGATAACAAAAATAAAAAGATTAAGAGGGGAATTTGCAGCAGAGAACCCTGCAAAGTGGTCACCTAGAAGAGACTTTTTTGACATCACTGGTCCGATCTAGATGGAGGCATCATTGAACCAACTGGGTCTGTCCCTTTGATTTAGACTAATCTTTGGTTTGCAACCTAGAGAGCCTAGAGGTCTATTGGCAGTGACTCAATGGCGTTATGATTGGTCATTGAGCAGCCAGAGTTGCCCAACCTGGTTCAGCAGCTTGAGTGTTACAAATAAGCAATTAAAAGTGAGCAGGAGTTACTTATAAGGAGTTCAGGAAGTAGTTCCTATCTGACGATTGCATATAGTTCTACTGGCTGGTTTCAGACAGTAGTTGTTGCTATAGTAAAATTGAGAAAGACTCTTTGTTCACCCTTAGAGTCACCTAAGTAGCACAGTAGATAGAATATTGGGCCTAAAGTCAGGAAGACCTGAGTTCAAATCCTGCCTCAGACATTTACTAGCTATATGACCTTGGGCAAGTCATTAATTGATATCTGCCTAATTTTCCTCAATTGTAAAATAGGCATAATAATAGCACCTATCCCCCAGGGCTAGCTATGAGGATAAAATTAGATAATATTTGTAAAGTGCTTGACATAGTTCCTAGAACATAGTAGGTGCTTAATAAATGCTTATTTCTATCCTTCTCCTTCACTGTGTCCTTCAGTATAAAATCTTCCAAAAATTCTCTCTCCTTCAGTGTAACTGCCAAAAGGAGTACCATAATTGAGGTTCTCTCTATTCTGGGGTGGGATTATGATGTAGACATTTATACACAAAGTAATATAAACAATAGAAAGTTGGGTGAAAGAGTAACTTAGGGCACAGTCCCCCTCTAGCTCTACTCCTCATACACTTTAACATGCTTTATGGAAGAAGAATCTCTATCAGTGTATTTGTGTGTGTGATTGACTCCAACATTCAAAGCAAGAGGTCATTTAACCTTTCTTTAGCAGGTGATGTTTCACTAGCTCTGTTCTATGGAGGACCTTTGTTCACCCTGTTTTTCAACATAAGGTCTTCTGCAAATTCCCTGTCTCTTAAAGATATTGAAACAAACTGCAATCACAGTCACAGAAACCGAAAGCTCAAAAGAATCTCAAAAGTCACCTAGTCAAAAACATCCAGGACCAAAAATCCCTTCTTGAAAATGCCCAATGAGTAGTCATGTAGTTTCTGCCTGAAACCCTCCAGTGAAGGGAAATCTTCTACTTCCTGAAGCCATCTATTTATTCCACTTTTGGAAAACTCTTTTAACTTGCAATGTTTTCCTAATATTAAGCCTCAATCTACCCCTTTCAGGTTCCCCCACTGTTCTATGTTCTTTCCTTGAAATGGGCAGGATAAGTCTAATAATTTTTCCACATCATGGCCTTTCAGAAATTTTAAAAAATCTATCTTGTCCCACTTAAGTTTTTTTTTCCCTTTGTTGTGTTAAACATTGTCAGTTCCTTCAATGGATAAAACATGATATTGGAATGCTTTCCAGTGCTGGTCACCCATCTCTGGATGCCCTCCACCTCCATAATGTCCCTCCCAAAGTAGAGTTCCTGGAACTGAGCACAATCTTTCCAGTGTTGTCTAATTCCCATCTTTCTTGACCTCTTTGTGGCTATGCACAGTCTACACTCATTGTCTCTGTTTCCCTTCCTCTTACTTGCTTGTCAGCACTTTGCTTATGGTGTCTGACCTCATCACTAAGTTGAAACTACTCTTTCAAAAGTGACCAGTGAATATGTAATTGCAAAATTGAATGATCTTTTTCAGTTTTCATCCTTCTTGACCTCTCTGCAGCATTTGATATTGTTCACCACCCACTCCTCCTAGAAACTCCCTCTTCTCTGGATTTTTGCGACCCGTCCTCTCTTGGTTTTCCTCCTACCTGTCTGAGTACTTCTCTAGCCCCTTTGTTACTTCATCAACCATATCCTGGCTTCTAACTGGGAGTACTCCAAGGCTATTTGCTGGGCCCTCCCTTCTTCTTCTCTGTCTCTCCCTCCCTCTCTGCTCTCTTTGTCTCTGTCTCTCTAAAATTAAACCTTTGGGTATTGATGAGATTAACAAATGAAAGTATATGTGTATGTGTGTGTGTATGTGTGTGTATACACACACACATATACACACACATAACCATATATAACTTATACTTTATGGCATATATACTAAATAGTAGGTATGGTATATAATACTATATAGTATATATAATATGTATCATAAAGCTATGTATGGTTGTGTATAATATACATTACCACATATACCTATACATTACTATACTATATATAGTATGTGTGTATATATATATATATACTATTTACATAATACTATATAATATATATGGAAGCAAGGTATGACCATATATATTACTATACTAGATGTCATCTATAGTATGTAACATATACTATATAGAAAATACTAGATATTATATATGTTATATATTATGCATAGATATTATATATGCATACTATATTAATAATACTATGTATTATTTATGTATGTGGTAATATATTACTACATATGCATATATATTACTATACTACATCTTATATATGATAATATACACACATAATCATTTGTTAATCTCATCAATTCCCATAGGTTTAATTATCATCTCTATGCAGATGATCCCTAAATTTATAACTCTAAATCTAACCCTAGTCTTTCTCCTGAGCCACAGTCCTGAGTCAGCAACTGCCTACTAAGCAATTGATATATAAGGCAATTGATGTATAATGAGCATCTCAAATTCAGCATATTCAGAATGGAACTTAAATTTCCCCTACTTCCCCACCCCCACTTCCAAACTTCCTTTTTTAATCTGGTACACTACCAGCCCTCTAGACACCTATATTTTCAACCTGTGTTATCCTTATCTACTTACTCTCCCACTACCTTCCCCTTGCCACATCCTCTTTTTTTTTATATTTTGCATATGCTTTCATATGACTTTTACTATGCCTGCTATGTACATGTTGTCTCCTCTAATAGAATGTAGGATGTTTGAGGGCTGGGCCTGCTTTGTTTTTGTCTTTGTATGTATGCTCAGTGCTTAGCACACAGCAGATACTTAATATATGATTATTTTTGACTGATGATAGTATAAAGTACTAGGCACTATTAATCATTTAGCTTCCATTTCATATACCATTGGCTCAAATTAAGTTTGAAGTCTCCAACAACTCAAGATATTTTTCATAAAAACTGCTTAGTTATGCTTCCTCAAGTTATACTATATATAGTTATACATCCTTAAGAAACTTTGACTCTTCAGAAGATGAGCTAACGTCCAGTATTGTTATTCAGTTATAAAAAGCAGTCATTTTTAGCAATTTCTGCAAATTGCCCACATGATATTAAACATCAAAGAATATTAGGGAAGGGAACATGCATTTATTAAATACCTATTAGATGCCAATCACTGCATTAAGCACTTTACAAATATTTTATTTGGTCCTCACAACAACTCTGCAAGGTAGGTACTATTATTATCCCCATTTCACAGTAGAGGAAACTGAGGTAGACCTTTGTCCAAAGTCACACAGATAGGAGGAGCCTGAGGCAAAATTTGAGCTCAGGTCTTCCTGACTCCAGGCCCAGTGCTCTAACCACTGTACCATATAGCTGCCTCTATAATATAATCCTGCCCTTCTAACAAAAGGAGAAACCAATCCCATATCTATCTGAAGTCCATTGAACCAAGACAATAGTAATAATAATAATACAATAAAATTAGCTTCAATAATAATAACAGCAACAATAAAAATAATATTCAGTGTCAAGGTTTTCAAGGGAGTACAGAATGTAATCTAATTCAGTATGGCAAAGAACACTGGAATGAAATGTAGACTGGTATCTTCAGAGTATAGGTGCCACATACCACTGAGTATTTTTGTTTAGGGACAGAAAATCAGGAGCAAATTTAGCTGGTATAATTCAGATAGTCAATATTGTTCATTTAAAAAAAAACGGGTCAGACTTTACATTTGTTAATATTAAATTTCATCTTATTTGATGGGACCCAATGTTCTAGTCTCTTGAGATCTTTTGGGGGTGCTAACTTTGTTAGACAATGTATTTACTTATTCTTTTCTTCTGATGTATAATTCTGAGCACCAGGATACGTCTTCTTAGGAATTTGTTGGGGACTAAATTTTTGCCACCTACAGTGATATATTGTAGTTTCAACTGTTTCCTTGTGTTGCTTAACAATTCTATCAATGACTTGAATAGATAAATTACTGATATTTATGTATACATATGTGTGTAATATATATGTATAAGTTGCTTCAAAGGTTTGTAAAGTGTTTTGCAGATGGAACACTAGGCAGAGACTCATGCATTTCCCCTAGAGACCTTCGTGAATCCTGGGGGTGATTCCCAGTAGCTTGTGTGAGATACACAGTTGTCACAGGACCATGGGATCACAGATCTCAAGCTAGAGGGACTCTTTATACAATTATAAAGTCCATTCTCAATCATTTTACATAGGAAAAGTGACTTGCTAAAGGTTGAACAGAGAGTGAGGATTTAAATTCAGCTCTACTAATGCCAAGTTTAAACTCAATAGTCAGTGCTCTTGACTCCCTGAGCAAGGGCATTTTCAGGGAGAAGGGAGATGACTGAGGGAGATACGGAGGCATGGATCTAGCAAGGAGGGTCTCTTTTTGTCCAGCAATGCTGGGTGAAGAAGTTTATTTTCTTACCAATAGAACCTACCTTTCAGGGATGACATGAGAATCAAATGAGAGGATATTTGCAAAGTGTTTAGCACAGTGCCTGTTGCATAGTAGATGTTATAAAAATGCTTATTCTGTTTACTTCCCTTACTGAATGCTTATTGAATCTCCATTTATAGGCAGAGAAACTAAGTGGACTACATATATCTATCTTAAATGTATACAAATAGTTCGGCGAACTCAAAGTAGCATAGATCAGTTTGAAAAAGACCTTTAAAAAATCAAAGATGTGTATAAGACTTGATTCAATTAGTATCACCCCTGGTAGCAAAAAAGATTTTTTTCCAAAAACGACACACATATTGACATCCAGATTACTAAGGGACTAGGGAGATACATAGAATTATCTGGAGATCAGCTACATAGAGATACAAGAGGGGTGATTTAGTTATCCACCTAGACCTCCAAAAGTTGAACAACAACTTGGAACCAAATTTTTGGTCTGGATGATTGTGGGCAACAATTTTATCTTTGATACCATTGTTCCAAAATAGTTTATTTGTTAAATTCTTTAGGAAATTTTGTGGTTTTTACTTGTAGTATAGATATTTGTTGTCAGTTTATGATAGATAATGAGCTTCTGATGTATAATTCTAAGCATCAAAATATGTCTTGTTAGGAATTTGGTAGGGACTAAATTTTTGCCATCTACAGTGATGTATTGTGGTTTCAACTGTTTCCTTGAACACTCTACACTGAAAAGTAAGTCTGGGCCTTTTAAAGATAACCTTTCTATAATTTTGGTGGCATTCACCTGGTCACAAATTGCTATCACAGTCTCCTCTGATCCTCTTTTTATTTTTTTAAGTGCACATTTCTGAGTCACTCATTTTTTCCAGTAATTCTTTGTCTATATGTTGTTGGTTAACTTCATGTGGATGTTACCTGTGGAGGACCCTTTCATTCCACTCTAGGATCATAACATCTTCAGTGGCTCCACCCAGAAGTAAAAATATTTTGGTTATATTTCACAAATCCATGAACTTGTACCTAGTGTCAGTCATTACTATTGTTCTGTGAAGTAGTGTCTGGAACTATTTCTCTCAGGTTTCCCCACCCCCCCCATCATATTCTCTCAGAACGTCTATCAGTTCTCTTCCTTCTTTGTGATGAAAAAGTGTTCATCTTTTTACAGTTACCTGGGGGTGATTGGTCCTGTTTAGTTAATATTACATGAATTTTTATTTGGATATTCCCTTTATCTGTTATCAGCCATTATACCTAAAGATACATGTTAACATTGATATAGCATGGGTGTTAATTGTTCTAAATACATCCTTTCCATTTTGTTTACAGTAATAATAACTAATAATAATATAATGATGATGATGATGAATCTATTCTACATGCTTAACCAAGGTGCACAAGAATTCAAAGTCTAAGCCATTCTATATTCTAGGCACTGATGGACAAACTCTTGTATAATTGATCAGAACATTGGAATTGGGAGTTGGCTGCTGATTTCTACAGCTCCTGATATTCTTCCTCTATCAGTTCCCTGGTTAGCCAAGATCCAGTCATAACCAACAGAAGGTATCTGAAAATAGTTATCACACAGGATCAAGGTGTTATATATGCTCTTGTCAAGGCACTAAGCTAAGGAACATATTAGATAATGAGAAACATAGATTCATTGTGGGGGTCACAATCCAGGAGGCCACAGGAGTCCCTGTTTACTCCCAAATCTTCCCCCAGTACAATGTTCTTTTAGCAAAGAAGCCAGATGCTATTCTAACAGAGGATTGAACTATTGTACATCACCTAAAATTCTAAAACCATTGGTACTAGAGGCAGAAGTGGCCAGGAAACACCAAGACACCTTTTAAAATAGCTGTTGTGGTGACTGCTTCAATATACCTCCCCTTATTTGATCATAATTTAGTTTACTGATCACATTCATGTTTATATTCCATCAAAATGGGGCAGGGAGGAAAAAAGCTGCCTAAAGACAGATAGACAGGAAACCTGAGAACCAAATCAGATTAAAAATAATAATAATACAACAGTGCTTAGTGACTTAGGCCCCCCTTCCACAAGGCAGTTTAAGTCTGGCCAAAAGGACAGAAGCAATGGCAGATAATGGAAAATGAAGGAAAAAGTATTTATTGTCCTGTCAAAAGAGTGTTGAGTGCTAAAGCCCAGAATGAACAGAAGCTGACAATAAATGCTAAAGACTTTGAGGTGCTGAGTTTGAAGTTAAGAAGACCTGAGTTCAAATCTCCCATCAGATACTAGCTCTGGGATCCTTGGCAATCCACTTTACTTTTTTCAGCCTAAGTTTTCCCATCAGTAAAATTAATTGGAATCAATGGCCTCTGTGATAGGACCAGCATTTTCCTGGTATAAGTTCCTTCGGCACCAGCTTTTCTACAACTTACTCATCCTATGCATCCTGATTAGCTTCAGCTTCTCTGACACAGCTTCCTAGTCTTGGGGCATAGAAAGCTCTAACCATGAGGATGTTGTGTCTCTCAGACTTGGTGGGGACCTGAGATCGTGAGAGTCACCATACTCTAATAACTTATTGAGAAACCTCATTTACAGATTGAGATGAAAGGAGCCATGTCCAGTAAACTCAGTAGTTAGTAAAGATGTATTAAGTGCCTACTACGTGCCCAGCACTGTGCTAAGCATTGTGCCCAGAGAAACTAAATGCCTTGTATCTTTGTTGTATATTCTTACCATTTTAGGGCAAAGTAAAACTCCTTTATTAAATTTTCAATGACCTGTGAGTACCTCATTTTATCCCAACATTTAATCTGAACTAAGAGGGTGCTGGTGATAGAACTATGCCTACAATAACCCCTCAGCTTTCTTTTAGCTCTAAATCTATAATTCCATTTTTTTTTAAAAAAACTATTTTGGTTATACTAAGGGCAAGAGATGATAAAGGAAGGGAAGATGGGGTGATGAAAATAATGGACAAGAGTGAGCAGTTTCAACTCTTATTTAAACACTCAATTATTATTTTGCTTCTGTTTTCTCTTCCAAAGAGAATGATCTTTGCACTGGGAATGATATAACAGAAATGCTTAGAGGGCAGTTTGTTGAAACTCAAGATAAGTGAGGAGATAGTGAGATAGCATCTAGCTGTCTTTGACGAGGTCAGGTCACCATGACTCTTGTATGGATCACATCCTGGAATTTATCCTGAATAAATTGGAAGATGTGATTGCTAGGCTGTCACTGGTGATCTTTGAAGGGTTGTAGCAGATAGAAGAAATGGCACAGGATTGAAGGACAAATTTCCTCATTTTTGAAAAAGGGAAGATGGTGACATGTACAAACTGTAGAGCAGTGAGCTTAACTTTGATGCCTGGCAAAATTCTAGGACACATTATAAAAAGGAGGATTTGGGAGCATTTAGAATGAAAACCAGTTAGCTAAGTGCCATCCTGTCTTTATCAAGAAGAGAGAATGTTAGACTAGCTTTCTTTCTCTTTCTGATAGGACAACTATATTAGTAAGTCAGAGGAATATTACAGATACAATGTACTTAAATATTTTGTTATTAATACAGCATAATTCATTTTATTGTTCTTTCCATTTTATATTGTTGTAGTCATATATTTTATTTTCCTGATTCTGCTTGCTTCACTCTGCATTAGTTTATGTCTATTCCATGTTTCTCTGAATTTTTCATATTTGTCATTTTTTTTTATTTCTGTACATCCATATGCTACTATTTCCTCTTTTGAGACCTACTAGGTTTCCAGTTTTTTGCCACTACAAAAAAATGCTGCTATGAATATTATGTTAGATAGGTAATTTCTTACCATCTTTGACCAAAGCCTACTGTATTCATCTCCATATTCCTAGACACTATGGTTCTTTTACTGGAGTTTAAATTAGCATTAACTTTCTTAGCAGTCATACCGCACAGATGACTCACTTTCTTGATTGACTAAAAGCCTCAGATCTTTTTCTGACAAATAGCTGCATAGGTACATATCCACCATTCTATCCTTGGGAATCAGTTTATGATATACAAATATATTAATTTTACATTTATCTCTATTAAATTTCATCTTGTAAGATATGGCCCAATGTTCTAGCCCATCAAAAAATTTTTGGATACTGATTGTAATCCAGTGTGTATTAATTATATGTCCCTTCTTTGTGTTATTTATAAATCCAATAATCAAGCCATTGCATGTCTTTGACCAAGTCATTGGTGTTAATAAGCACAAATCTCTGGGACACTTTTCCCTTCCAAGTTAATGTAGAATCTTAAATCTCCACTTATAGTCTAGCCCATGAACCTACATTTTCCCCATAGGAACAGCATGAAAGACTTTACCAAATGTCTTGGTTAAATCTAAACAAATGATATCTTTACAACATCTATATGATCAGGTTTAGGAATTATTTTTTTCCTTTAAAGGTTAGTTTGACCTTAATGTTCTTAATGAAGCCATGATTACTCTTTATAATCATGGCTTCTCTTTCCAGATCTTTACTATCTCTTTAATAATACATTCTAAAATTCTTCCAGGAATTAAATTAAAGCATACTGGACCATAATTTTTATACTCTATTCTCTTCCTAGTCTTTCCAAATGAGGACAACATTTGCTCCCTTCCCATCTTGGGAGTAATCCTATTAAAGATCATTGACAGTAACACACCTATCATTTCTTCCAGGACTTTCAGAGTCTGAGGGTGTAATTCATCTGGGCTACATGATGACATTCTATCCTTTTTGGTCCAATTATCATTATCTTTGGAAGAGAAAAGTAAAAGTAAGGAGTCTACCATGAATTAGGTTTCTATCCCTTCTTTAATTCTTTCTTTTCCCCAACATAACAGCATTGTCACCCTTAACTTCCCTCCCTTACCTCATCGCATTTTGAGCTTTAATACTTTAGATGCTATTTTCACAGTATCATGTGGTCCCTACCCTTGCTTCCAACTTATGTACAAATCTTTTAAAAATGAGTTGTTCATTCTACTCAGTATCAGTAATATTGCAAGTATGATCAGCTGTGAAAAACTTAGCATTCTGATCAAGACAATGACCCAAGACAGTTCGAAAGGACCCACGATGGAAAATGCTATCCCACCTTTAGAGAGAAAACTGATAAACTCTGAATTCATATTAATGTATATTTTTTACTCTCTTTAAATTTGTTGTTTTATTTTGTTTCTGTTTTCTTTTGCAGCATAGCTTACATGGAAGTATGTCTTGCATGACTTCACATGTATAATTGATATCAAATTATTTACCTTCTAAAGGAGGTGGGAAAGGAGGGAGGGAGAGAATTTGGGACTCAACATTTTTAAAAGATCATGATTGTTAATTTTTTTTTATTCTGTGATTGAAAAATAATTAACAAAAAATGTTTATAGGTTTTCATGTGTATCTGCCATTTTTTTCTCATCATCAGAATTGTTTCTCTTTGTGTCTTCAGAATTTCACTCTTAGAGCTTTATATTCCCTCATTGACTTACTTCCCTTATAGAATTTTCATCACTGTGATACTGGCTAGCCATCCTCTGAGTGCTTTATAATCTGCTCTTCCCAAAATTTAAGATTCATATTAATCTTTTCTGAGCTTTCATCTCCTCCTCTATCACAAATTCTGAGATGGATCGGTCATATTCCCCCAAGTTTTCCATATTTCCTTCTCCCAACCCCCAACATTCAATCCCTCACTGTTCAATATAATTAGACTGAAAAGAGAATTTCCTCTTGTGAATTTCTCTATATTTTGAAGGATGAAATTGTCATTATGAGTCAAGAAATTGTCTTGTACTTGTAGCTCTGCTTTTAGTAGAGGGCAAAGTCCAGAATAATTGAAGGACCCCATCATGACTCTACCATACCTGGGTTCCAGGCTTCTGATCAATTTCCGGACTTCCTCTTCTATTTCCTCTTTGTCCAGGTTACCTGTAGTATATTCCACTGATGATATAAATCCTATTTTTCATTCCATTCATCTTCACCTAAATGATTTCGGCTCTCTAGTTTCTGGATTTGTATAGCTTACTATACAATGTTGCTATCTACTTTTTATCTGCCTTTTTCTTTTTGAAAAAATGTATATCCTTCCAGAGATACAATCCAGTCATTAATCTCATCCTACCAAGTCTCAGTGATAATTATGAAGGAAAATTGGTGGTGCAATGGAAATGACCCTAGATTTGGAGTGAAAGGAAGAGGATTCAAATACTGGTTCTGACATGTACTACATGTGTGCTTTTAAGCATGCTATTTAACTCTCATGTGCCTCAGTTTCTTCATCTATAAAATAAGAGGTTTGGACTAGATGACGTCTAAGACCTCTGAGACCCATGGATCTCTAATTTATCTTGCTTTCTAGCCATATTTTATGAATTTGTGTGTAGATCTCTCAGACCATTTATGACTGTTCCCTTTCTTTGGCTCCTACAGATATCTTGGTTTTTCTATTACTATTCTCTTTGCAGAATGAATCTACTATCTGTAGTATCTAGTTTGATGGTTATGTGTAGAAAGTTTCTACCTTGACATTCATTTTTCAGGTATTATTCTCCTTCCCCTTCCCTCAGAAAGCCCTACTCCAGTGCGTCATTGTGGCCTCCTTAGGAAACCTTCACTTGACCCTGCCAACCCTACAAGCTATTGTCCTATATATCTTTCCTATTCCATTCACTGAAAACTTCTTTGAAAAGGTGATATCCTAACTTGCTGCTTCCGTGTCCTCATTTCCCAGGCAATTTTTGACCTTCTGCAATCTGGCTTGTGACCCCACTACTTAATGAAAACTTGCCTTTCCAAGGTTTCTCTCTCCTGGTGAAATGGTTGGATTGTCCTCTTTGAAGCTACTGCAGCTCTCCTCACCCCCTACTCCTCAACCTCAAGTGAAAGAATTCTTAGTTACATATCTGTATGGGTCCTAAGTATATTCTGCTATTATTTCTCCTAGGAAACACATGTACTAAAAATGCACCTTTGGATGCAATACTTCAAAAGGGAGTTGGGGGGGAGCCAGTAGCTTATGGAACCCCTTTTCAATCTCTGCATATCTAGGATAACAATTCTATATTCTAGTATCTGTTTCAATTTTTCCTATTGAGGAAAGGAGATGATCTAAGTCTCAATCTATCTGGATAAAAGCAGTTTTGAGGGCCAATTTACAGTCTGCTGAAACTAATTGTTCAGTGTAATGTGGTGACACTAAGTATTATTTTGTGTAGAGTGTTTTCTCCACTTTCTCTCTCAGGCAATCTATGCAGATATACAGAAAATGAAAAGAGAAAAACTTGAGATATTTGAATCATATTTTTTTCTTTTGAAGACTGACTGACAATAGGTAGAAAGTAGATGTCAAAGCCAGGCCTCCTAAAAGAAGGTCTAGCTTCATTTGTGGAAATCACATCATTTTGGAAAGTTCAGGCCCCAGTGGTGCGCAGTGTATTGCCCCTGACCCCCCAGGAAAAGTGAGAACCCTCAATCACAGACTGGGAATACTCTGAGCTAGAAAACGCAAGAGACTCTTGCCTTGAGGAAAATCTTTAAAAGTTGCAAGGCTCCCCAGAAGCTGAGGTTGGGAGGCATGCATTGTGTCATGCACATTAATTCAGTTGGCACATTACAATGTTAAACTAAATGACATTATTACAAAGCTCTGCTAAGAAGTGTTGACAGGTCCATATGGTAATTTTACAATGTATAATGAACACACAGACTCCTTTCTTGCAGAAATTTATAGTTCAAATCTATACCCAGGATATCCAGTTTTATTTCCAGAAACTTAAATTGACTTATTACGATGTAGTGAATGTATAAATTAGTTCCAGTAGTTAAACTGAAACATTTCCCTACAGACTCAATTAGATTCATTAATCTGCTGTGTAGACCTGTAAACGGTCCATTGTTCTTTCCCCCCCAAAATGTCAAAAACTATTTCTCTAACTATAAAATATTTCCTACAAAAACTGTTTTAAATGGTTAGAATTATTGGATATTAGAAACCCAGAACCACAAATTATCTTATCGTCCTTCTTCTTTTTCCAAAGAAAAATAGGGTCCAGCCCTTGCCAGGTAATTTAGTGGGGTTGGTGGCTGGATTCTGTGTTCTATCAAACTGAAAATGTCCTGGAACAAAAAAAAAAAATTAAAAGATCCTTTTTCCCTTGTCCCAGTGGATACATCAGCTGACTCAGGGCCTGTTACATGTATTTTTAACCCCACCTCACATTTTATTTTACAATTTTGTTTACATTTTGTCCCTTGGGCAGGAATGGGGCTGCCTACCAGTCCCATGTGATGCTCTTGATAGGCAAAACAAAACAGGCAAGCCTTTAATGAATTCTGAAGCTGCTCATTTCCAGTGGTCTTACCTGTGTCTTACCTTTCTCCAAATGCCGCTGTTCATGCGGAAGGAAGCTAGAGGGGAAGGTAAGTTATAGGGCTATTATATAGCTTAAAATAAGAGACTTTAAAAAAATAAAAAGCTAGTGTTGCAGTTTTTTTAAACACTATTTTATTGATTGATGAAGGTGGCGGCTGCTATTTACTAACTTTTTTTTGCTTCTGTGATTTATTAAACATTATTTCTTGTTTGAAAAAACATTGCAACTGTTAGCTTTGACAGATTTTTTTAAATGGCTCAGCTCTAATAATCTCTTCCACGGAGTACTTTCCGAAGCACTGTTTTCAGGATGAAATCTGTTGTTTTTAGTCTTGGGTAAGTGAGATAAGAATATAGATTGAGAAAAACCTGCACACTCATTTTCGGGTGAGCCAACACCCACATTATCCCCTCTCCCCATACACCTCCCATAAGTACCCAAAGGTCAATCTTCAGCGGTGCTTCGGTTCCATTACTTGTGCATCTTCTTTTCAAACAACAGTCAGCCTTAGAGAAACCACTTTCTGTAATTGAAATCATTGGAAAAAGTAGGAAAGAAAGCTCTGACTCTGGAATCAGAGGCCCTGGGTCCAAAGCTTGCCTTTTATGCCTACTACCAATGTGACTTTGGGTAAACTCTTCAGGCCTTGCTTTTCTTATTTGTAAAATGGAGGGATTGGGGTCAGCTAGGTGGCGCAGTTGATACAGCACCAGGAGTCAGGAGGACTAGAGGTCAAATCAGGCCTCAGACTCCTACTTGATGTGTGACTCTAGGCAAGTTACTTAACCCCAATTGCCAAAAATAAAAATAAAAATAAAATAAAATAAAATAAAGGGATTGAACTAGAAAGGTCATTAAAGTCAATTGAGTACAGCTATATCCTTTTTACAAATTGAGGAAACTAAGGCACAGAGAGCTCAAGTGATTTCCTCAGGGTCATATAGCTAGTGGGAATCTAAGACTGTATTTGAACTCTGGGCTTCCCGATTCTAAAATCTGTACTCCCTAAGGTCCCTTCTCATTCCAGTTCTCTGATCATAAATGGAGTATTTGTATTTGTTCTGGAAACCTTTATGTCTTGGTCTATACTATTAAACATCAAATAACAAGCTAATCTTAATGGAGTGGGCACTGGTGGGAAGGCATCTCTTTAGCAGAACCAATCCTGAATGATCACACATGTTGTTATCTGGGGCTCCTGCTCCTTTTCCCATACTTGATTTTCAACTACTGTATCTTATTGCTTATTCATAAATAATAATAATAATAATTATCAAGATAAGGAAATCACATTGCCAATTTCTTTCATTCATTCGATCAGTCAACAAACATTTACTCATCAAATTATTATTTGTCAAAGCATTGTGCAAGGTGCTGGAGAAACAATTGCATGAAATGAAACAATCCATACTTTCAAGGACCTTACATTGTTTTTCAAGTTTTATCTATGTACTTTGAATTTTCTGTCAAAGTCACTTCTCAATGTATCTATCCCAGCTCCATAGAATCAGCTTTAAAAGGAAGGAAAGCAGTAGGCAAAATTAAGTGACACCATAACTACATTGAGTAGTATATATGGTTTTCTATACCTATGGGAAGAGGAAATGTTTTTTATCATGTGTTTGGAATTGCTAAGGCCTGTCAAATGACAGAGCATTGGTCCTGGAGTCAGGAGGACCTGAATTCAAACTTGGCCTTAGACACTTACTAGCTCTGTGATGTTGGACAAGTTATTTGATCTCTGCTTATCTCCATTTCCTCAACTGTAAATTGTGGATAACAATAGCTCCTACCTCCCAGGGTTGTTGTGAAGAGCAAATGAAATAATATTTGCAAAGTTTTTAGTATAGTGCTTAGCACATAACATGTGATCAAAAATGCTTGTCCTCTTCCTTTCTCTTCCCCCTCTCCAATTAGGAGTAATCATCACATCTAATTAAGTTTAGAGATTTTTTAATGTTGTTTTCATTATATTATTATAGATGTACATATGGTTCTCCTCATTCTGCTTCTTCACTCTGAATCACTTCATATAATGAGTCAATCCACAAGTAGTGATTAAGTTCCTACTGTGCCAAGCATTGTGCTAGAGAGTACAGGTACAGAAAATAAAACAATATCTATTTCCAATAGGCTCTCATTCCAATAAGAAACTATATATATATGCCTTTATATATACACAAAATAGCTAAATATCAGATAATTTAGGAAGGAGGTCACTAGCAACTGGGGTACCAGGAAAGAATTCATGCAGCAGAAGATGAGTAAGCAGCAGGAAGAGAGAGATTCTTAGAGGTAGGGTTAAGGAAGGAGTGACCTCCAGCCATTAGGAATGGCCACTGCAAAGGCCTCAACAGAGGCAATTGAGTATCATAAGTGAAGAACAGAGAGAAGGCCAATTTGGTTACAATACAGAGTGGGGCAGGGCAAATAATGTCCAATGACATAGGAGCAGAAAGGTGCAGCCAGGTTATATAGGACTTTAAAAGTTAAACAGGAGAATTTAAATTTTATTTTTCCTATAGTCAATAAGAAGCTTCTGTATTTTGAATAGGAGAGTTACATGGTCAGATTTGCACTTAAGGAAAAGTTCTTTAGCAGCAGTGACTATGAAGTCCTGAAGTGTCCATATATACAGAGAGAAGAGCAGTAAGAAGTTGAGGGTAATACTGAGATTAGATTCCTGAGACCCTAGAGACTGTTCATGTCTTCAACAGAAATAAGAAAGTTTGGGAGAAGAGAGATTTTAGGGCAGAAAATGATTTGAGTTTTATATATGCTGAATTTAAGATGTGGCCAGGATATCCATTTTGAAATGTCTCACGGGTAATTATTGATCTCATTATCTTTCCTCTGAAGCCCTCTCCTCTACCTAATTGCCAACTGCTGTCCTAGCTACCACCATCTTCTTAACTATCCAAGCTCACAACCTACACGTAATCCTCTACTCCTCCTTCTCTCTCTAATCTATTACCAAGTCCTGTCATCCTACCTTCACAATGCCTTTTAATACCACCCCCTCCTCATCTCTGATACTGCCACTGTGCTGGCCCAAGGCCTCATCAGCTCCAATCTGAACTATGTCAATGGTCTTCTGGTTAGTCTCCCTGGAGACAAAATTTGAATTGAGTGGTGAATTTGGAAGTCAGAGTAAAGTGATTTGAGGAGAAGAGAGTAAATAGAACCAGCAATTATTGACCATTTTTAACAGTTTGGCTGAGAAAGGGAAGACAAATATATGATGTTGGCTTGAGAGAATGGCAGGATCTAGAGAAGATTTTTTTTTAAGAATGGGAGAAACTAAAAATAAATAAAAAATAAAAAGAGTGGGAGAAAGTTGAACAAATTTGAAGGCAGTATAGAAGGAATAAGTTGGTAGGGAAAGGTTGAAGTTTGAGGTGTTATTGAGGATGAAATTTGCTAGAGAAAATAGTAGGGGATGAGATGAAGTGCATGTGTAGAGGGCTGACCTTCAAAAAGAGAATGGATCTCTCTTTATAAGAGACTGGGAAGAGGACAGAGTAGGAGATGATGGCAAGTGTTTTTGAGATGAAGAGAATGGATAAGAGGGAGATCATGACAAGTGGCTTGAATTTTTTTTAATTAGGTTAGACATAACTAACTTTCACCATTCTCAGAAGAAAAAGAGGGAGAGTATATGAGACTTCAAAAGAAAAGATTTAATAACTTCTCTGGAGATTGAGATAGGGAATAAATTAGGGAGGCTATGACCTGCAAGTGGATGAATAGCCCAAAGAGCGAGTCCACCCACGTGCATATCTTGGACAGATGTTCTATGAGGACAATAAACTGGGCTCTAGGTGAATGGATGATGGAGAATAGTTTGGACTGAATTCTGAAATGGCATGGTGATTTAAATGATCTCACATTACACATGTCCACAAAAGCCCACCATTTAAATAATCATATTCCCACAATAATTGCATAATGACTGAAAATCATGAAATGTCATGATGTTAGAAGAATAAGTATTTTAGGAACCAAGGGAAAAGGAAAGATACATAGTTAAGTATGAGAAGATAGCAGCACATTACCAATGATGACTTGTATAGGCAAAGATGACTTGCATAAAAAACATCAAGGATACATATGAATAGAAAGAAATGAGAGAGAAGCATCAGGTGGGCAACATGAGTACTATAGTGAGACCAATAGAAATCTTAAAAAAAAACAAACAGAGAAAACCCTCTTGCATATTTGGTAGATTCTCTATGAAGGATCTAGGTAAACACATGGAAAAAAATAGGTCAGCATGAGAAGACTCTGTGATCTATATGGCTAGAGGGAGTACTCACAATTCAAAGACCACAGATTCATTGAATTGTTTCCTCTTTCAGAGGTATTTGCCTTTTAAGCATGATCTTTGATGCAAAATTTTCTTGCTTGTTAAAGGAGTGTCTAGAGTCAATAGGTAGAGGAAAATCAAGGCATTTTGTGGGGTGAGAGGCTCTTCCCCAGAAATCATGCCATGTAGGCCAGTACTCATTTCACTTACATATGTGATGGGCTATGTGAAAATATATGTGATATGTGAAGCAGAATTAAAGGAATTAGAACCATTTGACCTAAGACATCATGATGTGAAGTTTTTCATTTCATACTTCTCTTTCTTACATCAAATGAGAGAGACACCTGGATAGATAAACAGAAGAACATCAGTGTCTGTGCTGTTGAGAAGTTGAAATAAGTGATATCTAGTGCTTTGCCACATTCAGAATATCATATCCTCAAATGAGTCAAGGTGGAGAATTGGTACACAAAAAGATACTGACTAGAGATTTGGATGACTGCACACTGTGATGCAAAAAGTATCCAAGGAAGAAGAGTAGAGCTGATAGGATGAGCTACCCCCAGCACTGAAACTCCATTCTCTTTACTCTTCGGAGAACAGCAAAAGACCTACCGACAGATCCCAACCCAGGCAGAGGGCCACCAATTTTTAATGAGAAGAATTATAAGCAAATTATTATTGGCCTTCATGTTTAAAAAGCTATTTTAAGAAGAGTGACGATCAGCTCTTTTCCATCTGAGCAGAGTAGAAAATGGTATTTGATTGCAATTAGAGAAATTAAGTTTATACAGAACTCTCTATAAGTAAGTCTGATTAAGTGCTTCAATTAGCAACCTATAGATCTCATGAAGTACCATCTTAATAGTTCCTTAAGAATCATAGACAGTGATCTGTCTTGAAGAGAGAATCTGAAATCAATAATCTCTTGGGCTGATCTATCAATTTGAGGATTCTGTAATTCTATTCCACACACAAATGCAGAGCAAATTTCCTCTATTCCTTTTTTATGATTTTAATTTGTTTTTATGATTTCAGTTTCCAATTTTCTTCTTCAGATGGTTTGATATGGAAATACAACAAAAATGATAATTAGACCTCAACGTCATGGGGCATAGAGAATGAGGAATCTTTGATCTCTACCTTCCATAGGGAACATGAACTGGGAAAACTAAATTGTAAACTACTTAACTGAATTTGTAAGTTCTTTCAGGTCAAAGGTCATGTCTTGCTTTTTTTTTTTTAATAGTTTTTACTACCTAACACAATATTTTGAAAGTAACTGGTGGGTAATCTGTATTTGTTGACTGGTGTTTTGAGAAAAAAAAGATTCCATAAGAAGATATCATTATTTCAAGAAAAATGTATGTTCAAGTTCAAAATAAATATGAAAGAACAAAGCAAAAAGACATGAAAAATCATTTGCAAACTGCTTAGATTAAATTAAGCAGGCCCTATTTTTTTAAATAAAACTATGACAATATAGAATAAAAGGGACTAAGTTCTAATTTGTTAACAATTAACTTTGTAAGTAAAATATCTCATCTTTTTTAGGTAACCGTTGCCTTTGCAAGTGAAGATGGCCAAACTGTCTTTTAACTTAATTGATTTAATTTACCAAGGACCACTTTCCAGCAAGAAATAATCTGTCCCTGATCTGAGCTGCCATCCTACCTTGGACTTACTTTTTTTGCCCTAACATATTCTGCCTGGTTTCATGGTTATTTACTGCTATGTTTTAATCTTCCTTAAAAGACTATTGTAAACTCCCTTTCGGTAGGGATTCTATGTTGTTTCGTTTTTTAATCACTCTTCTTCCTGCTGCACCCCGTACAACATGTCATATAGGCAATAAGTGCTTAATAAAGTTTGAATTGAATGAAATTACTCAGCTAAAATTGAACATTAATACTATATGCCATGATATACTGCACTTTTTGTCAAAATAAAGGCCAGTGACACACTTTTTAAAATATGAAAGTTCCAGGTACAAAAAATGATTAATTTCAACTTCATTTTAATGAATCAATAGTTTTGCATTATATGTTTTTTTTCTAGGTGTTCTTCAGGAAATAAGGAAGGAAGAAAATATAGTAATGCATACAAAAGTGTGGTTTAAAATATATTTTAAAATAATCTTTTTTCAGAAGCATAAAAACATTTGCATAGTCAAGTTAACATCCCAACAGTGCTGTGTATTTTGTGAATGATCAACTCTTTAATAAGCCAATTATCATTGCAAATGGTGAAAGGGACAAAAATCTCAAACTGTTAGTAGTTTAAAATAGAATCTCACATCTATACATATGAAAGGAGAGTTTTAAGTACAATAAGAATCTGGTAATCAGAATGAAATTGTTTTTAAACCTTTTCTGAGATAAAAATAATATTTTACAATATGGTAATGCTGCTTTTCCCTGTTTGAATAATGACAGTAATTTTTGGACATCTGCATGACTATTAAAAAGCAGTGTGTGTTCCATTTATAAAATAATATAGTCAGAGTAGATATAGAATAACAAGAGTCAGAAAACCAGGAAGTATACAAATTATCCTGAATAAGACTATTTCAGTTATTTCATATGGAATGCTGCTGAACCTGACAAATTTATCAAATAATATAGTCATAATAGATATGGAATAACAAGAATTAGAAATTCAGGAAGAACACAAATTATCCTGGAAAAGACTATATCAGGAATTTCATTACTAATATGTGATCCACATAAATTATAGTCACTGTTGAAGGTTTGTGAAGCCTGGAATGATGCACAACTATGATACCCTCCCTCCCAATTTGGTAACAAAGCTACCTTCTGATATGGAAATTAACAGGAACCAGCATAAAAGACTAGGTAGACCATTTGTAGAAATAATCTATATTTAGACATGCTTTGTAAATGTATTGATGAGTAGGATTAAAATGTCTCTGTGTCTCCTCTGGATAAAACCAATTTTAATGTGTCCAACACGAGTTAACAGAAATCTTGAAAACTGTAGCAGTTTAATGACAGTTAATTACAAAGGAATTGGATGTCAGCATGAAATCTAAAATAAGGGACATTGGAGTATGAATGTGTCATTATTTCTCTAGCCCATTACTGAGAGAGTTTTCTTTCATTCTGGACAACTGATACTGTTTGCTTAGATAGAAATGTCCTTGGATCAGAGAAGGGCAATTCATCAGACTATGATAATTTGATAGAAATTCCTCCTTAAAGAACTTCCAACCCACCTTATTCTACAATTATGTTCACCAAACAACCTTCTAATCTCTATATAATCTGATGTCACTAATGAATGTATTCAGAAGGAGGTGGGACCTATGTGACCCACCAGTCCCTATTTACACACTAGTTATAGCTCCCATTGTGAATTCATTTATCGGAATTTTTTGTTTATAGGTCAGATTGTTTTTGTTTTAAGTTTAGGATGAATCAATAACAGAAAAGACATTCATTATTAGGCTATTAGAGAAATAGGAGTTTCCAATTTGTACCAATCTCCAAACCAGTGAGATCATGGGCCTATCCAAACAATGAAGCATTCTTTTTCTCCTCATTAATACTATCTCCCTCCCTGCCCAAGATGGAATTTTTTGTACCTGGTGGTGCTATGTGTTGATTGAGTGGTTGTATCGTGACTAGAAAGAACTTAAAGAACCCTATCCATTTACCTTCTTTGTTATTCTGTCATTGATTATGCTGTGAGTTCCACAGGTTGAACGTTTAAAAAAAATGCGCTGCATTCAACATATAACTCAGCCATGCAATATGATGTTGACTTGTGACCAGAGCTATATCTAGGAACTTTGTGACTAGGGTAAATATCACAAAACGTTCACTTAGTTGGATGTATGCAGGAGGAGGTAAGTAAGAGACTCTCCTATGGGAGGAGTCCAAAAACCTCAAACATCAGAGTCACTGCTGGGACAGAGCTCCCTGCATTGTTTCAAAATAGTAGCTTCTTCTTTTAACTATTTGTGCTTACCATATGTTCAGCTATTGTTTTCTATGCTACCAGAGGGGCTGCTAGTGCACCCCAACCCCAGCTAAATATACTGCCTTCTAACTTCAGTGCTCTGAAGAAGAGTTCCAGTCACTCTGCCCTAGTTACTGCTCAGCCTGAAACACACTCTTCTATGAACTTTAGAGCTATGATCACTCCTTTGGCATTCCTCTCACATATTTAGGTAGAGAAGCACAGGGAGAAAAGCCTTAACATTTAGAAACTGAGGTTCTGATTTTCATGGAAATCAAATTCTCAATTAATGTAATTTTTAGTTTGTGAAAAAGAAGAAAAGCATTATGGCATAGTGGGGGTGGAGGAAGGGAGAGAAAAAGAAAGAGACAAAGGATAGAAGAGAAAACAGAAGAGGAGAGAAAGAGAGAGGAAGAGAGAGAGGAAGAAAGAGGAGAGGGAGAAAAAAGAGAAGATGATGAAGGAGAGGAGGAGAAGGAGAAGGAAGAAAAGAAGGAAGAGGAAGGGAAAGAGGACAAGGAGGAGGTGGGGGAGAGAGAGGAATGGTGAGAGAGCAGGAGAAAGAGAAAGAGACAGACAGAGACAGAGACAGCCTTGGTTCCAACTATGACACATATTGGCGTTGGGACAAGTTAACTTCTCTGTGCTCCAGGTAACTCTCTAAGACTCTTACATATTCAGAAGGTGCTGAGGTGCTTTGGTAGAGGAAGTTCCTCCCCAGAAATTTCCTGCCCAGAGGAAATCCCAAGCTCATTACCCATGTCCTGATGAAATAGAAGACTAATAGAAAACCTGTTTATTGAGCCTGTTAGAAGAGGAGAACCTGGGAGAAGGTCCTCCCTTCCTCTTCTACCACACTTCCTCTGCCTACTTGTACCCCAGATCCATTTGAATGAAAGCATTTTTTTGGATCTTCTAGTCATCAGATATTGGAGAGCCTGGAAAATAAATACCACAAAATGAGTCATTTTCACTCAAGAGAAAGAAGCATTTAATGGAACCATGGAGTACCATGGACTACAGTGGACATTATTAGCTAAAGAACAATCATATAAACCCAGCATAAATTCATAACTATCTAACACATGGATTATATAGGAAATTCATAGTTTAGTATGAACCTACACAACTATCAACTATATAATGATCATAGAATTCTTGAAATTATCCTGGAAATAGAAAACAATTATTTCTAGAAAGAAGATAACAACGCGTTAGCAATGAAACCAGTCCTAGGGCTAGAACAGCTTGTCTGTATTCTAGGATATATATGTTAGGAAAATCTGAAACAAAAATCTACTACAGTGAGTGAGTGAAGGAAAGCCTTTATTACTCTTTTCAAGAGAGAAGCGGGCACAACGTGCTTTAGTAGCATGTGGGCACTGGTTCAGTGGTAGAATCAACTTTTAAACCATTAGTAAGATCCGTAGCCCACCCATCAGGTCTATGATTGGTCTAGTTCATCTGAGTGACACCCTTCCTGGACAGCCCATCACATGTTCATCCATGTTCTGTTAACTCTGCCCACTTCATGGGTCCCATGTTCAAAAATGGCAGCTATATCTGCCCTTGGGGTGTGTCAGTTAATATTCAATAAGCTTATTAAGCAAGCGCAATGGAGAAAAGCCTTTGCCCTGTCGAAGCCCTGTCCTTGAACCCAATGGGTTGCAACCAGTTTAGCCTCTAGGGCTCTTTCTTAAGGAACTAGTTGTTTACAGAAAAGTTTGGAGCTCTTTCTGATTGGTTGAGGGACTATCTACAAGATCTTAGCATTTCTTATCCTGCTGTGGAAGCTTAACCCCCTAAAATCTTTCTTACAATATGGATTTACCAATTCCTAACACGTAAAGAATAAAAGAAATGGAAAGAAAGGAGAAGCTTACTGGTCACTCCTCCATCTTTCAGAAGAATAGCATTCTATCCATCTCTGCCAGCAGAGAAGCTCAATGCTTCCCACAGCTCCATCCTTTAGAAAAGCAGAAAACAACTTTGGAAAGTATCAAGATGCTATCCTATGCTGGGGCAGTAAATATAGAGCTAGTCATGGCATGAAGAAGGCTGTGGTTCATTTCCACCCTCTGATATGTTTTTAAGTTTTGTAACCATGGGTAAGTTGTTGAACTTCCTTTTCCTAATTTATAAGTTGAAGATGACAATACCTTTGGTACCTGCCTCACAAGCTTGTTGTGAGGCTCCACTGATATAATGAATGTAGAATACTTTGTAAATTTCAAAGTGTTATAGAAATATGATTTGTCACTGTCATTGCTTGACCAGAAAAGAAGAAAGAAAGAGGAGTCAAAAGGCCATGTATGTTCTAGAGTCTGGCCAGAAGGTCAAGAATAAAGATTTCAGAAGACCTTCCTGAAATTAGATCTATTGCTCACAGTCAAATCAGACCATGTGCCTTCTTGCCAGGAACTAAGGCTGGTCCTTATCATCTGCCCCAAAGATGAGAAAATCACTTATTGTCTTTACAAGCTTTTTCAGAAATAGATGCACATTTGACTCAATAGGGGTCAGGCTCTTATTAATGACATAAGGCCTCGTAATCCAGCCTACTTTAATTACTGGAAACCATAGTTTCAAATCAAAGGAGACTTACTCTATTCATAAAAGAAAGTTGCTTCGAAAATTCATGACCTACTGAGGAACATCCCTGTACCTGCAAAAGTTGAGCGGGGGAGAGGCAGGTTCTTCCATGCTCTTTATACCGTTCCAACAGCTGAAAGGTATTCATTTTTAACTATGATCTTGTCAAGGATTTTGAAGCTATGGAGGCCTCATTACCTAGCACTAGTTATGATGCTAATATGTGAGAGTGTGGGAGCTGGGGACAGATCTTTTTGCGAGACAGTTTATCAGGTAGTTGATGCTGTTATTTACCTTCTGGAAGTATCTCAGCTGACTTTTTTCTCCCTGTTGTTTGCTGTCAGGCCACTTTTGAGTTGAAATGATTACATAGTTAAAGACTCATGGCATCTATGATCAGTAAGGGGCTTCAGATTCCCCTAGTTCAAATTCTATCTGGACAGGAATCTCTTCCATAACATCCACAAAAATGTTCATCTGGCCTCTGCTTAAAGAATGACAAGTATCCTCTTTCCTCTTCTTGGCAAAGAGGTCTCTCTCATTCTATGATCAATAGCATTGCTCTATTTGAAAACATTCAGGAGAGGGCAGAGTCAAGATGGCAGAGAAAAAGGATACCTTTTCTCCTGGCTCACCCAGCACACCTCCTCCACATCAACCTAGAAGATGTGCTAGAATCAAATTCTGATTGGGAAAGCCAAGAAAAGTTAAAAACATTCACTGACTCTCCATTGGATTAGAAGATTTATAGCTGGAAGGGACCTAAGAAATCATGTAGTCGAATTCCCTAATTTTACAGATAAGGAATCTGAGGTTCAGAACTATTAAGTGGCCAAAAGCTTGACATGCATTAAATAGTGGAACAAAGATTTCAGCTCAGGTCTACTCACCAGTCTTTTGAAACCAGATTCAGCACTCCTGCTATTATCAGCAGCCCTTTAAAGCTTTCTTCAAAGATAATTCTTCCTTACTAACTCTAAATCAGGAATGGGGATCCTGAAGCCTTAAAGTCACATGTGGCCTTCTAGCTCCTTGGGTGTGGTCTTTTGTCTGAGTCCAAGTTTTACAGAACAAATCCTTTTATTAAGGAGATTTGTTCTGTGAAATTTGGAGTCAGTCAAAGGGCTCCACATGTGGCTTCGAGGCCACACGTTCTCCACCCCTGCTCTAAATACTTATATGTTGAAAAATTACATTGGTTTTCCCCCAAAAGGAGAATGAGAGTCGATCATGCCATAGTGAACAGAAGACTGCTGTTTACTTGGTGAGTTCATCCAATGACATTAATTAGGAACACAAGATCAAAGGTGACATAAAACTTCAATAAGTTTATAAAAGCTTTGCTTCTGCTATGTTCTACTCCCCTTTTAAAAGAACCAAAAATAAGAAGTTTTTCATGAAGGACTTTCAGAACTTATTTTCTTTACTGATTTGTTTGCCAATTCCTACTCTTGACTCTAGGAGCAGAGAGGAAAGTCCATCTACTGAAGCTGGTGTATTCTACTGGGCAATATATCGCATCTCCTGTTTCTATGACATATATTTCTTGGCCTTGTGGTTTTCATTTTAAACAAAAAGCAGTTGGTCCAACTCAATCCCATTTGAAACCAGGAAAGAGTCAAATGTTATTTTCCCTCCCATTTTGTTGTGATAGATTTTACTACCCTTTTAATGGAGTGTTTTTCTGGCTCACTTTGAGGCTATGTGGGGAATTTCCATAAAGAAAAGCTGGCAGTCTGATATAATAACAAAAGCATTGGCTCTGAAGTTAGGGACCTTGGTTCAAAGCTCGGCTCGGCCAGTTCATGTGCTGTGTAACTTTGGGCAAAACATTTCACTTATTTGGGTTTCGGGTTCTTCATCTACACAAAACATCTATACTTGTATGAAAGAACAGTATTAAATAATGCTTTACATTTATATAAGCAGCAGGTGAAAGTGTCATAAATCCTTAGATTGGGATAGCTCTAAAAATATAAGAGTTCTGCAGAGTTTGCTGAATGCAATATGGCAGGATAGACACACAGTGCACCATTATTTCTTTCATTTAAACCTAAAATGATTACAAAAGGGGAAAAAACCTTGAACACAGTCACAGAAACTTGAGTCATTGCACAGTTTTGTTGTGTGTTTTTTTCATGCCTTTTTCTGCCTACTTAATTCCGGAAGAAAGTGAGCATTCACAAGCCTAAGGCCTTCTGCCTTGCCGAGTCTGCTTAACAGTTACAAAGAGAAGATTGTGGAAGAAGAATTTGCACCAAATAATCTGGAAAATATTTGAGATAAATCAGGATTTAGTCAGCCTCTATCCTCCCCCTGTACTAAAAGTACAAGAGCAGTAGGCTAGTGTCAAGATATCCTGGGAAAGTGTAGTCTCCCTGAAAAGACACAGAACTGTTATGAGATGGGTCCAAAGTCCTGATACTATCTAACTACCCAGCCTAGAAAGGAAACTTGGGCTGATCAGTAACAGACTAGATAAGGCAGTCTTATTGCAGCACAACTACCACAGTAGCACTATGCAGTTTTTCTCAGGAGAAACTATGACTATTCTATTCACTATTGGATATCGCAGTCACCAATTGTATGGAAAGAGGATGTCTTTTTATGTGGTTAGAGCACTGTTCTATTATAATAAGATTATGGGTTCAGTCTGGAGTTGTACTAGTTGGTTTTTCTCTGTTCAGAGGCCACAGAATACAGCCCTTACCACAAATATGTGTTTTTATCAATGGGCATATGTTGACCCTGTAAAAGGGACTAGAATAGAACATGGTTTACACAGGACAGTGATGTTAGTGACTTTTGTCTTGATGACACCAACCAGCTCTTTCTTCATCCCTTGCCTCCCCTCAGGAGCTCCCCTCTAGATCTCTCATTCTCACTTTCCCTTCCTTCTTTAAATTCCTAACTTCAGGACAAGATGTGAAAGGCTGAAACTTTTTTCACTAAGGTGCAAAAGAGTATTAGTGTTAATGTGGCCCTATTTGGAAACATTTTAATCTACCCAACAGTCTTAAACCAAAGAAATTACTGTTAAATTTTGGGCAACAGTGAGAGAGGGAAGGGAATTTTTGCTTCTTCACATAGGGGGAACAAGAAGAGTTCCTCTATAATTATACTACCTCCTTCACCTTCTACTGGATATGGCATGGATGGATAAGGATAAAGCTAAATTTAAATATACAAACATTTGTTATATATGCATTTTCTGTTCCAGCTCAGAAGCCTATAAAAAGATACCTCTTCCTCACATTATAAGCAGGAAATAATACTTGCACATGCTCTGAAGTCCCTGTAAGGACTACATCAGCAGAACACGATGTGCATGTTCATAAAGACTGGACTCATTGGCCAAACTGTTCCCATACTCCCCTGCCATTAGAAATAACTAAGAAACCAGGAAGAATAGGATCTGTTCAAAGAGGAGAGCTAGATAAAATACTATGAGAAAGAAGGAAAGACCACTTTTAAATAGGGTTAGGGAAATGTTATGAAAATCTTCATAGAAAAGGTGGCACCTGAGCAGTGTGTTGAAAAGAATAAGGCATCTCAGATAAGAAGATGACAGAGAAGCATTAGGGATAGAATAACCAAAGGCTTAGAGTTGGGATGAGACAGCATGAGAATGGGGAAGCAAAGCAGTCCAGTTTAGCTAGGACATGGAGTATGAAGCAGCCTCTGATACTGAATGTGTATGTTAAATTACTGGGCAAAAACATGATCCCGGTACTTGAGGACTTCAAATTCTGTTGGGGAAGACAAGAAAATAACTATGTACATTATGTACATAATGGAAGGTGATCTCAGAGGAAAAACACTAATGGGGGAAGTAGTGGAAGGGAGGAGAATAAAGGAGTCCTGCAGATGGTGGGACCTGAACTGAATTTCAAAGAAATTTACTTAAGCCAGGAGGCGGAGGTGGACTGAAAGGGATGGAATTAGAAGATAGAATGATGTGTGTGAGGATCATCAAGTAAGACAATTCAGCTGTGGAAGAAAGTAAAGTGGAATAAAAAAGGAAATGGAAGAAGAGGCCAAGTTATAAAGACCTTTAAATGTCAAAGAGAGATTTTTTTTTAATTTGGTCCAGGAAGTAATAGGTAGCCACCAGAAATTATTGTGAGTGGGGGGCAGTGACATGGTGAGACCTGCACTTTACACAGAATAACTTTGACAGCTAAGGATGGGTTGAAGTGGAAAGAGACTGGAGTTGGGAAACCAGTCAGAATGCTATTGCACTTGTTAATTCATGAAGCAATGAAGGGTACCAGGTGGCTGCTATGTGATAGTTGTAATAGAATGTATCTGAGAAATCTTGTAAAGGCATAAAAGACAAGGCTTGATAGCATATTGGACATGTGGGGTGATAAGAATGAGAAGATAAGGATGACAGTAACACTGTAAGCCTGGGTGATTAGATGAATGGTGGTTCCCTTGACAGTAATATAAGAGTTGGGAAGAAGGAAGGTTTATGGAGAAATATAATGACATTCAAAAGGTAATTGGGGGGACAGAGCCAAGGTGGCAGAGTAAAAGGAGTGACTTGCTTGAGCTCTCCCCCAAACCCCTCCAGATACCTATAAAAAATGGCTCTAAACAAATTCTAAAGCAGCAGAACTCACAAAAAGACAGAGTGAAACAAATTTCCAGCATAGGACAACCTGGATGGTTGATTGGAAAGGTATATCTCGCACCAAGGAGAGGGAGGAGCACAGTTCTGCGTGGGCCCGCAGGCAACGCAGGCATTGGAGCAGGCCTTAGAGGACTGAATCGCAAGCAGCTGAGGCGGTTTCCAGACATCTCAACACATGAATGCCAAAGACAGCTTAGAAGGTCAGTGGGAAAGTTTGTGTCTGTGGTGACAGAGAAGTACACAGTCCCAGCCCCAGTCCCCAAGCCTGGCCCCAGGGTGGCGGCTGCTTCCTGGCCCACAGACTGAGGGGGAATCAAGTGGCTGATCAGGGGGATTGCAGAAATCTCTTTACTAGTGCAGGATTCTCTTGCTTTACCTGTGCTTAGATCTGAGTCACAGTTCTAGGTGGCAGTCCTGGGGCGAGAAGGAGCCCTGGTGTGGTCAGACTTGTAGTGGCTGTGGAGAGAGAATTCTCCTCACAGTTCCAAGACAGAAAAGAGTGCTTGTGGTCACTCATAGATGAGAACACAGGCCACGAAAGGTGTAAACACCTCACTCTTGATCATAGCACCTTGGGAGAACTGAAAATTTACAGGTCCCTAGAAGTATCTCTGAAGACAGCTGCACAAAACCGCAGAAGTATGGGATAGTACATTCTCCACACTGGAAATAGATCCCTACCTTAACAAAGAGTTTATCACTTAAGTAATTGGCTAGGATCATGAGCAAGCAGCACAAAAAAGAGTCAGACTATAGAATCTTACTTTGGTGACAGAGAATATCAAAACATACAACCAGAAGAAAACAAAGCCAAAGCTCCTACATCCAAAGCCTCCAAGAAAAATGTGAATCAGTCCCAGGCCTTGGAAGAGCTCAGAAGGGATTTTGAGAAGCAAGTAAGAGAAGTAGAGGAAAAACTGAGAGTGATGCAAGAAAATCATGAAAAACAAGTCAACAGCTTGCTAAAGGAGCCCCAAAAAAATATTGAAGAAAATAACGCCTTAAAAAAGAGACTAACCCAAATGGCAAAAGAGGTCCAAAAAGCCAATGAGGAGAAGAATGCCCTAAAAAGCAAAATTGGCCAAATAGAAAAGGAAGTCCAAAACCTTATTGAAGAAAAAAACTTCCTTAAAAATTAGAATGGAGAAATTGGAAGCTAGTGACTTTATGAGAAATCAAGGCACTATAAAACAAATCCAAAAGAATTAAAAAATGGAAAACAATGTGAAATATCTCATTGTAAAAACAACTGACCAGGAAAATAGATCCAGGAGAAAGAATTTAAAATTTATTGGACTATCTGAAAGCCATGATCAAAAAAAGAGCCTAGACATCACCTTTCAAGAAATTATGAAGGGAAACTGCCCTGATATTTTAGAACCAGAGGGCAAAATAGAAATGGAAAGAATCCACTGATCACCTCCTGAAAGAGATCCCCAAAGGAAAACTCCTAGGGATATTGTAGCCAAATTCAGAGTTCCCAGGTCAAGGAGAAAATATTGCAAGCAGCCAGAAAGAAACAATTCAAGTATTGTGGAAACACAATCAGGATAACACAAGATTTAGCAGCTTCCACATTAAGGAACCACAGGGCATAGAATATAATATTCTGGAAGGCAAAGGAGATAGGACTACAACCAAAAATCACCTACCCAGCAAAACTGAGTATAATCCTTCAGGGTAAAGAATGGTCACTCGATGAAATAGGAGACTTTCAAGTATTCCTGAGAAAAAGACCAGAGCTGAAATAGAAAATTTGACTTTCAAATACAAGACTCAGGTGAAACATGAAGAGGTAAACAGGAAAGAGAAATCGTAAGAGACTTACTAAAGTTGAACTGTTTACATTCCTGTATGGAAAGATGATATTTGCAACTCATGAGTCCTTTGTCACTATTAGAGTAGTGGGAGGGGAAAAATTATATGGATAGATAGATAGATAGATAGATAGATAGATAGATAGATAGATAGATAGATAGAGGGCACAGGGTGAGTTGAAGATGAAAGGGTGATATTTAGAGAATAAAACTAAGGAGTGAGAGAGGATTATATTGGGAGAAGGCGAAAAGAAGAGGTAGAATGGGGTAAATTATCTCACATGAAACAGACAAGAAAAAGTTTTTACAGTGGCGGGGAAATGGGGGAAGGTGAGAGGGAATGAGTGAATCTTATTCTCATAGGATTTGGCTTAAGGAGGGAATAACATACACAATTGGATGTGGAAATCTATCTTATCCAATAGGAAAAAAAGGTGGGAAAGGGACAAGAGAGCAGGGGGATGATAGAGGGGAGGGCAGATTGGGGGAGGGGGTAATCAGAAGCAAACACTTCTGAGGAGGGACAGGGTCAAAAGAGAGAATAGAATAAATGGGGAGGGGCGGGATAGGATGAAGGGAAATATACTTAGTTTTTCACAACATGGCTACTATGGAAGAGTTTTGCGTAACTACACATTTATAACTTATATCGAGTTGTTTGCCTTTTCAATGATGAGGGGGAGGGAGAAAATTTGTAACCCAAAGTTTTAAAAACACATGTTAAAAAAATTGTTTTCACGTGCAACTGGGAAATAAATACAGGAAATGGGGCATAGACATCTATCCTGCCCTACAGGAAAATAGAAGGGGAAGGGAATAAGAGAAGGAGGGGGAGAGATAGAAGGGAGAGCAGATTAGGAGAAGGGGTGTACAGAATGCATTCCATCTTAGGGTGGGGGGAGGGATGAGATGGGGAGAAAATTTGGTACTCAAAATCTTGTGGAAGTCAATGTTGAAAACTAAAAATAAATAATTTTTTTTAAAAAGTAGTTGGTGTTACCAGACTATAGATCAGAATAGAGACTAGGGCTGGATATAAAAACTTGGGAATCATCTATGTAGATGATCATTGGATCAGTGGGAGCTGATGATATTACTAAACAAGATTAGAAGAAGGCCAAAGTCAGACAAATGGGGGATAAACAATGGTTAGTAGGCATGACATGGGTGAAGTTCCAGAGAAGGAATCTGATTAGGGGTGGACAGACAGATGAGAAAATCTAGAAAGAGCAGTGTCACACAAACCTAAAAATGAAAGCATATCCAGGAAAAGAGCGTGATCAAGTACCATAGAGATATCAAGAACAATGACTAAGAAAAGGCCATTTTATTTGTCAATTAAGAGATAATTGGTAACTCTAGAGAGATCAGTTTTAGTTGAATATGGGGTCAGAAGGAGGAGGCGAGGAGACAGAGCTCTCAGAGAATGGCCTCAGTTTTATGAGTGAAGTATGAGGTTAGTTCCTCATTTGAGAAGATTGGGGAGAGTAGGTGTCCAGGTAATCTTGAGGAAATATGAAAAGGTTGGGAATAGCCATTGTGGTGATTAGGATAGTAAATTGATTAAGGAGTGTAGAAGTATTGCTCCACTGCAGATAAGGCCCATTTGAGATTATGTAACCAAAACTGGTAGTGGTTCCAGTTTTGCACATGAATAGGAGCAAAGGATGCAGATGATAAGAATAATCCAGGTTCTAGCTTTGGAAAAGTGTGATCAGTGAACAAAAGAGGATTTGAGAGTAGAGTATAGTGTAGAGTTGAACTGATTCAAAAAGGAGTTAAGATAGACAAGAGAGAATGCAGTCAGTGCAGGGGTGGTGGTGTGGGAAAGAACTGAACAGTAGAGGGAGTGTATGGTCTGTTATATCTGTGCACTCAGATTTAGTGGCAGGTGCATGCCCATTAAATCCCATCTTAGACCATTCTTTCTATGAAGATAAGACCTATAGGGCACTAGAAAATGGCATGTATAAACTGATGTCCTGCCTTTGTGTAGTTTTCACATTTAAGCAGTCTATCTATCACAGAATCCTCTTTTCCACGTCTATGCCACTCAGTCCAACAGCTGTTGCAGAACACTGTCTGTTTGTCTATCTTCTGTCTCTCTCTGTGCCTCAGTGTCTCTTGGACCCTGTCTCTGTGTCTGTCTCTCTTTGCCTCTCTCTCTCCCCTTCCTCCATCTCTTGATTCCAATACTTAACGTCTTCACCTATCATACTTAATTAAGCTCCATCTCTGGCTAAACTGGACTGAAGCATGTCCTAATCAAATTAGATGAGACAAATTCAAGCCAATTGACTGATGACAAAATCAGCCAAAATAAGAAACTTTACTATGTTTCAGCCAAGTGGGCTCCAGTGGATCTGTGGGTGTGATTTTACGAAAGCACAAATGAAAAATCGATGAGAAAGAAAAACTCATTTTCACTTTTTGAACGAAGACAGGATTTGAATGTTCCTAATTTTCTTTCTCAATTTTCAGTCTTCTCTCCCACCTTCCACCTACCTCTACTATTTCCATTTCTGAATTCAACCTCTCCTCTTCAATGCAAAATGCAAGAGAGCTAAAAAACAAAAACAGAAAAACATAATATAAGGACATTAGGAATGTAGACCTATGTGCCCTTGAAATATATGTAAGGACTTTCTACCATTTTTGTTTTTTGTTTGTTTGAAACAGATTTTATTTTCATTTGTATAGGGAACTCTGATTAGAGAACTCTCTATCAATGAAGAGCAGCCTCTGATCCATCACTTACAGTCTTAGTTAGCTGAGGGCCCTGAGAAGTTAAATAATTTGTCTGTGTTACATAACTAATATGGCTCCAAGATGGAACCTGAACCCAGGACTTTCTGACCACAAAACTAGATCTCTAGCCATTTTTTAAATTATGCTATTATTTTAACTTTCAAATCAGAATAACTCCCCCCTACGCCTATTGATTTCCAAATCCCTTTTTTTTGTGTGTGTTACCTTCCCTCATTTGAATGTAAATGAGGGCAGGCACTGTCTTTTTACTTACATTTTTATTTCCAAAGCCTAGCAGTGCCTGGTACATGCTCAAAATGTGCTTATTAACTACTACCTAATGACAAAAAAACCACACATAAAAAGATCTTATGAACCATACAGCACATCTTTTAATATAGCCTAAGATTCTATTAGCTCTTTTGGCTTTCCATATCACATTATTGACTCATATTGAATTTGTAATCCATTAAAACCCCGAGATCTTTTTCAAATGAATTCTATCTAGCTGTATCTCACCTAATAATTCTGAAGTTGATTTTTTGAAGTCAAGTATATATTTTTTACCACTATTAAATTTCATCTTCAATTTTGTCTAATATTCCAGTCTGCCACTATCTTTACAAAGCCTACCTCAGCTGTCCTTTCCAGCTTTGTCTTCTGCAAATGGGGAAAAGTCTTTAGTGCCTTTATTTAAGTCATTCACAAAAATGTTAAACAGTGGAGGGGCCAATTGCAGATTCTCAGGGGATTTCACTTAAGACCTCCTTCCACAATAGCATCATAACAACATATTACTAGGTCTTAGGATCATAAAGTCTTCCAATTGGGGGGAAAAAAACAAAACATTAATGATTTGCCCAACCCTTTTATTTTGCAGATGGGAAAGCAGAGGTCCAGAGACATATCAGGAGCAAAAGGCTTCCTCTTGCTTTTAAATTTAGACTTTCTAGTCTCCCCTCCTTCTATAATAGAAAGGTCCTCACCTTAGCATTTAACTTAAGTTCAGACCTATTAATGGATTAAACTTTAAGAATAAGATTGACCTCTGTATATAAACATATATGCTCTGTGAGCCACAATTTCCTAATATGTAAAATGAATGTGAAAAAAACATATTACCTCATAGGGTTATTACAAGGATCATATAAGATATCATATATGTAAAGTTGTTTGAAAATCTTATGGTCTTATAAATGCCAGTCATCTTCATCATGATTACATTAGCTCCTTCAGGTGGTTGTTAGGAAGGAAGTCCTTTGTAAGCCTCTAAGCTCTTCATAAATGCTGTTGTTGTTTGTTACCATATGTTACAGGGTCCAACTCATGGATAATGAGCTGGATACAGAGTTGAATAAAAGGAGAATAGACTGGACAGCATTTAGGAAATTGTACAGTGCTTTTGGTGCTCATATGCAGCTCCCTGCTTCAAACTCCATCAATTAACATTAATATCCTCCTGTTGATGCAATGTAACTGTGAATCATGAAACTTTAATTTCAGATGGATCACAATTGCAGGATATTCCCAAAGGCATGCATAGTGGGTTAAAATACCCTATGCTCTGTTAACAATAACAGGTTGCTCATGAAAAGCAGATGAAAAAAATCATCAGTGATACATATTACTGCAAAAGGAGGTGAAGTAGAGAAAGTAAGGGAATGACAGAGAGTTCAAATATTGTTAGTATCCACAATATTTGAAAAGACCTAGAGGAAGGCATCCAATTACTTGGGGGAGATTGTCTTTAGAGGCTTTATGGAAATACATGGATAAGAATTATTCAGAATGAGAAAAAAATGGATGGGAAAAGAGAATTTCCATTCCAATAAGATGATGGTTCTATTGAAGGCAGAGAATAAACTAATTCTGTGATCTTGGAAAAGTCACACCTTCTCTGGGACTCAGTTTCTTTATCTGTAAAATTAAAGTGGTCCCTTACAGATTAAAAATATGTATGTGCGTGTGTGTATTGTTATTCTACAAGATCCCTAGAAGTTCTTTTACCACATTAATAATACTTAGTATAGACTATTTCATGATTACTCAGAGAAGGACTATCTGGTTCTTTGTAAGATAAATAAAAAACAAGTAAGTCAGCAACATTTGAAGTAGACTACATAGACTTCATTTCTCCCACTCATCTAGCAGCTCATTCTCCTTCATATTGGCTCTTCAGTAGGTGTTGGTAGGGTTAGGCTCATGATTTTTGTTGTTGTTGTTCAATTATTTCTAATTCTTCATGACCCCATTTGGGATTTTTGTGGCAAAGATACTTGAAGTGGTTTGCCATTTCCTTCTCCAGCTCATTTGACAGATGAGGCAACTGAGGCAAACAGGGTTAAATGACTTGCCCAGGGTCACACAGCTAGTAAGCATCTGAGGTCAGATTTGAACTTAAGAAGACTCATCTTCCTGACTCCAAGTCTCATGCTCTATACACTATACCACCTACCTGCCCAGATTCATGATAGAGACCTCCAAACTCATTCTGTTGTGCTTCCCTAGATGCCACCTTTTATGGGGCAATTCCTTCCAAATCCAAGGTGGGAGGGGGAGGGTGGAGTGAAGGTGGAGCAAATTCTTTGTCAATAAAAGATACTTAAATAGACAATCTGTGGCATTCAGCTACTTGAATTCTTCCTTACCCTACCCACCAACCCATTGCTCAGAATGATACATAATTATTGCCCATGTTTCCTGAATTCATGAATCATCCTAATCATCATATAGATAAATAAATAGAGTTTTAAATAAAACTCAAACCATTTTATCTTGACATTCACTGTGGTAAATGTATCAATATTCTCATTTCATAGCTGCTTTTTAAAATCAGTTTGTTAAATGCCTCTAAGCACTAGTTAACTGTCCAGATCCATTATTAGAACCCATTGCCAACCTTCCGGGGCCCAACATAGTTTCTTCATGCCATTCTTCCACTTCTTTTTTACAAGAAAACCTCAAAATGGCTTATGAGAATCTTCAGGATGGTTTTTGCTTATGAAATCACTCTCACTAAATCACACTTGGGTTACAGTATTTTGTGTGAAATAACTCACAAACAAACCACTGACAGCTCCCTTAAGCTCTATACTGGCTCAAATCATTTCAGATAACATTCCAGGGAAGATATATTTAGGTTTACATGACGCCTGGCATGTTCAAAATGACAGGGAGGATGTGCCTAAGCTTGGTGCAGAGAGCTAGTTTAGAAACTGAGATTCTCCAAACTCACCTCAATAGAATAGGGGCAGAGAGGGACAGGGATGAAATTTTCTGGATAATTTCCTCAAGGGCTCACTTCATTGAACCTCAGACATATTCAACTATTCCTTGGTGATGCCTGCGGTCCACAATCAGGGAATCCTTAGAATCACTCCCAGTTCCTTTTTTTTGTTTGTTTTTTAATATCATCAATCAACTCAGGGTCCCTGAGAGGGAATTGCCTGAGAAATGCTATATCATACATATGAGAATAACCCCAAAGTGGAAAGCATCAAAGAAAAGGAGAAATAAAATATACAGGTGGTGATATTTCAAAAGATCATTGGATCATATATTTGGGGCTAGAAGGGACCTTTAAGGTCATCTAATCCAACCTCCTTATTGTACAGGTGAGGAAACAGGAACAGAAAAGTTAAGTCATTTACTCGAGGTTGCATAGCTAGTCAAATGGTAGAGCCAAGATTTCACTCCAGATCTTGTGACCCCAAATTCGGCACCCTTTCCTGTGCCCCAAGAAAAGCCAACAAAATACTCTTCTGAGGAGTATCTGTAGTCATTGACTATAATAGGATGGCAGGTTCATAGGTTTAGCACTAGAAAAGACCTCCAAGGTCCATCCTCCTCATGAGGAATGTATGTCCCTAGCTAACTTTAAAGATAACTCTTTGGAAAAGCACCTTCTAACCTATATTCCATATCTGCAGTCTTCGTGTAGCAGGCAACTCTGACATGGTATTGAACTTCCTCTGTTTGAGGTAAACTTGTACCACCATTAGAGTGCAGTATTACCTAATTGATCTTCAAGTGATTAAGGCTGTGACCAGTTTGGGTAGTGTCAGCACCTGCATACAAGGCTAATCACCCGAAGCCTGAGGCTATTGCTTTATACAGGAAGTGACTGGTGCTGCCTTGTGCTATCAGAGCAGTTGATGCTGATAATGTTCCTTTGAGTGTGGGGTAAGGAAATATCACATCTGAAATGGGATATAAAGAAGACAAGGGTTGGGAGAACCTGCCCATTTTTTCAAATGAGAAACCTTCCTTAACTATTCTGTTCTTCACTGATTTTTCCCGCTTCTGAGCTCTGATAACACAGTCTTTATTATCCATAATGCCCATTTTGGCAACAAATCATCATCATAGTTTTTGTCTGGAGCTGTGACTTCATGGGAATAGGGATATCTTTGTGTGGAAATTCCCTCTATCTATGCAGATTAACAACTAGTCTATAACTTTTACTTATAACAAAGGATTTTGTTAATAAAATTAATAAAAAATTAATAAATCTTAATAAAATCCCTAATAAAAGGATTTGTTTTGTAAAGTTTGGATTCAGTTAAAGGGCCACACTTGAGGACCTAGAGGGCTACATGTTGCCTCCAGGCCACAGGTTCCCCACTGCTGGCCTAAGGTCACTGAGAGGCTAAATCCAATAAATCAAATCCCATAATCATTTATTAAGCACTTACTATGTGCCAGGCACTGGGGATACAATTAACAAAAAGAAAGACAGTCTCTGCCTGAATTTAAAATCTAAAGGGGAAGCCAACACACAAAAGTGGGAAGGAAAGCAGGAAGGGGGACAACAAGGCATACCTGGAGCAAGAATTGTTGGTTATCTAGAGTTGAAACCAGGCAAGCAGAGTGGCAGATGCAAAGTGGAGTGAGCCAAGAGTCCAGTTAAATGGCTTGTTCATGTTCATACAGATAGAATATGTCAGAGGGATGATTTGAACCCAAGTCTTCCTGAATCCCAAGATCACCCCTATCCATTATGCCATGCTCATGGCAACAACTATGAAGACCATCACCACAAGTGGCTTTTGGCAGCCCTTTAGAGTTTGCAAAGCACTTTACATATATTGTCTTAATTGGTCTTATAAAGCAGTTACTAAAGGTCTTATTATCATCCTCATTTTACTGAAAAGAAAACTGAGACTGAATGAGGTGAAGTAACTTAGTATCTAGTCATATAATTGGTAAATATCAAAGACCATATCAGAACTGAGATCATCCAAATACTATATTGATTTCTTATTTAAATGTTCCTAAGTTCGTTTCTTGTCTCCAACTAGAATATAAACTTTTTGACAGCGAAGACTGTAATATGCGTCTTCATTGACACTAGCACATTACATTTTGTTGTTATTGAGTCATTTTTCAGTTGTGTCTGTCTGACTCTTTGTGACCCCATTTGGAGTTTTCTCATCAAAGATACTGGAGTAGCTTGCTATTTCCTTCTCCAGTTCATTTTACAGATGAGGAAACTGAGGCAAACAGGATCAAGTGACTTGCCCAGAGTCACACAGTTAGTAAATGTCTGAGGCTGGATTTGAACTCAGGAAGATAAGATTTCTTGACTCCAAGCCCTGTACTCTATCCACTATGCTACCTAGTTGTTCAAGCATACTGTATGGTGCTATGTAAATATGTAGAAGTTAGTTTTTCTAGCAGATAGAGTATTCACCTTGAATTCAGGAAAAAGAACTTTACTCCTTCTAGTGAAACATACTAGCTATGTGGCCATAGGCATATAGTAAATAGTAAATCTCATTCAAATATTATAATCTACAAGCCAACTGCTTATCTACATTGGTGGAAGGGATTTTCACACTGGGAATTCCCAACAAGGATGAATACACAGAAATAGACAAAAAAGAAAATGTAAATACATGTGAAATAATGGATTAAATGCCTGTATACCATGTGCCAGCCACTGCTTTATTCATATTGGTTTGATTAAATGCTCTATTTTAATTCTCTCCTCTCCTCGCCCCCACCAAAAAAAAAAAGAGAGAGGGAAAAACAATTAATCTGTCATCATGAGGCATCTAGGTAGCACAGCACTGGATCTGACGAGCAAGATCTGATTTCAAATCTGGCCTTACACACTTAGTCGCTGTGTGACTCTGGGTAAGTCACTAAACCTCTATTTCCTCAGTTTCCTCGACTTTAAAATGAGGATTATAACAGCACCCACCTCACTAGATGGTTATAAGGATCAAATGAGATAATATTTGTAAAGCACTTAGAAAAATGTACATAGTAGGAGATATACACACACACACACAATTTATTTTTTCCTAGTAGGATTTGTGTGTGTATGTGTGTGTGTGTGTGTATATATATATGTATATATATATATTTACATATATGCTTATTCTCTTCCTTTCTCTTTTTGTCCCTCCATCCTTCCCTCTCTCTCCTTCTCTCCCTCATATCCCCAAACAAGAATATTCTGGTACAGTGATTTTTCAGTCACTGGCGCCAGAAGAGTGATTATAAAATTCAGGGAAATGAAGTTTGTAGTCAAAAGGTATCTGAATACAATCTTATCATGTTCTTAAATACATTTTTATAGGGGGGAAATAGGTAGAGCAATACAAGCGTCACTGTGGTTTGCGGCAGACACCAAAGTCTCTGCACTCCAAGTAGCTTGGAAATCTGGAACAATGCATGGCACTATTGAAGTCCTCTTGTTCCCTGAAACAATGTTTGCTTGATCTGTGTACCAGAGATTACAGATTACACAGCTGTTTACTTCAGCTATGTGCTACAGCAAGATTAAACAGAAAAGGAAAGTCTAATACAATTCTCAACCTTCCTTGCCTGTTACTACTCCAATGGAACTCACAGACAGTAGGTATTTCTAATGTAAATATGAAAATATGAAGTCCATCTAGGAAAGCTATTAGTGTGTATCTTAAATTTGAAAAAAGGCAGTGGTTTATCTACCTTTTGTGAGGCCATTTTCTGTAGGAATAACTTTAAAATAAAATTAAAAATTAAAAAAAAGAAAAAAAAGTTGATTAACATTGTTGAACTCTCATGAAATACATTTTTGCCTCATAATAAAACTTTTTTTTTAATTCAAGGAGTTTATATTCCAGTTCCAAATACTGAACCAATGGACTTCTATTTGCCTTAGTCATTCCTTGGTACTAAACGAAATGTTTTGGCCAATGTATTAACTCCTTCAGATTATTGGATGCCATTATTCTAGTGCCCTACATATGGTGGCAACAAGATTGGTAGTGAATAGAGGGCAAAACTTGAAGTCAAATTCTGTTTTGAATGCTTAGTTATGTGAGCCTGGCCTAGTTGTTTGATCTGTCTAAGCCTCTATAAATAGGGACAACTATAGCAGCTACCTTAAAGGATTGTTGTGATGATCAAATGAGATAACATAAGGAAAACATTTTAGAAATCTTAGTCATATCTATCTGCACGCATGCATACTATTTGTCTTTATCTAAATTGACTTCATCATAGAAAGAACCTAACATTTTAAGTAGGTGGAAGATGTCAAGAAATAAATTTCTGGAGTGTTCTGTCTATTGAAAGAGAAAATGGTCTTCACTTAAAAGGCAGGCATTAGATGTTTCCATTTTAAAATCAAGAGTACAGAAAACTTGCAAAGAATCAAGGGAAGTAAAAGGGTCAAAGAAACAAATCAGGCTAAAGGAACAGTGAGAGCAAAATGCAAGAACTGAGAGTAGATATTGAGTTAGAATTTGAAAATGCCGACAAAGGGGGGTACATCTGTGTTTTCAAAAGCCTTTTCAGAGGTGTAGTGGGAGAAACTAACCGATAACGTCATAGAAGAAGGAGCGGCTGAGGGCTCGCATTTTCAGTTAGTGGCTGGCTAGTGGAAGAGAACAGAAGCGTCAGTGGAAGGGATAGGGGGTAAATGAGAATCACTGGACGTATGTGAGAGAGTGTTGTGGGTTTGGACTCCCCAGAGATTTGCCTATGGGTGCAGAGTAGGAGGAGTCAGTCTGTGAATGGGGAGGGGGACAAAAAGTGAGATTTAGGTGAGTTAGATGACGATATTCATTAAGAGTTAAGTGTGGGGTTTCCAGACGCAGTGGGTTCAAGGGGACTCGGAACGGAGCAGTATGTAGCAAATGGTTATTCTGTGTTCTAAAATGCTACCTCCCCCCACCCAAAATGATGCTGGTATTGGGTAGCAGTGATAAGAAAACAAAGTGTGATTCTCTATCTGAATGTCAAGATTCTGAATTCTAGTTGCCTCTTCATGGGGGGGGGGTGGGTGGTGAGTAATAATTAAGAAACCTAAGAGGTAACAGTAAGATTGTGAATGGTCTAGCCCTAACAGTAGGAAAGACAAATACTAAAAAGCTTACCAAGTGAGAAGTTTAAAGAAAAAAAAAACTAGCTATTAAGACAAGAAGAACTAAATTGGGGTAATAATGAAAAAACAACAGGAAAAATTACTGACTTTTTGGAATCAGAGGACCTGGCTCTCTGATTCCTGGTTCTGTTATGTACTATCAGTGTGACCTTAGGCAAGTCTTTATTTCACTTCTCTGGATCCAAACATATTCATAAAATGATGGATTCTGTCATATAGAAACATAAAATATAAATATCATTTAGTGCATTTAGCTCACTGAGTCCCACAAGTGCATAACTCAGGGGCATGTTAGAAAAAGCACTAAGAAAATTCAGGCTTCTTTTTCATAGTAACAAATTGTAAAGCTACTCCTAATTAGTATCAATTTAGTTAGCAATGTTATCCTTCTAGGACATAGACCAAGTTAATCAACTTAATAAAAGAATTGCAAAAAATTCAGGAACTTTTCATTCTTATAAAACACAAATTTAAAGTGACCTTTCCAACTTGGGTTGAGAAAATATGTTGAAGACTTACTTACTTCTTTGTTATTTAGGAACCACACAAAGGGGGAAAAAGGGGGATTTTAAATGACTCAAGTTAATTTTAAAAATATTCTAATTATGATCTGAATCAAGCTTTTGAGTGTGTAGGCTGTACAGTTCTAGTAGGGAGAAAACAAAGTCTCTGTTTAAGGGAACTGTGTTAAATCAAGAGGGAGGTATTTGCAGTTTTCTCAAATCAGAGAAAGCTTCTGACAGCCCCAAAATGAATCTAACCTGTAACTTTTCTCAAAGAAGCTGATTGGAGATGTTAACTGCACTTTGCTTTCTATGATTAGTAACAACAATAAGTTTGCATTTTCGTGGTTCTTTAAAGTTTACAAAATTGCTAATATAAATTATCTCATTTGATCATTATGACCACTTGGTAGTTTGTATTATTATACTCATTTTACAGATGAGGAAAATGAGGTTCACATAAGTTTTTTAACATGCCTAGGCTTTCTCAGTCAGTAAATAAAAGTCTGAGGTAAAGAGAGAAGCCAATTTGTCCAAGTCTTCCTGATCTCAAATCCAGTGCATCAGTTACACCATCTTGACTTTCAGAGTAACACCAAAAATTTTGTCTTCACCATATTTTATGTAACCCTAATAATTTTCATG
>NW_020954557.1:3223060-3389441 GCF_900497805.2 Vombatus ursinus
GCAAGCTGCAAGCCTCGGCACCATTCATTTTTAATTTTAATCCTTTGTCTTAGCCTGTTAATTACTATTGTTTTAAGTTCATTATCCTCAGTCTGCACATTGTTACTAGTGGGATGCAAATGCTTGTAAGCTGTGTCCTTACTTTTGCAGGTACTGACCCTTGAATTGTTGAATGAGCCCATGTCATTGCAGAACAGCAGACTCTATAATCTACAATTCACTCTTTAAATTTTTATTCTTCACTCATCTCTAATTAATTGAGCAATAACCCCATTGAAGCATCTGATGTACAGCCTCACAAGTTCAAAAATAGTTTTTAAGAGGATAGAGTTCTGGGGAATTAGATATGGTTGCTTCTTCAACTTTCTCTAACAAACTTGAATCTGAGGCATTCTAGGTTTTCTATGTTATGTTTGCAAAGTAGTCATACTATATACACATTTTGACTGTGTTCATGTAATACACGTTTGTATATTATTCATAGTAGACGTTATGTTTGTAAAGACTGTGAGGCCAATCAACATTTATTGATGAAATGCTTGCTTACTTTAGGCCAGACACTCTGCTAAATGCTGAAACGGTGAGACAAAAGTGAGATTTGACCCATGCTCTCAAGGGGCCTATATTCTAAGGAGGTAAAAATCCAGAACATATATAAGTATGTATATAATGTGACATATACAATATGAATACAAGATTGTTTGGGAGGGAGTACACTAGTGCCTAGGGGGATCAAGTAGGGCTTCAAGTAACAAGTGACACCTGAGCAGTCTTGAAGGAAATCAGAGATTCCAAGAGGCCTAGATGAAGAGGAAGCAGGGGTGTGTTGGGATCTTTTCAATATCAGCATTTATACCCCAGAAATTTGCCCATAACATAAATCAGGGCTTAATTTATTAATTTGCTGATTGCCTAGATTTAAGAAATAAATGGAGAGAGTATTAATAATGCAGATTAAAAATTTTAAATGTGTTGTTCTTTTTTGGAGAGGCAATTATTAAACATTTTCAAACACATCACTGGGATGGATTGCATTCCAGGATGAGGGACAACCAGTGCAAAAGCATTGCTTTATGGGCGTGGAGTATCATGTATGTGAAATAGCAAGAAGGACAGTATGGCTGGATTGATGACCCAGATGAGGGATATAATGTATAAGAAGATTGAAAATGTCAGAAGAGGCCAACTTGTGATGAACTTCATTACATTCAATTGGTGAGGCAATAGGGAGCCAGTGTAGTGTATTGAGGGGGAAACCACCCGGCTTTAGGAAGAATCATTTTGGCAGTCGTGTGGAAGATTGAATAAGAAAGCCATGCAGATGGTATAGTTATTCTGTTGGTTTTTTTCCCCTTTCTCTTTTTGCTTTCTTCATAATAGAATCATTAAAATGTTAGGATTGAAAGTCACTTTGTAGGATATCTACACCAACTTCACCACCTGAAACTTAAATGATCTTCATAGCATGGCCAACATCATTCAGACTCCAATTAAAGACTCTTAGATCGAGGAACTTGCTAACTCCCAAGATAGCCCATTCCATTTTTAGACAGATGTAATGGATACAAAATCTTTCCTTTTTATTTAGTTGAAATCTGCCTCCCTAAAACTTCTACCCTCTGAAAGAAGCAATTTCAAATTCTTCTTCCATATAATAATTTTTCAAACACTGGAAGAGCATGATTATGCCGCTCCCTCCCCAAATCTTTTCTTCCCAATCAATCAATAAACATGTATGTGCCAAGTCAGGGTCAGTCAGTCAGTAAATAAGTATTTATTGAATACCTACTATGTGCCACTGGGCTAAGTGATGGGAATACAAAGGAAGGTAAAAGTCAGTCCCTGCTCCCAAGGAGCTCACAATCTACTTTAGGAGAGACAACAAGCAAATATGTACAAATAAGCTATGTACAAGATTAAAAGGAAATAATTAATAGAGAGAAGGCACTAGAATTAATAAGGATTGACAAAAGGGTTGGAAAATGGTAAACATCCTGATTTTTCACTTGATCCTTATGTGACATGACTTCAAATCCCATTCTGTTCGCCCACCTTTGGATATGCTCTAGTTTTTCAATGTCCCTCCTAAAATTTAGCATCCCAGAAATGAGTATAAAAATACAGATATGTTTTGACCAGGGTTTGCATATGCAACTCAAGATAACATTGGGCTTCTTGACAAGTATGCCATACCACTGAATCATGTCGAGCTTTCAGTTCATTAAAATCTCCAAGTCTTTTTCCCATGGTCTCTGGTCTAGCTATACTTGGCAGCTATTTGTTTTTTAACCTAAGTGCAGTACTTTATGTATATCCCTATTAAACTTCAGAATACCAGACTTGAGCCATCATTGGCTATTCATCCCAGCTTCATGTCATCTGCACCAAAAGACTGAAGAATTTCATAGAAAAATCACCTCTCTTCTATGAATCCAAAAGCCATTCCTCCAATGTCAAAGGACATAAACAAACAATTCTCAAAAGAAGAATACTATTCTAAATACTAGTTCTAAACAAACTATTAACAACTATGTGAAAGAAAGCTGCAAATCATTAATTCAAAAAAATGCAAATCACATCAGCTCTCAGGTTTTAACTAACATTTAGTAAATCAATTGGGGAAGATGAAAAATAAAGTAGTTGATGTTGGAGGGCTTGAGGAAAGATAGGCATACTTGTGAACTGATGGAACTATGGACTAGTATAATCATTCTGAAAAGCAATTTGGAATTATGCAAATAAAGCTAAAATATCCATACCTATTGATTCAGAAATTCCACCTTTAAGTATACACCCTGAGGAATTCACTGATGAAAAGAAATACTCTAATATATGCCAAAATATGTATTATAGTACTTTTTTGTGAGAGCAAGAAACTGGAAAAAATAAATGTCTATCTATTGGCAATGACTGAACAAATTGTGGTACATTTATGTAAGAGAATATGATGAATACAGAGAAGCATGGAAATACTTACATGAACTGATGCAGAATTAAGTTAAGTAGAGCCAAGAAAACAATAAACATAATAACCATAACAATAAAAAAGGAAAAAGCAACCACCACAAAATGATTTTTTAAAAGAATAAATGTTGTGGAATTACAAAAACCAATCATGGCCCCCAAAAAGAAATATTGAGAGGACATCTACTCTTTGTAGAGGTTGGAGTTCTTCAGGTGTGGAATATTATATATACCTACCTAACCTAGATACATACCTATGTATGGATTCACACACATTGCTATATTTATAACTATATATGTATATATACATATATAGACATACACATATATCTATATCATATCTAATAGACTAGCTTTGGGGGAGGGGAGAAACAGGAGGAAATTTAGCTCATATAAAAACAAAAAGTATCAATAATAATTTGGGGGGTTTTATAACAAAAAAAAATTGTTCCTCCTGGGCTTGTGAGATGAGCCATCCTACAAAGCCATGGGTAATGACAGGAAGGAAAGAGGTTTAAAAAATGCCAATGGCTTCTCCTATTCTACCCTTTCAACTGACATGGAGAAGTACAGGATCAGTGAGGATTGCATTGAACTTCTGATCAAGGGTTTTCACCAGAGGAAGTACCCTCAGTACTATACCTCATGGAAGGTATTTACAGTCATCTTTTTCATTGTTGGTTGCTCATTCTATAGTTTATTTTCCCCTCCTTTTGAAAAATCTATTCATCTGTAGTATTATGAGCCACATGCTTTTAAGTGGAAAGTCAGTCTTGGTACGTACTCCTTCTCCCTGAACCCCATTTCAGGAGTGGGAAAATGCCAAAGAAATGTACCTAGCTTCTTCTTGTTGTGAGGAAAGGGTTGCAGTAGCACTATGCTGTAGAACTTTAGAAGAGGCCAAGGTCATTGGGATTAGTATGACCCATTTCAATTCCACAAGCATTCATCAAGAACCTACTAAGTGCCAGGCACTGGGCTAGGCTTAGGGGATATGAAAACAAAAGAGTGCCTGCTCTCAAGGAGCAAATATTCTACTGGACCAGAAAAGGTCTCCTTTAGGTTTTGAACTCCAACTTGATGGATGACTAGGTTGCAAATAGTCAGAGAGTAAGGAAGGGTGATAGGGCACAAGAATGTGAGCAAATGTGTAGTGGACTTTTTTCCCTTTTCCATTTCCTTATTCAGAAATCAGCCCCTGTTGGTTCTTCAAGGTAGCAGGGCTGATGATGAGATGGAAAACTTAGATCTGATCAAAAGGTAAAGAAATTCTAGTTTAGGAGAATTAATGGATTCCAGCCCATTGTCTTTTAGTCAGACAGGTCTGGATAGAAGTGGATTCCTCCTTTGTCTAGATTACCCTAGATGGGGTGGTATGGTTATAGGTAAGTCTCTTTGACCACAACTGAATGATTAGTCACTTAAGCCTCCCTCTCATTATAATATTCATTTTCTCATTAATTGTTAACCAATCAGAATTGATTGCCACCTGTCAAGGACATCCATTCTTCCAAAGGCATGTAAACATCAAGTGGATTCCATGAGGTATCTTTAATCTAGGAAAGACAGCCAAACAACCTTTTTATCAATTCTACACTAGCTATAATTAATAAAATGATTGTGAATTACCCAGAAACTATGTCTCTCAAACTTTTCATTTGTCACAGAGAAAAATAATGTAGTAGTCTCAGAGACTGGGCACTTTAAGGATGTATGGGCAGAACATGGTAAGGAGAATGAGTCAGGGTTACAAGAGGCCCATGACCACTTTGTTATTATTATTTCTTTTTTTTTTTTTTGGTTAGGTTATGGGGTTAAGTGACTTGCCCAGGGTCACACAGCTAGTAAGTGTTATGTATCAGTCTGAGGCCAGATTTGAACTCAGGTCCTCCTGAATCCAGGGCTGGTACTTTATCCACTGTACCACCCAGCTGCCCCTCCATGACCACTTTGAAAGAGAAAAGATGACTAGAGTCAGTCATGAAAGATTACAGAGGGCTGGAACAAAGAAGTGAAGGGAGACATCTGATTTAATGTCTTCTCCCCATTGTTCTTATTACAGTTCAACACTAGAATGTGGATATTTTGGGAGGTCCCTAGGGAAACCCAAAAGAGTGTAAAGTTTTTATAGGTCATTAAAAAAAAGATTATTGCTGCTTTCTTTGTTTTTAGTAGTAAGTGAAACCATTTTAAACAGCATTTTTCGATAACCCTGGCAGGCACCCCTATTCTTACCTTCTCAAGTTTCTTGCTATCCTAGTTTGTTACATTTTACATTCTTATGTCTGCTCATTTTAGGGTCTACATCTGTTTGATTAGTCATTTTCAGCCTTCTTAGAGGGTTTGCTGATCTTCACCTATTTCTTTCCCTGTGCTGGGAGGTTAAAATTATATGTTCGTGCAAGTTTAATAATGCTCAGCTATGCATGAATCAGCACTGAATCTTTTGAATTAAGCAGATGGCAAAGAATAGTTTAAAAGTTGAGTAGTTCAATTATATGCTCCCTGTAAAAGTAATCTGGGATAAGCCTTCAATAAGCAGCTTTATCTATGAACCAAGAGACCAGAGGCTAAGACCAAAGCTTAAGTCCAATTGGTCAAAGAGCAATATCAGTGGAATTTTCTCTTAAGGCACGAATTTTCCCTTCACCCTGGAATAGTATCTTTCGTAAGTTAATTCTTAGCAACATATTTGTAGAGAATTGGGGTGAACTTTATTAGGGGCACAACCATCATTACCCATGTAGGGATCCAGATGTATAGGAAACACTTTTAGCCCACGTTTTCAATTAATTCATAAAATATATGAAACATAATAAGATTAAAGTGACCCAGGCCATTTTAGGGCAAGTAGGCATGCTACTTGGTGCCCCGCATAGGCTCAAATGTCTAGGTATTTTAATGGAAGATGTCCAGTTCCCAGCTGTGAACCTTGTCAGTGAAACTCAAACTGTCTGATATTATCAGGGAGGATAGTCAGTAGCTGTGATATAATGATGAGGAGACATGGTTCTGATGATTTAAAATGGATTAAAATATAGAAGGTTTGATACTTTGAAGCAATGGGTTTTCATTTTTGTTTTGAATAGAGATTTAGAACAAAGAGGGATCTTAGAAACCATCTAGTTTAACTCTCATTTTATGGATGAGGAAAATAAGGCCAATAGAACTAAAATGACTTATCCAAAGTCACACAAGAAGAGAAGTAGCGTATGAATCCTTGTCTCCTGACTCCTAAAAATGGTCTTTTGATCTCACTAAGCTAACTCTCTAGTTTACGTAATAATAATAATGATAATGATAGGTGACATTATATAGTGCCTCAAGGTTTAACAAACATTTTACAGGTGAACTTTTTTTTGGAATACTGTATTTCACCGCATAATTGTTGCCACCACATAATTGTCACACCGTGGTTTTTTTTTCCAGTCCAAAAATTGGTTTATAACCCTCCATCGCATAATCGTCACATGGTATAATTCTGTTCATCACGCCACTTACAAAGTAAACAGAGCAGCAATGTATTCGCCAGTGGCATATGGATACATATTTATCTCTTGCTCATTGCCTAGAATTCTCAGTGCACGCACATTGTCAGTATATTTCTGAAAGCCAACTTAAGTGGTTTGTTCAAAATACTGCAGTACTAACAGCATTGTCACGCAACCCATTGAATAGTCATAGGAGCAAGGGGAGCAGGCAGGCAAGAGAAGCTGCCATGAGTAAGTCATATGATATGGTAAGACTTGCATCTTCCCAAGCTAGCTAAACTGTACAGTCTGTCTGCCAGCAATACAGTTTAGTAATAAATGATTTTTAAGTAATACCAGCAAAATTTTAAAAAAAAAGCTTCACATTGGTTGCACCCCACTTCTTTGCAAAAAAAAATTGGCATAAAATCTGCAACCATTATGTGGTGAAATACACTATTCATTCTCTTATTCATTCATGTCATAGAGGTAACGTGATAGTAGATAAAGTGCTAGACTTCACATGAAGGCCTAGGTTCAAGTTCTGACTTTGACACTTACTGTTTGACCCTGGACAGCTTAACCTCCATTTTTGTCAAGCAATAATTTGATATTTATCTACTACATCGTAAACAAGTTGATGAGGCCCTAGATCCTTCATATATTCACTCAGGGCATTTGTTCTCCCGTATTTCAAATGTAAAAATAATAATAATGAAGATCTCAGTGGAACACATCAGACAACCCAAAAAGCAAACATAGTGTATAAATATATTTGAGGATTTAGTTTTTGGTAAGAAACCCATAACTGGGCCTCTAGGTGGTGCAGTAGATAGAGCTCCAGGCCTAGAGTCAGGAAGACCTAAGTTCAAATCTGGCCTTAGACAACTTACTAGCTGTGTGACCCTGGGTAAGTCACTTAACCCTGTTTGCCTCATTTATTCATGTGCGAAATGAGCTGGAGAAGGAAGTGGCAAAGAATTCCAATATCGTTACCAAAAAACCCCAAAAGGGGTCAGACGACTAAAACATTACTAAAGAACAACAACAAAACCCATCTCTAGATATCTAGGGGGTACAATGGGTAGAGTTCCAGGCCCAGAGACAAGAAGACTCATCTCTCTGAGTTCAAATCTGGCCTCAGACCCTTACTAGCAGTGTGACCCTGGACAAGTCACTTAACCTTGTTTGCCTTAGTTTCCTCAACTGTAAAATGAACTGGAGAGGGAAATGGTAAACTACTCCAGTATCTTTGCCAAAACCCCAAAAGGGGTCACAAAGAGTTGGGATGCAACCAAAAAAAAAACTGTACAACAACAACAAACCCATACCTAAAAGTGTTTTTTTAACACTTAAACACTTAAGTTTTAAACTAAAGTGGTTTTTTTTTTATGCTGGAGAATATAATCATTATTAAGTAAATATTTTTGAAAGAATTGAATAGGCCAAAAGAAAAATGGTTTTAAATCCATACTTCATACCATATGTTACAATAAATTGTGACTGGGTTAATAACCTAAAAATATACAAAATAGCAAAAACTGAAAGAAGGAAAAATAGATTTGTCTTAGTTATATATTTGAGTGGAATAACATTTTTACCAAATAAAAATGGAAGAAATGAGTGGAAACAAAGTTACTAGATTTGATTATATCAGAATAAAAGGATTTTGCATGACGAAAATAGTATTTAAAAGGAAAAGGAAAACCATATTTGATATAACTCCAGTCTCAAAGTCTACTGGTATGGGGCTCTTTCCTGTTGGTAGAAGTCAATGTCCCTTGCCTGTGTGAGGAGAAGGGTGGAGTTTGTGAAAGGTTGGAGAGCTCTTCAGTTCTCTTCAAGCTTTGATTAGCTTCTGGCACTTCTAGCTTTCAGCTTCGAGAGAGAAGATGGAAGATGCCAACTCCACTTCTGGTGACTGGAGGAAAAGACTCTGGGAAGAATCTGGCATGAGCTTGAAGGAAGCTGAAGAACTCTTCTCTCTCCTCTCTCAAGAACTCTGCCCCACCCCTTGTGCAGGCAAGGGACATTGATTTCCATCAATAAAGAGAGTGTTCCAGTGGACTTTGGGACTGGGGTCACACAAGTAAAATTCTCTTATCCAGAATTTAAAAGAAGTAATATACATATCCATAAAGGAGATATGACCATAACACATAGATTTTTTTTTTTAGGAAAGAAATAATCAATTAACCATGTGAAATAATCAATTAACCATGTTCACGTTCGCTAAAATTTAGAGAAATATAGTTTCAAGAAAACAGTAAGATAGTACTCTATATCCACTAATTATTAAATTTCAGCACTCTGTTATGTTGTTGATGGGACATAGAATGATGCAAAATTTTAAGAGTAATGTGGCAATATACAAGTCAAAACTAACCTTATTTTTTGATTTAGTGACTCTATTGCTAGGACTTTATCCTAAAGACATTATGAAAAGAAATAAAAAGGATCTCTCTATAAAAAATATTTATAATTCCTCTATTTGTAAAATAAATGTGCAAAAACTGGAAGTAATTTTTATGTTCAACAATACTAATATAATATGTAAAGACATATAAAGTGATAAAAATTCAGAAGAATTTATCCATTGAATACAATTATTTTTAAAAAAAGGTGGGGAGTGGGGGAAGGAAAGATAGGGAAGGAAGAAAACAAAGTCTGAAGCAACACGACTTTATATACACATAGACAAATTTGGGAAGGAGTACAGAGAAAACCTATTTGTTTAATTTTGTTTCATGCATTATGATATTTTTTATTTTTCTCTTTAAAAAAATTATAAATGACTCCAATTTGGAGGGCTTGGGCTAGATATTTGTGATTATAATAGAAAAATCTATGTATCAAGAATCTGGGGAGCTGGATTTGAATCTTTGCTCTTCTACTTACTACTTTTCAGGCCATTAAGCAAGTCATTTTATCTCTGTGCTCAGTTTCATCTTCTATAAAATAGGGAGAGTTAGACTTGATCTCTAGATTCCCTTCCAGTTCTAAGTTTCTTAGTCTGTCATCTTACCACTTTTGTTTTGATCTTCAGTATCTATTGTAAAAACTGTGTGTGTGTATGTGTGTGTGTATACATATACAATGCATACATATACACACATACATATACATATGCATTATATACATATCTGTTATATTATATATAATATATACACATGTATGTACACACATCTAACCTTCAGATTAAAAAAAGAATGTGACATTACTAAGACTGAAAAGTATTTGCTCTTGAAAAGGAAATAAAATGAGATTTTAAAAATTCCCAAGGTGTCTTGTTTCAGAAGAATCCAAATTGAAAAGTACCTAACTGCAATTCCAAAAGAATCATGATGGAAAATGTGATCCACATCCAAAGAAAGAACTATGGAGTCTGAATGCACATGGAAGCATACTATCTTCTCTCTTTTTTTTCTTTCTCGTGGTTTTTTCCTTTTGTTCTGATTCTTCTTTCATGTAACTAATGTGGAAATATGCTTAATATGATTGTACATGTATAGCCTATATCAGATTGCATGTCATCTGGGGGAGGGGGGATGGGAGGGAGGGGGTAAATTTAGGACCCAAAATCTTAAAAAAGTGAATGTTGAAAACTAAAAATAAATAAACTAAAAAGGAGAAAAGTACCTAATTGTCCTCACCTTTCACATACTCGTGTCTCTCTGTCATACATGATGTTCCCAATGAAAGTACTCAAAAGTATTTTCCACTAAAAGATAGCAAAACAAAACAGATTAGGTTCGTAAACAATATTTTTAAAACGGGCTAATTTGGGTAGGTACAGAGAATCCTCCTTTTTAAATGAATGACAAACTAGTTGAGCCAAAAGACATTCAAAATCATCAAATCTCAAAAATGATTAAATAAGAAATGGAAAGAAGTCACCATGATACTTAGTTTGAAGTACCAATTGGGCGTGACTCTGAATCCATCATAATTGGTGTGTCTATGCTAAAGATTGAATTGAGCCTTTTATCCTAGGGAAGAAATCTGAGCACATCAAATGGGACATGTTTATACATCTGTCTAATCGTATCTTTAATAGAATGAATCTTTTCTATCATCACCGCTGTTCTTAGTACACTATCATGAATTGATAATGATAATGTGTTTTGATTTCCACAAATATGGTTGAATCTCAGGCTTGCATTGCATAGATTTGGTCAATATTTTCAAATGATGATACTAATAATCGAGGTACAGAGTCTTAATTTTTAATTAAGTTAGCAAGTGATTACCCTCCACTATTGAAATACATATTTTATTATTTTTCCAGATTCCTGGTCTTTACCCTGATTGTTAAATGCCAGCCTTGATGTTCTGTAAGAGTGTCATACCTGCTTCAAAGTAACCTGCTGCAAAAGAAGAGCTTATGAGAGAAATTCTCACCCAAATTTTCATAAAGCAAGTGAAAATCTTCCAATCTAGCTGATGCCATATGGTCCACACAGAAACACTCATAAAAAAGAAAGTTAAACCTTGAACATATTAATGATTTTTCATATTGAGAGAGGAAAAAAATCCTCCTTCCCCATTTTTGCATCTGCAATGACTACGGAAGAAGGGAATCTGAAAGGCTTTTCAGTAAAACAAATGAGTAGCAAACCATAGGCATTTTCTGGGGTTTTTAAATGAATATTATGCTAGTAATGCTTAGTTTCCATGTAAAACCAAACATTAACACTGTGACTTAATACTTCACAAGAGAGTTAACGATATTCAGATCAGATTTTCCACTTTAAATAGCCCCATTTTCTCCTGCCTTGAAAAACTCTTTCATCTGACCTTGACCTAGTGAAACAGGCACAACCAACCAGTTGTGAGATGCACTAATGTTACCCCAGAGGAGCAATTCCCAATTCCCCTGCCATTCATTTTTCCTTCTCTGTGAAGCTTCTTAATTTATACGAATATTTAAACCTCGACTGAAAGAACCTGTTTTGAATTTTCCTCCTACTCCTGAAAATGCAAATGTGCCCCACACAGAAAGTGAAGGAAAGGGAAGAATTACTAGGTTAATGGAGAGCATCTGTACCTCTCTACTTGCCTGCCTTCCCTGCCCCCAACTCAATTACTGTTAGTAGTAAGCTGGTATACCTTTTTCAAAAGGATACGTAGTGTTGATATTTAGTGATCTGAAGAGTGAGTTTCCGAAATATCTTAATACCCACACGTTCTTTTCCTTTGGGGAGGTGGCATTTCCTTTCCAAATGTGGGAAAGAATAGCCAGTGTGGGACAGGTTTTGTTTTGAGTTTCACTTTTAAATAGAGGAAGTTTGCTTTGCCGAGGACTGCAGCTTGCATGCTACACCAGAATGAAACTGTGGGACTTTCCGGCTTTTTGCCTAAAACATGTTTCAGTATTCAAATTCACTTTAAATTGATTTCACTTAAAACTATATACATATATGTATCTGTGTATATGTATATGTATATGTGTGTCTATATACATACACATATGTGTACGTGTGTGTGTTGTGTGTATATGTATACATATATATTTATATGTATGTGTGTATACATATATATCCTGGAAACGTTTCCCCTTGAAAGCCATCATCATGGGGTCATTGTAGATTTTGAGTTAGAAGAGACCTTAGAGATCATCAAACAGAACCCCCTCATTTTATACGTGCAGAAAACAAGTCAAATGATTTGTCCTGGGTCACAAAACTAATTGATGTCTGAAGGAAGTATTGAACCCAAATATTCTTGACTCCAAGTCCAATGCTTTATCCATGTTTGTGAAGCTTTATATATTAGAAGTCTTGGGCCTTCCACAGGCTTTCCCCTACTTCTTTTTTATTTATTTGCTTGTTCTAAATGTGCATTTTCTTCAGGAAGAATCAGCTCTTTACCTGAATTACATGGCATGGAAGCACAAAATAAGTAATCTAAGTGTGCAGTTCTTCTGGATAGCCTGAGAGCTATCTATGTACTTTCTTTATTTGACTGTGCCTTGGTCATTATAACCATGTAACCCTGAGTGAGTCACATAATATTTTGCCCCAATTACTCATTAGAGCAATAGGGGAAAAGAGGTAGTTTTGATAGTGACAAGCTAAGTTGCTGTTTAATAACAGCTTTGCGAAGAACCACTTAACCAGAGGTGAGTAACAATTTATGCCAGTCATGGAGTAAGGGATATTTATTTCACTTATTTAATTATCTGTTTCACAGTAGGGTGGAGTTGGGCAGGCGAATTGTGGGATTGTGTGTGTGTGTGCACACTTGTGTACACACACATGTGCTTGTGTATGTGCATATGAGTGCATGTATTTACACAGAATAGTTTAAAATATATGTAAATGGAAAGAGATTTGGGAGACAGATAATCTTGAGATGAGAACTAATTAATACAGTAAATTAATAGAGATCAGCAAGCAGTGACAGTTTAAATAGTTTAGCTTGGGTTGTATAAGGAAAGGATTAGTGTTAAAACATGCCATGTCATGAGATTGGACCCTATCTACTAGGTATAAACAGAAATTAAGCATGTTCAGCAAAGTAAAAGCAATGAATTCATCCTCATTTTGATCTAACATTTTAAAGAATTTATTTCTGTGATGACACATTTGCAAGTGATGGAGTGTAACTAGTTTTCTGATAAGGTCTATGGGGCAGCTGTTAAGCAAAGATTGGAAAGTTTAGTTGGTCTTGCAAAAAAAAAAAAAAAAGACAGTAATGTCCAGTCATATGACAAATAGGGTAACAATAAAAACACTTAAGTAGCATCAAAATGAAATGACTATTAAAAAATCATAATCTCAATGAAGGAAATTGGAATAGATGTAAGGAGACTTTACTAGGAGGAGGGGGGGCAAAAGTAAAGGAGAAAATGGAAAAGGACAGGGAGGATCACAGAATCTCAGAGTTTGAAAGGATATCAGAGAGGATCTAATTCAAACCACATATATACAAAAGTCCATTCTATAACATTTACAGAAATAGGAATTCAGTCTTTGTATGACGATCACAAATCAGAAGACATGTACTACCTCCTAAGGCAGGTCATTCCATTTTGGGGTAGTTCTAATGTTAGCAATTTTTTTAAAAATCCAATCTGCCTCTCACCAGTCTGCCCATTGCTTTCAGCTCCACCTGCTGTCTGGAAACACGTGTAATTCCTCTTCCATATGAGAGCCCTTCAGATACTTAAAGCAAACTATCTATCCTGTGTCTATCTCTCACACCTTCATCCATTCCCCCTGCTCTGTTCTTCTTTATTCTGAGCTACCCAGCTAAAGGTCCTTTAACTAATCATTCTATAGGATAATCTTGAAGATTTAGCTATTCTCCTCACCATCTTCTGGGCTCTCTCTAATTTATAAGCATCCTTCCAAAACATGATGCCCTGTACTGAAAACAACACTTCAGATATGGACTAAGCAAGTCAGATTACATGGGAAATATCATCTGCCTAGGCCTAGAGGCTATACTCCTCCGAAAGCAATAATTTTAGTTGCTGTATTATACCTTTGATTTTTATTAAGCTTATCATATACTCAAATTCCTAGATTGTTTTCAGGAAAACTATATAGCCATAATTCCCATGTCTTATATTGCAAAGTTGACTTTTTTGAACTCATGTGTAAAAAACTAAATGTGTCCCTATTATCTGTTATCTTAGAATTAGCTCATTGTTAGAACCCATTGAGAATTTTTGGAATCTTGACTCAGGCACCAAATGTTAGTTATTGTTCTCAGCTTTTTGTCATATTAGGCAGCTAGGTGGCACAGTGGATAGAATGTTGAAGTTGGAGTCAAGAAGATCAGAGTTTGAATTCTGCCTTACTAAATATGTGAATTTGGGCAAGTCACTTAACCCCTCTCAGATTCAGTTTCCTCATATATAATACTCCCTGTAGATGCCTTTTCTACAGTAAGATAGTAAACATGCTAAGGGAGGAAGGAGGGGTTGGCATAAAGGACTTAGGGAGGAGAAGAAGAAGACTTGGAATATCTGCCATGGAGAGTGTGCTTGAGATACAATCAAGGAAGAATAAAAAGACTCCTGTGCAAAAGTGAGATTAGGCAACACAAGAAGGCAAGAGTGCCTAAGGGGTAACTGATAATAGGATAAGAGTCCAAGGGTAAGCTAGCATATAGTTCAATTGGTCAACTATCACATCAAGACAATGAAGGGAGGACAGTGAGCCCAATTCAGGAGTGATATACTGAGAAAACTAGCAAGGGTGGTGGCTTTGGGATTTCATGGTGAAGATGGTCATGGTAAAGATGAAGAACAGGTATAGGAGGCAGAGAAAGATATGGGAGGATAAGAAAGTTTAGAGTTTAAGATCATGGAAATGTCATATTTTTTGGTTTATGGTGAGATCAAAGGTATAGCCTTCCCAACTGGTGGCTCAGGGAAAATAAAGATGGTGTACATGGGATCTGAGGAGATTGGTGGTATTTTAAGGGAACACCAATAAACATATTAGAGACCCTGAGTATAAAAGTAAAGGTCAAGGTGGAGAAAAAGAATGCTCTAAGTACTGCACACTTTGAGAAAAGATGGAGAATAAGCCAGAGGCTGATAGAAAACTGTGAGAAATATTAGGACCAGGTTGTATAAATAGATAGAGTGAACCTCAAAGGGGGTGCAGGTGCTAAATAATGGTTGGAAGTGATACTAAGGACTAAGTGACGCTAAGCACAGGGAACTGTGCTACTTCTATTCCTAAGTCAGTGATTTTTTTTAGAACATAAGTGAAGGAGCCCCTAGTGCTAGAGAGATATTAAGGACAGCTAGATAGATAGAGCATCAGGCCTTGAGTCAGGAAAACCAGAGTTCAAATCCAACCTCAGATACTCACTAGCTGTGTGATCTTGGGCAAGTCATTTAACCCTGTTTACTTCAGTTTTCTTGTCTGTAAAATGAGCTGGAAAAGGAAATGACAAAGCACTCCAGTACCTCTGCCAAGAAAACCCCAAATGGTACCACAAAGAATCAGACATGACTAAATGACTAAAATGACTGAACAACAATTACTCAAACCAGTATTCTGTTATTTCAAGTGTAATGAAATGACACATACGTAGTTCATTCAGCACTTAACAAAAGGAGGTTTACTAGCCATAGCATAGAAAAGATGTTAAAGTAGGATACTCCAGTATTTTGCTTGGGTAGACACAGCCCTCATCTTGTCTCCATATGGAAACATGTCATTTCAGTAGAGAGCAGTGCGGCAAATTGCATGGTTTGGCAATATCTGCTAAGTCTGAAGGACCTTAACTCCACATTTGTGGATCTTTTTATTCTTTTAGGTAGGTGATGGCCAGAAGGCACCAAGAAACTTTATCAAGAGAGGAACAATTTGACCTGGGGGACAATCAAATGCTTGGGATAGTTCTGTTGCCTTTCAGGCAAAAATTCACGTAACCTATGTTGGGGATTACAGGATGGATGGAGGAGTGGGGAACTATGGCGTGAAGGGTCCTATCACAAAAGAGTGGCCACAGATGCGGTGTTTTCTGTAGGGAACAAAGTTTCCATTAGTGTAAGGAGATGAAAAGTTCGAAATGAAGAGAGAGAATAAGAGCAGCTTGTTAAAACTAGGTTAGGCTTCCAAAGGACACAATGGAAGGAAGATCAGAGAAGAACAGGAGGTCAGTGAAAAGACAAGGCAGAGGTGCATGGAGATGAAAATATAGGGTGATAGAGGAAGAGTACATGATTTTTCCCTCAGCAAATAGTGATTAACTTACAGAAAAAAGGCTTCACAGAAGTTGAAAAAATGTCATAGCATTGGAAAGCCTATCCTTTAGATGCCTTATTGCTCTCCCCACCCCCAACTTAGGTTCTGGTAAAGAATGACCAGAGTGAATGGCCTATGATGGTAGCTTCTCTGTCTGGTTACTACAAAAGCAGGGAAGCTGGGAGTACATTAGTAGATAGATGTTACAGCAAATTCTGTCCCAAAGACTTTAAATCTATGGTGAATTTTTTTTTGACCACGCAATGGGGTTAAGTGACTTGGCCATGGTCACACAGCTAATGAGTGTCAAGTGTCTAAGGCCGGATTTGAACTCAGGTCCTCCTGACTCTAGGGCTGGTGCTCTATCCACTGAGCCACCTAACTGCCCCACATCTATGGTGAATTTGATACCCTTTCTGACCAAGACCTTTACTATCTAGAACCTTGAGGCTTGGGGTCTGTAATGGATATGAATGACCTTCACACCAGTTCTTCTCCTCTTAAGAGCTTTAGAGATTTGAACTCATCAAGTTCAGCTAGATGCTCTTTTTCAAAAAAAATACAACTCTCTACTTGTCAATTGGGGTAGCTAGGTGGTGCACTGGATAGAGCACCAGACCTGGAGTCAGGAAGATGCATCTCCCTGAGTTCAAACCTGGCCTGAGACATTTACTACCTATGTGACCCTGGGCGAGGCACTTAACCTTATTTACCTTAGTTTTCTCATCTATAAAATGAGCTGGACAAGGAAATGACAAATCATTCCAGTATCTTTGCCGAAAAAAAAAAAAAAACAACTCCCAAATGGGGGGTTACAAAGAGCCAACACCATGGAAACAATGGAACAACAACAATTTATCAATAGAAGTTTCAATTCCTTATTGGTTATTTTTGTTTTTTTTTTTTCTCACCATTATGAAGATTACTATCATTGGCCAAGAATAAAAAATAACATAAGTCTTTTGGCTCCCAGTTCGTGGTGGTGAAGGTGCAACTTTTTTCGGTCATCCTGAATCCAGCACCACCGGAAGCCACCCTGCAGCATCCAGGCCAAGCTTCCACCTTCGTAGCTGCCATGCCTCCCAAATTTGACCCTAATGAAATTAAAGTCATGTTTTTAAGGTGCACTGGTGGTGAAGTTGGTGCCACATCAGTTCTGGCCCCCAAAATTGGTCCCTTGGGTTTGTCTCCCAAAAAGTTTGGTGATGACATTGCCGAGGCAATTGGTGACTGAAAAGGTCTAAGGATCACAGTGAAACTTACCCTTCACAACAGTGAGGCCCAGATTGAGATTGTGCCTTCTGCCTCAGCCTTGATCATCAAAGCCCTAAAGGAACCTCCTCAGGACAGGAAGAAGCAGAAAAATATTAAACACAATGGAAACATCACTGTCAATGAGACTGTCAACATTGCTCGACAGATGAGGCACCGATCTTTGGCAAGAGAACTTTCTGGAACCATTAAAGAGATACTTGGAACAGTCTAGTCTGTGCGCTGCAACATTGATGGCAGGCATCCTCATGATGTCATTGAAGACATCAATGGTGGTGCTGTGGAATGCCCAGCACATTAAAACTACAAAGGAGACTATTGCAATAAATTAACATTTGACAACAGAACAAAAAGTAACATAAGTTAAATAGTTCCATCTTCTCTTCATTATTCAATGGTATTGTCTCATCCATGTGGAACAGTAGCCATAGTCTTTCTTTGATCCTCTTATTTCCCTTAAGCAGCCAGGTGTCACATTAGAGAGAATACCTGACCTGAAGGCAGGAAAACCTGAGATCAAATCTTTCCTTCACAAGCTTGTTTTACTGATCCCCTTCACAAAATGGAAGCTCCAAGAGGGGCTCACCCGCATGAGAAATGGGGCAGACCTGGTGGATGACTATTCCATGGTGAGCAGTCCTCAGGGATAGTAGCATGTTTCAGTTTGAGAAGACTCTAGACTCTGAGAGAAGTTCCAGGATAAGACAGTGTAGAGACATGCTTTTGAAGTCCAGAAGGTCAGGGACAGGGCCAAAAGGGAAAGAGGATATTCACAGGAGGAGCTTCAGTAGGCTTTCCTAAGATCCAATATGGTTCTTCACAGTTCTTTACAGTGAGTAGCGACAGTCATTAGTCCTTTCCCTTCATCTAGTAATATTTTGAGTAGATTATTTGCAGAGAAAGGGGAAGGAGAATTTTCTATGGTAAATATAAGGCTGGGGAAACAGGAAGAAAACTCTCCACCATGAAAAGAGGCCTAAAAGTTTTAATTTGGTCACCCATGAATTAAAGTAAGGAAAAGAGAGTAAGGGAGAGATAAATAATTTTAACAGAAACAAATTGGACAAGTTGAGTTAGTGAAACAGAGAGGTCAAGCGCTCTTATGCAAATTTCAGTAAACCAGATGTGAGATACCAGAGCTTGGGCCAAGGGGACAAGAATGGGCATAGAAAGGAAGACCTGTTTCACTGTTTCCAAATTAGAATGCAGAGTGATGAATTCATACTCTTTTGTCTGCACATTTTTCTTTGGTTTAATTGTGCCTCAAAAATTGAAATCCATGAGCAGAGAGGGTATTGCCGTCTGAAATATTTCTTGCCTCAAAGACTCACATCATGTACTAATATTTAATGCATTTTATAAAGTTTTACATTTAAATTTAGTGGTCAATATAAAGTTACTTTCAGGAGACATTGAATAAAAGGGTAAATGGCCATTCCTCTAACATAATTGGGGCAATTCTTCTCAGAGACAGGCAAATGAACTAGGTCCATTGTAGAACCATGATATTTTTAAAGTCTGGCCTTTCTAAGCAAATAACTAACTCAACCCTACTGGCTTCATTATCTAATTTTCCAATCCTAAAATAACACTGATATAGCAAAGAGAATACATTTTAAGGGATTGACACTTTCCTGCCGGACATTTCCACTTTGATGTCCCTTTGGGTGATTAAACTTGACATGTCCAAAAATGAATTCATCATCTTCCTGACTCAACTCTTCCCTCCTCTCAACTTTTCTCTTTTTGCAGTTGGCACCACCAAGTCACCCAGGCTTAGAATTTCAGAGACATCCTCATCCAGCACATCTAATCTATTGCCAAATCTTACCAATTTCCACCTCTACAGCTTTTGTTGCATCTGATCTCTTTTCTCCACTAACACTGCCACCACCCTCATTCAGCCAAGCATTACTTCTGACCTGGGCTATATATTCCTAGACTCCTAACTGGTCTCCCTAATTCTAATATTTCAATTCATTCTCTACACAGCTGCCAAAATTATCTTCTGCCACCCCACTCAAAAACCTTCAATGGTCCTTTATTACCAGCAGAATAAAATACCATAAAAATTCCTTCACCAGGCAGTCAAGGCACTCTGTGGCTTTCACCTAGCTTTACAGCCTTTCCTTTCCCATATTTTATGTTGCAGCCAAATTGGACTACTAAGATTTCCTAACTCAATTTGCCTTCTCCCACCTACATTTAGTTTAGCTCAGGTCATTCCATATGCCTAAAATATATTCCATTTCATTTCTGCCTTTCAGAATTCTCTTCTTTCACAGCTAAACTCAGGTGCCACATCCTTTCTGAAATCTTCCTTAATCTCTTAAATTATAGAATTCTCTCCCATTCGCCTGTACTATATGTATCTGCTTTCTTTTAGAATGAACACTACTTCAGGGCAGGGACCATGTCACTTCAAAACCTGAGAAGGTTCATTGCACAGTGCTTAGAGAATCAGCTGCAAAGTCAGGATGACCTGGAGATTCAAGTCCTTCTTCTTACATAGGCTAGCTATGTTATACTGGAAAGATCACTTAACTGCTCTGGTATAACAACAACAACAAACAAGCATTAATATAAGCTTTAAGATTTGCAAAACAATTTACATGTTTCCTCATTTTAGGCTCACCACAACCCTGTATTATAGGTGTAATTATCATCCCCATTTTGCTGATGAGGATATTGAGATTGAGAGAGGTTAAGGGCCTTGTCCCTAAGAAACTCTTCAAGATTATAAGTACCTGGTTTGCTAATCTGCATTGTTAAAGGAAATTTCCTTATCGGGAGATTGTTAAAACAGATAACAGGTTCAGTCTCATCCTATTCCAAAACCTAGAGCAGTGGCTTATATATAGGTACCTAAATTAATTGACTTTTCCAATTATTTTAATCTCAGAAGGCTCTGGACAGCTAGATTGAATCAATTAATGGTACAAATTAGGTATGAGCAAGTCTTTAATAAATCCGAGAGGAATAAAATACCTGACTCATTAGCTAAAGGTAGGTAGATGATGCTAAACAAGAAATAAATTGTGATTGGCTGGAAAATTCAGTCCTACACCTCTGAGCCTATATATAAAATAGCAAGCTTTCCAGAAAACTGAATTTCAGAGGAAGGCCTATATACTGCTGAAGAGTCTCCAGCTCAGCCCCTTGAGAGAAAATTACTAGGAGAGGAGGAGTTGGGTAGGGGAGGAAGGGATTCTCTCTCTCTCTCTTTCTCACTTTCTCTCTTTCTCTCTTTCTCCATCCTTTCTTATCTCACTCCTTCCCTCTTCTCTCTATTCCTCTCTCTCTATCTCCTCTTTACCTCAAGCAGCCATATAAATTCAAAAAATCCGAAGTCTTGATCTGAAGTCCCACAGGCTACTAGAGTTGGTAGGAGAGTCCACTGGAGATGGCATCAGTAGCAGCTAGAACCTTAACGATGACCCCTTGTGATGGAAGGAAGTGTCAGCTATCAATCATACTAAGAGAACAGCAGAAAGTTACACAAAAGATGTTGTTGTTGTTTGTCCTTTGTTCTCAAAGAGGACCATGACAACTGGGAGGTGATGCCATGACATGCAAGTGAATTGGATTTAAGTAAGGGAGGGCTGTGCAAAGTCACTAGTGCCATCTGGGTCCAGTGGTGATGATGGGGTAGGGGTCCATCATTCAGTTTCAGAAGCCGAGACCTTTGCCCCTTTTTGCCAAAAGGAATTTGGCTCCCATTTGTTTACAGACCCCAGAAAACCCTTAAACTTTTTTTACTCTGGTCTCTGGTTCCTTATCAACTCCCTTTATCTCTCTTTGAAAGCCCTAGCCCCACCTTTTGATCTTATTCAGATGCCTTTCAAACTTCCTCCTTCCAGTTCCCTTCATTATCTATTCCCATTGTTTATTCAATCTCTCAGACCTTCCAATCAGAATTCTCACCTAGACCCTTTTCCCAACCACCCCCACTTCCTCTGGCCACCCAAAGTTACTGTAGTGTATATAAGATCCACCCTGGCCCCCATTCAAATGCTGAGACTTTCTCATGTCCAAAAGGCTGAGACTGTCTCATGCTGCTCATCCCTACAGGCGTTACTAATCTTCAGGTTCCTTAAGAGTCTGGCCTATATGTTTTATCTCTAATAAACTTTTTCTCTGGCTGGAAGAAGATTTGAGTTGAATTCATTCAGGCAGGGCCAGCATCACGATCTTGGGGTTCCAAGCACCCCAAATCTCTAAACCTCCTCAAGTGAGATATAGATCAGGAGATCAGGATGACTGGAGACGGCCTTGGATGCAGTGGGAGACCTTGGCCTTTTTAAGCTAAGGTCTTTAATAGGTCTCAGTTTGACCGAAGCAATGCCTGTTCAGTGATCAAGGCTAGGTAAGAAATGAGGCAGAGAAGGTCCTCTTTACGTAGTCAAGAAAAGAAAAAAAAATCAATGTGGGAGGGCAAGAGCCTTGGGTTTCTGGCCAAAACTGAAACAATTGCTATTTACATTCACTCTGAGCCAGTCTGGGCCCAAACACAAAAGGTAAGTATCATGAAGACTCTACAAATGGAGGAAAGGATTTCCAGTGAACAAGAGCTGTGAGGCACCTTTTGGCCCCTTGTGTTCTCTAGAAATATGTTCAGTGCTATTTACTATATATTCTATTTCACTCTTCCAAAGGACTCCATGTGTGCAAAGGTAGAATGTATTGCTGGTTTGCAGCGAATGTTTTATACAATGTTTTATACTGTTCTTAGTATGGTACCTTAGTAAATATTTTTGCTAAAAGTTAGTTGAGGTTACTCACTGATCATCTGCAAAAAGCAGAAAAATAGGGGCTTCTGATCAATGACATTAGAAACCGCATCCCCAGCACCTGGAAAGGAAACCATCCCCTGAGGACCTCAAAGTTGAGTGCATATTGGGGGGAGCAGCCTAGGAATTGCTACTGGCTTTCAACAAATGGGGTGGAATTGAATTTTAAAAAAAAATTGTGGGATTCCCTTTCAATTGAACAATCATTTGTATTAATTCTTATAATCCTTTTGAATGGACTGCCAATTGTTTTCATTCAATGAGCTTTCATCCTTTGAATACCATTATTCCATTTATATTTACTTTATTTTTGTCCAATTTGTTAAATTGGTATGACCTTTGGTCTTTTGCATACCAATTTGTCTTTTCAATTAAAGTTATAAATAGTGGTACCATACAGCTAGATCAGAAAGTGAGACATAGCATTGATGGACACCATTTCTCTTAAACTTCAAACTGCGGGAGAAGATTGAAAATTAAGTCTTATTTCATGAATGTGCTTAATTTTTCTCAACACTGACTTTATCATGTTGGCCTTTGTAATTTCGTTAGGCAGGCTATAATCTCCCATTTATAAAATGAGAAAATATTTATAGTGCCACACCCAGCCATGTTATAAATCTCATTGATCTTTGAAAAGAACTCTGAATCTGAAATTTTGGTTTTATTTAGTAGACAATGGAGAGCTTCTGCAGGATTTTGTGCTGGAGTATGAGAACCACTAAATCTGCTGGGAAGAGACATGGATATAGATTTCAAAGATTTAAATCTCACTATTAACTCATATTGATCTTGCAGTCCACTAAAACCCTCAGATCTTTTTCAGATGTATAGCTATTTATCCAAGGGGTAGCTAGGTGCCAGTGGATAGAGGGCTGGGACTAGAGTCAGGAAGACCTGAGTTTAAAGCCAGCCTCCAAGGTTTGTGTGACCCTGAGCAAGTCACTTAGCCTCTGTCTTCCTCAATGTCCTCACATGTTACATGGGAATAGTAATAACATTTACCTCCCAGGATTGTTGTGAGGATCCAATGAAATAATATTTTTAAAGCACATAGCACAGTGCCTGGCACATAGTATGTACTTAATAAATGTTTGTTGCCTTCCTTTGTCTTAACCTTGTTGAGTCAATTTCTTAATCCTAAATGTAAAACTACACCTATTGTTTTGGCTTTGTTTTACTAACATATTTTGAATATAATTTGGCAAGAAATAGCAATGTAAATATGTGAGGAGAAAGAAGTATTTAATTTAACTAAATTTTGTTTCTGTTTTCAAATACTACATAATGCAAGGACATGAAATTTTAATTTTTGTATGATTTAGAATTTTGAGGAAAGGAAAAAAACAATGAATAATAAGCATGTAAGAATGACTGCTTAGTTTTGCCATGTTCAAATGATGCTGAGAGCTAAGCATGGTTTATATACCTTCATTTGACTTTTCTCCCTTTTCAAAAGTAATTTCAATTATGTTTTTGTGCTAATTAAAACCTCCCAAGTCCCATATTTACATTGTTTCCATTATATGAACCTACAAGTGCTCTGCATTTGAGCTCCTTTTATTTGTTCCTGTTAGAAAGAGGAAGGGTCAATGCAGTGGTCAGAGGGTCAGTTATCCTTGGAGTCAAGAACATCAGGTAAAGACCTCTGGCACATACTGGTCATGTGACCCTGAGCAAATAATTTATCCTATCAATTCTCAGACACTTCTCCATCTATATCGATGGAGGAACTTTCCATACCAAGAGCTACTAGCACAGACAAAATCAAAAATCTCTGCCCCACTTCCTCTAATGATTTTAGTATCATTTAGATTTCTAGGGTGCTGAGCTGTTTTTAAAATCTTCACATATAGTGTGTATGCATTGTCTGATAATTTAATTGTGGTTAAAAATTTTGAAGATGACTTACTAAAAGTTCATCAGTTTCCGTAGAGAGATATGAGCATTCCATTAGGAATACTAAAACATGACATTCAATGAAATGCTCTAGTGCTATCTGAACATGTGAAATTTGTGTCCTAATATTTCACTCTTCAGAAGATATTACTGCTGAAGTTCTCAAAATATGCTTTGAGAGCTAATTTGTGCCCTCCCACTAACTACAGCATGTTCATAAGGTAACTGGGAATTGTTTTATTATTCATAAAGAATTATTAAAAAATAAACCCTAAAATACAGAGAGGTAATTTATGGCCATTATTATGGGAAACAACTGTGATTTCCTCAGTGTGGAGAACTATTGCTTTGTGTTCTCTATGCAAGGATGCAAATCTGTGATTAAGTAGGTAAACCCTAAGGAATTCCCTGGGGCATGTAGTGGTTAAACTGACTAGATCAGAGTCTAGTAAGAGAGGCAGAATTTGAATCCAGGTCTTTCAGGCTCCAAGTTTAGTTACTCTCTGCCCAGCTGCCTCTAATTGTCTAAGGACAAAGAAAGCCTATTCTTTATCTGGTCTGCCCACCAAGGGTCACTGTTATCTGTTTCTTGAATGTTTGGTCTTCTCTCCACCTTTTCTTTTGTTAAGATTCTTTTGCATGAGAATCGAGCTCTTTCAATTAGTAGGAACTTCTAACAAGTGGCCCCAAATAATCTATTTAATAATGCCAAGATGACCACTTCCTATGGAACCTAATTGAGATTAACTAGGTTTTAACACATCATATTTAGGTTGGGGGATGGGAGTCTCTGTTGCACATCACACTGAAGTTGGCCTATGCACTCAATAAAAGCTCATTATGGAAAGATTATAAACGTTGAACAATACATTTTAAGTGAGATGCAATGATCCATAAAATTGGTGTGGCTAATTAGCAGATCAAATCTCTGTAAGAACTGGATCACTTTAATATCCTTCAGTAGCTTAATTCTATAGGTATTTTACTATCCACATATGTTTAGTAAAATTAAATAACAGTATAAATGTTCAGTGGGATTAAAACAACAGTAAAATGAAACCAAACAAAATGAGTTTATTTTGTTAATAGAATAACAGAGAATCCCAGTGTTGATATAACATTACACAAAATCTAGAGCAAACATACTCTGAATCCCAGCCTCATTTCACATGTAATTAACCTTTCTCAATCAAGCTAAGCATCCCTCATACCTCCTCCTCAACTGCTGTGCACCCACATCTCCTCTTTCATGTGGATAAAAGGCAGTATCCATTTCATCTAGAAATACTGCTTCATATTGAACATTCACATCACTGTGGTCTCAAGAGTATTCTGAATACCCATTACTTCCTTCTAGCTCATATTTAAAATTTACAAGCATCATTCCATGTTGGGGTGTTAGGAAGGGAGGATGAGGAATGGGATTCACTCATATTGGGCAATATGTTTAGAGAGAAGAAATGGCTACTGACCACATTGAAGTAAGATTTTGAATGAAAAGCAATCTCATCATCCTCTTCGATTAACAAGGATTAGAAAATTTGTGTTGCATTTGTGTCCTCCTTCATGGAATTATGTAGTGTAGGGATACAAGCACTGGATTTGTAGACATAAGATTTGGGTTCTAGCTGTGTGTGATTTTAGGTACACTAATAGTCTCAGAGATCATCTAATCTAAATCTTTCATTTTAAAGATGAAGCAACAGATTCGGAGATGATATTCCTTGCCCAAGGTCTTCAGATTACAGATACAATGCCCCCAATGCATACACTTAAATACACACATACACACACACACACACACACACACCATCACACTGCCTTGATGAAAAATCTATGATGTCTTATGTACCCTAATCAATAAAATCCAGATGGTAACATCATCCTTATCTACCTCACGGTGAGAATCAATTGAAATAATTTTTGTTAGAGCATTTCATAAACTGTTAAGTGCAAATGGGAATGTATGGGGGAAAGTATTCAGGGAGATAGGGTTCCAAAATGTGATAAGAATATTTGGAAATGAGTTTAAAAGGATCAACCAAGCTATCATCAAACATTTATTAAGTGGCTGCTTATGTGTCAGGTATTGTGCAAGGCCCTGAGGAAGACAGAGACAAAAGATGAAACTACACCTGTCCTGTGCCCCAGGCTTGGTGCCAGGCACTGGGGAAAGTCCTTGCCCACAAGGAGTTTATCTGATTTCTGTCAACTTTTTTTTTCTTATTTTGATAACTGTATTTGAAGTGTTTTCCTTTGTAATTCTATGCATTTTATTCATTTAAATACTTTATTCTGAGAAGGGGTACATAGGCTTATTCTGACTGCCAAAAGAGTCCATGGCAAAGAAAGATTAAGAACCCCCATGCAAAAGGGATGTGCGTTCTAGCTGTCTGTGACTTTGAGCCTGTGTGAAGGTTCTGTTGATCATATAGATAAAACAAAAAAGGCTCATAGGCTTTCCAGATAGAAGGAAGCTTGGAAGTTATCTAGTTCTGTGCCCTCCTTTTATAGATGATGATCCTGAAGCCTTTAAGGATGAAGTCCCTTGCCCCAAGTCATACTGCTGGTTAGTGGTAGGATCCTTACTCCCAGTTCAGTGGTTTGTTTTTTTTTTTTTTTTGCCTCAGCCATGGTCTGCCTGCAACAAGTAGTATTTATTGAACAGGCTATGTGATAATGTACCAAACTTTCTAAAACTTGCTTGTATATATTGTTTAACTCTCCATTAAGAGTTGAATGGCACTCCTGAGACCTGTTCTCCCATAAGTAAGCTGCTCTCCTTTACTCTAGGACTATTAGTCAAAATATGTGGGGAATAAATACTGTATGTAGAAAGGCAATTAAAACTCTCCCTCAACTAGCACCAACTCACCTTTCCAGACTGATTCTTTATTACTCTCCTCACACTCTATGGTCCATCCAAACTGGCTTTCATGCTGATCCTCATACAAGACACATAGCTTTTATCTCCATGTTTTTAATAGGTCATTCCCCCATGTTTGGAATGCACACCCTCATCACCTCCACTTTAGAACCACTGTTGTCCATCAAAGGTAAGTGACTGAGAGGTGCAATGGATAGAGTTTTAGACTTGGAGTCAGGAAGAGTTGAATCTGAATCTTGCCTCAGACATTTATGAGGTGGTGTGACCCTGGGCAAGTGACTTAATCTATCTCAGCCTCAGTTTCCTCATCTGAAAAGTAAGGATAATAATAGCAATTTCTTGCCCAGATTGTTGGGAGGATCAAATGAGATGACATCTGCTCTTTGCAAATCTTAAAGCACAATACAAATGCTGGCTATTATTATCAATATTGTTAATAACTAATAACAGCATCAATTCATGTTACAAATAATATGAATAATTACAACAATAGTTAACAATACAATTGTACTGTGGTATTAATAACTATATTATTATAAATGGCATTATCAATAATTAATAATAAAAAGCACTTCTATAGCAAGGCACCCTATATTTCTGTTTCTTCTATGGGGTAGCTGTTAACTCCCACCCCAGATGGCTAAAGTGACAAATCTTGAGTATATTTATGTAACAATGTTTATGCTTATTTGTTCTAGAATATATTGAACACTCCACCCCCTTCATTTGACAGAGGTGTAAACTGAGAACCAGAAAGGCAAAAGTATTTTGCTCAAGGCCAGACAGAGCATCAATAAATAGTAGATCCAGTCTCCAAACTCAGGCCATCTCCTTTGGAATCAAGTGCTCCTTCCTCTCTGGTCCTGAAGATCAGTCATCTCCCAACATCATGAAACCTGAGTGATCACGAAAAGCTTTACAGTGATATATTTTTTTAATTTCACTAAAATATAAGAATAAGATTTTGTTGACTGAGTTTTGTTTACATGTGATCATATTTTATTTCCTCATGTTTGTCTTTGCTTCCTTGTGTCATACAGATCCATTGATCCACCCTGCAGGCAGGACTTCAGTTTTCAATACTGGGCATGCTGGGATAAAGGCTTTGTTTCCTTTACTTTGCTTTTTAGTGTTTGACTGGCACAGCAATACTATCCCCGGAAAGCCAGGCTTCATGTTCTGTAAATTTTCCATAGCAGGGCTATGAGTGGTTAATTATCCAAAGGGAACTTTCACATTTGGAGGAGCATTACGACCAAGTCCTACAACCCCTGCAATGCCCCTGCCAACCAGTCTAGAAAACTAGGCTTTGTCAAACAGCAGGAGACTTCTACATGTAAGTCAAAAATAGAAGACATTTCAAAAGATTAGCAGAAACCTGTGAAAAGACAACTGTGTCCAAATTGCTCACCAATCTTCTCTCCTGCCCCATCACCTTCTCATAGCTAATTAAGAATACCACTGCTCTCCTAAGCCGCTGTGTCTTTACATTGATGTATGGCACAGAGAATGTCCTTCTTTATACTTTCAACCAGAGAGGAAGGAGAACTAAAAATATTTAGTTCATCTAAAAAGATTGGAGCTCAAGAAATACTTTTAGCCTCAATGTCCCTGCGTTTTCAATAGCTACAAGAAAAATCCCATATGCCATTGAGAGTCTGCCTTTCACTTCACAAGGTAATCTCTTATGGAATGTTAATGGATATAGAACAATTATCAAAAAGGGGACTTTGGGGACTTTGCCAGCACTTTGAAAGTTAACATTCAGGATAGTTTTACTTGTCCTTCCCAACCAAGATGCTTCGCGTCCAAGGGCTGTAGACCCAGATTGAATGGAATGATTTAAAGACATGATGCAAGTTACAGCTATGGCCCAATGAATTTTTGGAGGAGAAAGAGGTAGAAAGATTGTGGCTGTCATGAAATTGAAATTGAAACTGTCATGAAATGTATCTGGGGAGGTAAAAGATCCACGCCCAGTTCCCAGTGTAAGACTTTGATAAATTGAAATAATTACTCATGCAAAAATTGCTTGTGCTCATGCCTTGCCATGAACTAGACTCAGGTTCCTCTGTATCTGGAGAATGTCATGTGTTGTGGTTTCATCCTTATTATCCAATGTTCCTTGGGGCAGAAGCAGTAGCCATGTTTCCTGATATTACTTTCAACAATCCATGAGTCACGAAGCCCCAATAACCTAGCTCTCAGATGTTCTGCCTGTTCCTGGGATCTCTGATAAATCGTGATACCTCTGTATGCCCCCATTCACTGTGTGCAAAAGCAATAATGGATAGGACTAAAGTTTTTCATTGGGACTCTAATGGAGAAAGAGTTGTTTTTGCTTGGGAGTTGAAAGTTTTTGGTCAAGATTAACCAATGGTTAAAGAACTTATGTCGGTTCTCATAGAGGTAGCTTGGGAGCATAGCATATAAAGTACTGGACATTGAGTCATTAAGTCCTGAGTTTGACTCCCGTCTCAGGCACTAATTACCAGTGTGATCATCTCAGCCTCAGTTTTCTCATGTCTTAAATGGGAATAATAACAGTACTTAGATTGCATGGTTGTTATGAGGAAAGAATATGGCAATATGTGTAAAGCACTTGGCAAACCAAGTGCTAGTTGAATGTTAGCTGTAATTGACGATGTTTTGACTTTAATATACATTTTTCTTGATTTAAATAAACTGTTTAACTATTAGCTTGAGGCCTAAGAGAATGTTAACATAGTTGTATCAGGCTCAAGGAGTGCCCAGTGAGTTGGGGATATATGTTATTTAATAAATAGGTAGCAATGATTGATCAGTAACTCTAGATAGATCCTGGGAAGTATTGGGGATGGGTGAAGTGCTAGATTATTGACATTGTGACTGTAGGAAACCCTTCTTTCATCTAACTTGGTTCCTGTTGCTGTAGCAGGTCCCACCATGGTCCTAACTGGGGATAAAACTAACCTGTTACACTCTCTTTTACAATTCAGTGAGAATGACAAATTTGGTACTGTTCCTAACATAGAACTAGGCATGGTCCCTTGCTGGAATGAAGCTCGTGATTCAGTAATCATTACTGGCTCACTATGTGTTTCTCTGTTTCTCCTTTACCTGGGTGTTGGCCCCTCCATGTTAGGCTGGTTGTCATATCCTGAGAAGTTCTGATGGCCCATGTCATTCCCATTGCAGGAGTTCATTCAGGAATCATTGTTCACATCAACTGTCCAACTTTTCTGTGGATGAGAGGAAGACATTTTATTTTTAGAGAAGATATTGTGTTCCAATTGATAAATGGTCAAAGGATATGAACAAGCAGTTTCCAGATGAAGAAATCAAAGCTATTTATAGTCATATGAAAAAAATGCTCTAAATTACTATTGATTAGAGAAATGCAAATTAAAACAACTCTGAGGTACCACCTCACACCTATCAGATTGGCTACCATGACAGAAAAGGAAAATTATAAATAGTGGAGAAGATGTGGGAAAATTGGAACACTAATGCATTGCTGGTGGAGTTGTGAACTTATCCAACCATTCTGGAGAGTAGTTTGGAATTATACCCAAAGGGCTATAAAACTGTGCATACATGATGGGGTGACATCACTGCTACATCTATTCCCAAAGAGATAACTTAGAAATGGGGAAAGAATCTACATGTACAAAAATATTTATAGCAGTTCTTTCTGCGGTAGCAAAGAATTAGAAATTGAGGGGATGCCCATCAATTGGGGAATGACTGAACAAGTTGTGGTATATGAATGTAGTAGAATACTGTTGCTCCATAAGAAATGATGAGCAGGTGGATTTCAGAAAAACCTGGAAAAACTTACATGAACTGATGTTGAGTGAAGTGAACAGAACCAGGAGAACATTGTACACAGTAACGGCAAAATTGTGCAATGACCAATTTTGATAGACTTAGCTCTTCTCAGCAATACAATGATCTAAGACTGTACCAAAAGTTACCATGATGGAAAATGCTGCCCACATCCAGTGGAAGAACTATGGAGTCTGAATATAGATCAAAGCATATTATTTTCTTTTTTTTTTCCTTCTCATGGTTTTTCCTTTTTGTTCTGCTTCTTCTTTCACAGCATGACTAATGTGGAAATATATTTAATATGATTGTACATGTATAGCCTATATCAGATTGCTTGCCATCTTGGGGAAGGGGAAGAGAGAGAGGGAGGGAGGGGGAAAATTTGGAACTCAAAATCTTATAAAAGTGATGTTGAAAACTAAAAATAAATAAATAAAAGAAAAAAAAAGATATTGTGCATTTTGTCCTACCTTGATAGTGGGACACAAAGACTCTCATATGCAAATATTGTATTTACTTTAGAGGCTCCACCCACTACCAGGATATTAAGAGTCCCAGAAGTCTTAGCCTTGGTGGAATTTACTGGGGGAACACAGACTCTTATAGTCTTAGAACAGGGGGGAAAAATTAGGGACTGATTAGTCTGCTTCGTTTTTCAGATAAGAGAACTGAGGCCCAAGGTCATAGAAGCTGCAGAGCTGGGATTTGGGCTAAGGTATTCTGATTTCAAAATCAAAGTTCAGAGAAAATGGAGAAGTCTGAATTCCTCCAGAGGACAATTAGAATAGCATGTCTTTTTCCCTTGAGGTAGAGGAGAGAGTGATGACATCACAGTTTCATAGTTGGGATATCTATATTATACTTTGGCATCATGGGCATTTGCCTAGCTAGGTTTTTAGAGGTTATTAAACATAAACATAGACTGAGACTAAATTACTTGAGAGTGAAAATGATTCGAAAATTCAATTTTGATCATTATTAATGCAGAATTCCTTTAAATTAGACCCTTTTACAGTGACCTTGTCTAACCTTGCGGACTAATTGCAAACATACATCAGCTCATTCAGATGGGTACCAGCCCACAAAATTTTCCCTAGTCATGTCAAACTTAGCCTTAGTAATTATACCTTTGGCAGTGGGCAGCAACATCGTAAGAAGTATGATCCTCAGGGACCCTGTGTAATTTAATATTTTTTTAACCAATGACTTGAACAAAGACATTGGTAAAACGTTCCTCAAATTTGTTGATGACCCAAAGTTGGGAGAGATAGCTAATTCGATGGATAATGGAGTCAGGATCCAAAAAGAGATTTAGGAAAGTATGTAAAATTAGGCTGAATATAATAACATAAAATTCAAAAGGGTTAAGTACAAAGTACTATTCTTGAGTCAAAAAAGCAACACTACAAGGACAGAATGGAGAACATATAGTTATCAGTTTGTCTGAAAAAAAGTGGGGATTTTAATTGACTGCATTCTCAATGAGAAAGCAGTGTCACATGGCGACCAAAACAAAACTACAGGCTAATAACTAGGTAGCTAGGTAGTGCAGTGAATAGAATGCTGGGTTTGGAGTCAGGAAGACCTACATTCAAATCTGGCCTCAGATACTTCCTAGCTATGTGACCCTGGGTAAGTCATTTAACTTCTATTTGTATTAATTTCCTTAACTATAAAATGAGGTTCAGAGTAGATAAAGGCCTTATGAAAAGTTATACAAATATATAGAAGAAACAGGGCTCAAACCTAGATTTTTCTTCATTTAAGTCCATTGTTCTTTAGATTATATCAAGCCATCTCTCACTTATTTAAAGTCATAGCTCAAATATGATGTAGTTGTAACTATGTGAGTGAATGGAATTTTTCAGGAAGTAAATACAGAAGGCAATGAAGAGTAGAATAAGCACTGGCTCTGAGGGATATCCACAGTAGATAAAGTAAAAGAATAGAATAGTTTCAATTATGAGGACTTTGATTTCAAAGACAGTTCATATTGTAGGGTAGTTGAATTTCAAGTATGATAGGGATTAAAAGAGAAAGAGACATTTAAATCCATCTTTTCTTTCTATTGAACAAGCAAGGGAAAATCTTCAACTCATTTAGGAATTGAGATTTTGGTAAGGAAATAATTCTTTGGAGGTCATGTTGCCTTCTCCCTCCCAAACTTTTTTTGACCTAATATCCTTTTAAAAAATAAGCACCAATACTTTATTGCTCTTTCTCTTGTGGCACCAGAATACTGAGTTGAATTTTTCTAATTATGAAGTTTATTAGCCAAATAACATACTTAAGACTGTCTACCAAGAAGTATTTTCTTTCCTTCCAGAGTCTATCTTCATGGTTCCCAAGTTTCTCTATTCAGATCCAGGATGACATTGTCAGTCATTGGCATAAGAAAGATTAGTTTGGCAGCCCTATAAAGAATATATTGGGAGTAGAGGGAGTGCAGGCAGGTGGTAAAGAGGGTAGGTGTCCTAGGATGGTACTGCTGCTAATAGAGAGGATGGATGGTTACCAGTTGTATTTCAGAGGTAGAATTGACAGGACTTGCATGTTGGTGTTGTTACGATTATAGACTTAGAGCTGCCAGGGAAAACCCAAGAGGCTATTTTGCCTAATGTCATCATTTTATAGACAGGAAACTGAAGCCCAAGGAGGTTAAACATTTTGTCCAAGGTCTTAAAGGTAATAAGCATTTAATCTAGATTCTCAAACTCTGGACTTAATGCTCTTTCCAGTGTACCATGCAACTTTAAGCAAGGGAGAAATATGTTACTATTGAACAGGAGGAAACCTGTTTATAACATATAGTTACTGATATTTAAAATGTTTTGAACCATGTTAATGCCAAATGACTATCTTATTGTGTGATCATCATATCTCATCTTTTTTAAAGACCTAAAATACAATTTGGGTGCCAATTGTTCTATCTTGATACTATGGAGATGTACTATCAATGACACACATGTTCTGAATTGTTTTTGTCTTTTTTGGGAAAAATTAATCCTTGGCCATCCTGATTTTCCTCTGATTCTACTTATATTTAATGGCAACTCTTCCATAAAATGCTATCTGTGAAGAAAGTAAAAAGTAAAATTGATCAATTCAGAGATTAAAATCATGACATCTGCTTTACCATCATCTTGTTCTACCCATAATAAGACTGAATCTGAAAGCTGTTCCATGTATGATCTCTGGAATAAGCTGCAGCCACATTACTTCACTGGCAGATACTCAAGCTACTTCTTCCATAAGCAAGAAGGATGAAAGGGGCAATGACTTCAGAACCAATTCAAGACTCCACATTTTTGGCTTGGCCAAGGTGTGTGTGTTGTGTGTGTGTCTGTGTATGTTTGTGTGTCTGTGTGTCTGTGAGTAATGGAAGAATTAGACCAGGGACACATACAACAGGTATCATCAACATATTCTTCATCCAAGTGGAGTAAAGTTGACCAATTTATAATCTTATAACTAACTACATTGAGAAGACAAAGAATGAAATGAGGATACTAAGGCATTGAAAGACAGATGAGAGGTATACAGTGATCTGAGAGAAAGGTGAAAAGTTAAGAGATTAATGGAGAGGTAGATGGTAGAACACAGACTGAATAGGTGTTTACTACTGGTAGTAGTCTTTCAAGATAGCAACTACCTAGCCAACCAATAGGTCTTTGCTGTAATGTCTAACTCTCTAGAAACACAGCAAACCAAGACAAGCCTAGCATTGTGATTGTATAGTTCATTTAAGCATGTCCATGCCATATGTGACCTGGTCAAATCCTGATGTTTGTCTTTATTAATATCTGAGATGTGTTTACTCCTCTCCATTTTGCTGACCTTCTGTTTACCTTTGGTTTGCTCTTGACCTCGATGATGCATGACCCCTTTGGTCCCTTTTATCTCCTGGCCCCTAGGTTGTTGGCTTGTAATAGAGTCAGTCCATGTAGGATTATGCCCTGGTCCTTGTAGTGTACCACAAATGACTGCATATTGGCAGGGCTCAATGTTTGCTAGCCTCTGAAAACATTCTTACAACAGACTAAAAACCAGATATTCTACTACAGGTAGAAATACTTTATCCTTCTTAGTAATCAAGTCAAAAAAAAAAATCCTGGGAAGCCATCAAACTCAGGTGCAATCTCTTTTATTGAATGTGATAACATTACTGGGTAGCGCTCAGTGTTCTTGTGGGGATTAATGCATGAAAAATACCATTTTGCATAACAATAATGTCAAAAGCATAACTCTGAAAAGGTCTATCTTCGTTATAAACTCAAGCAGGGGATTGATACAGTATCTTTAAAGACTTCCAAAATGCTTTGTGATTTTGCATTGTATAATATCTCTGACAAGATAGAAGATGAAAAAAAAGTATTCCATTTACATACACAGGCATAGATCTGATCCCCTAGCTCCATTTTTGAAGTCACGTTTGTTTTAAGTAAAGGTCACCAGGAAATGTGCCTTTAGAAACTTTAGATATTGGAAGAAAATAAAGAAATATTGGGGTGAACAACCTTTGTATAGATCACTCTGTCAAGAATCCATAAATTTGGGTATGTGAGTAGAGACTTCTCCCATATTCAAAGATTTTGAGAACAAAATTCAATATTCAGAGTTATTGTCAACTGCCTTTTATTTGACAAATGCAGTTTCTATGGCATCAATATTTAGAGCACTTAACACCATATTTTCTTTATTGTTATTTTCCAAAGAAAAACACTGTCTTTCCAGTAGCTTTTGTGTTTGTAATACATAATAGTTCTGTATATTTATGCATTTTTATTCTGTTTTTTTCTCTGATAGAAATTCTCTATTTGTGCCACTGTTTATCAAGAAACACCATGTGAAAGTTAATAATAACATAATTTAGAGCAATAATTACATTTTTATTCAATAGCTGTGGGAAAACACTGAGTTGAATAATGAGATAAAAATGAGTGTCTCAGTCCTAACAGGACATTAATCAACATATTAACTGTGTAGGCAAACTGATTTGAGGCTGTTATGGCTTAATTTGTCTCAAAATCATTATTTTTAATGTATTGCATAATGTACTTTAAAATATGTGTTGAAGTGATTATAGGTAAGCATTAGATTTCAACAGAATAGATGTTGCTCTTTATTCTATCATGAGTTATCCCTTTTTTATAGTATACAGTATAAAATCGATATTCTTGAAACTCCAGCATTTCAGAGCAAAGGTAAGATAAGACTAAATTAATTCTCCAACCTTCCTGCCTAAATCCAGTCATAGCTATGGAGGCCATTTTTTTTTCTCATTGAGTCAAATTGCTAACTACTGATTAGTGGATTCCCTCACTTCAAACAACCAATCTAGGGACTGATTTAAAAGTTGACTCAGTTTTATCAAAAGAAGGGAATTGGCTAAGCTCAAAATTCTCTTTCTTATAATGTCATGAAATTAGTTCTGTCCTTGACCCCCTGATGTTTTCTTTCTTCTCCACACTCTATATGAAGTAGATGGTAAGTGCCTTGAGGGAAGGGGTTAGTACATAGAAGACTGGCTTAGGAGTCAGGAACACTTGGCTCAAGCCTTGCCTCTGTCACACATAGTGACTGAGCAAGTTATTTATCTCTCAGTACTTTAGGCATCGAGGGCAGCTAGTGGCACAGTGGATAGAATGCCAGGCCTGAAGTCAGGAAGCCTCATCTTCCTGATCAAACCTGGCCTTGAACACTTACTAGCTATGTGACCCTGGGCAAACCACTTAACCCTGTTTGCTTTAGTTTCCAAATCTGTAAAAAAAAATGTATTGGAGAAGGAAATGGTCAACCACTCCAGTGTCTTTGCCAAGAAAACCCCAAATGTGGCCACAAAGAGTCAGACATGACTAAAACTATTGACCAACAACAACAAACTTGAGGCAACTCTCTAAGTCTATGAGTTGGGGAACAGGCTCCAACCTGCATTGGTAGAAGGAGTTTCCTCATCTGGAAATTCCCTATGCCAATGAAATCACCATCCTAGGCTCCATCTTATTCTATCTTAAACCCCATTACTTGCCTAGGTGAAGCCAAAGTCAGTTTCTTTTACTCAAAATCGAGTACTCTTACTATTGCCCCCAGGGTGGGCTCTGAAGCTTGGAGTAAGTGACTTGCTCATAGCCAAACCACAAATTTTAGAGACAAGTTCAAACCCTTGAATGATTCTAGTCATTCCATATCTAGTATCCTTTATACCAAACCATGCAAAGCAAATGAACAAAAATGGAAGCCTATTAGTTTCTGTTTACCGAATACTTCTCTGTGTAATGGTAATAGGTACATTTTATCCTTTCTTCTCATCACTCTTCTTATCTTTGCCTAAGGGGGTAAAAAGGTGTTAGATGAAAAGTGTGAGCTTGTTTTTGTAATTAAATATAAGCATCACGCAACATCTGACAGCCATATTTTATACATGTTGAAATAAAACAATCTTCCCTCAGACTCGGACGTTGCAATTTTTCTTGGCAATCTCCTGCCATGCCTCCTCAATAGCAGTGTCTCTGAGCAATGCACACTTTGGTTGGAGGCATTTTGGTAATGACATTTGCCTTTTCCCCCAATTGCTACTGAACTCAAGAGGCTCCATTTGCCAGAGGCAGCCTATTTTCCTCCCTACAGTTGATTTGCACGTATTCCATAAAATACAGCTATAAATGGGGTCATGAAGAGTTGGACACGGCTGAAAAATGACTAACACGTGGAGTCTGGAGCAAGTCACTATATTTGACTGTGATTGAATCACCAGGAGCTGTCCTCAGGGTTTCCAAATGTAACAGAGTTATAGAGAGGCCCTGGATTCTGAGCATGAGTGATAGGCTAGATTTTTGTTTGTTTGTTTGTCTTGGATATTACTATTCTTTTCATGCCTTTCACTGGAAGAAACCATAGAGATACAGTTGAAGAGTTAGAAAATACATTGAGTGATCACTTAGTCCTTGCCCTCAAGTCAGATGAAACCCTGACTTGAATAGGACTAATGCAGTGTTGAAGGACGTTGAAAAATTTATATATAAAGCTGCAAAATACCTGCTTCAATCAATTGATAATCATCAAGCACCAACCATATGCCAGGCTCCATGCTAAGCACTAGGGGTACAAACACAAAGAATGAGACAATTCCCACTCTCAGAAAATTATTCCAAATTTGCATATTTGAAGTTTTTGCTATATATCCCTCTTTTACAAAATATTATTCCCTCCACTTAAGGAGGGTGGCCAGGCCAGCTATCTCTTTGTTTCCCATGGGGCTGTACTCCTCTAGACTTCTCCATCATTTGGTTAAAAGACAATAGCAGCAACAACACTTTCATTGCATTAGACTTCTTTGAATGCAAGAGAACATGTTCATGAATTGTTTACTGTAACTTTTGTTCTAAACATTTTGTATCCTAGCCCCAACCTTCTTTTTATTCTTATTATACATTCTTTCCCTGCTCATATGACACAGTCCAATCAAACTGGCCTTCTTGACACTCCTGACACACAATATCCCATCTCCAGTCTCCAGGGCATTGCACTGACTGTCCCATAACTGGAATTCACTCCCTCCTTACCTCTGCTTCTTGGAATCCCTTCTACATCAAGTCTTTTGTGATCCCCCCCAAATTCTAGTTCATTCCCTTATAAAATTCCCTGTATTTATTTTATAAATATACATGTTGTTTCCTCCAATAAAACGTAAACTCCTTGAGGGCAGGAGCTATTTTATTTTTATCTTTCTATGTCTGAAATTCAGAATGGCGCACAGCATAAATCAAGTGCTTAATAAATGCTTTTTGATTTATTGATCTGGGTGTAATTTCCAAATAGATTAAATCCATTTGAGTATTTGAGACATTTTTCTGCTTGGTTTCAACTTTAAAATTTATTTGAATCCTCAAATTCATGAAAGAAATCACAGGAAAAAAATAAGATACTTAATTCAGCAACATAAAGCTCTATCAACAATATATTAGTGTGCCTGTCTCTCCCTACACCTTCCAACTTCAGTTTTGCTCATTTTTTGTCATCTACCAATTTGCTGGACATGAGGTGAAACTTCAGAGTTGTTTTGATTTGCATTTCTGTTATTTTTAGTAATTTGGGGCATTTTTTCATGTTTTAATGGTTTGTAATTCTTCTTTTTAGAACTATTTATTCATATTCTTCGAACTAATTATCCCTTGTTGCATTGCTTTTGGTGCTACATATATCTTGGATATCAGGCAAAGGTGACATTTTGACAATTGATGAAAATGTAGTTTTTTTTTTTTTTAAAGAATTCATACTGTGGAGGAGGCATTTAGAATACTGACATTTGGAAATGTTTCCATCATTATGTGATTTTGTTGCCAAAAATATTTGTCACCTATGTAAACTTTCATATCTGAATACTCAAACTTGGAAACAAAATTGTTCCAAATGAAGAGTTTCACCAGGTTTTGAACCAATTTGTTAAAAATATAACAGTACAGTACCTTCAGATTGGTTTAGATGAATAGTTGATTGACAATATGGAAGAAGGAAACTTACTGGCCAAATTTTAACAACTTTTTTGTACCTGGTAAATAGATTGAAGAATCACTGTTATGATTTAATAAACACAATCAATAACATACCATTCAGATTTATACATCTTTGTACAATTTAGTTTTCATCTATGACTGACGTTAAAACCAAATATCAAATTAAACCAAACTTAGAATCAGGTACATGTATATCATTTATAAATAGACAAATCTATATTATCTAATATATCTGTTATTGTTCAGTCATTTTAGTAGTGTCTGACTCTTCATGACCTTATTTTGGGATTTTCTTGGCAAAGATACTGGAATGGTTTGCCATTTCCTTCTGCAGCTCATTTTACAAATGAGGAACTGAGGCAAATGGTGTTGTAATTTACTCAGGGTCACAGAGCTAGCAAGTGTCTGAGGCCAGATTTGAAATCAGTAAGATGAGTCTTCCTGACTCCAGGACTGGCAGTTTATCCACTGTTCCACTTAATAGCTGCCTAATCTATCTATATATGTGTAATTTAAATATAAATATATGTATATAAACTATATATCTAAATATAACCGAGGTTATTTTTTTTAACTGATAGTGTTAAGTGATTAATAAGTTGGATGACCACTACTTTGGATTCCTTCTTAGTCCAACATGCAAAGTCTTCTTTCCTATCTTTCATCAAACTCTGTTTTATTTCCCCTTGAAATTTTTACATTTGAGAAATGAGGCTAATTGATTTGCCCTTATAGTTCTGAGTCGGGGAGCTGGACCTCAAACCCGGATCTTTTGGCTCTAAGTCCAATGCTCCATTTTCTCTCTCTTACCCTCAACCCCCTCTCTCTTTCTCTCTCACTGTCTCCCCTTCCTTCCTTTCTTCATTCCCTTTCTTTCCGCTCTTCCTTCCCATATAGTAAACTTTGATAGTATTTAACAAGCCTTCTTTTTTAGAGAGCAATTTAATCTTTGAAAATGATTATCTATCTTTTTTAACACAGTCATTTCTACTTTAAAATATGTAAAATTAGTATTTTATATAGATTTACACAAACATTGACATGATTTTTCCCCACAGTGCTAAAAAGAGAACTTCTTACCTTCATCATTTACAAAGAAAAAAAAAAAGAAGAAAAAAATTGGCGGCTGAACTGTATGAATGATGTGGTGGCACAATATGTGAATTGGTAGGCACTTAGCAACTAGGTACTTAGCAATGCTAATGTCAGATGCCAGACAAACTGGATGTCAAACAAAGACCAGTTCGACTTCAATTGTGTGTACCACACAGAGTTGGCTGTATTTTTGCATTTCAGAAGATAAAAGGAAAGCAGATACTCAGGCTACTTTCAGCCTAACCCAGAGGAAAGAGGAGTCCAAGAACCTAGAATTCAAGTGCATGGCTTGAACAAAGGGTTAAACATCTGATAACACAAATAATCTTGCAAAGTTCATTTCTCCCCCTCAGGTTTTGCATGTTTTTTTTCTTATTGAAATGTGCTTAAATGTATATTAAAAAGGCTAACAGTGAAGGTGAAGCCTCTGTTCATTAAATTTCTTTGCTTTTTCATCCATTAAGTGGCCGTTTGTGAACACAGCATTTAGCAGTTCATCATCTGGAGGTGAGCAAGCCTCAGGGGACAAGGAAGAGAACTGAACACATGGTCAATGAAATGGCCTGGCTTTTGCCATTTGTCCTAATGCTACTTGGATGCCTGATGTTTATTTTAAGCTTTCAAGGAGAAGAAATGAACATGAATTCAGGAAAAAATAAAGAGTGAGGCTGCCTGAATGTTATCATTACATCTAGCCATCATTACAACTAGCCATGTTACTAACAAATTGATCCTTTGTTAATGGCAGTTTTAGGTGTTTGTTCTTTTCATCAATGTGGTTTTGAAATCAGTTATTATTTGGAGGCAGATTTTTATCCTATTGGGTTTTCCAAACTTTGAAAATAGTTTAAAACAAAACAAAACAACTAGCTTCCTGGAAACTGTGAAAGGATCCCTAATGAGAAGAGATGGTTGTACTGAATAATTGCTATATGGGAGGAAACCATGACCAGTTCTTGAGAGCTATTAACATGAATGACACAGGGCAAAGGATCTCACTTCCAGCAAGTTTAGAGTGTATAGGTCATTAAGAAGTGTACAATGTTTGTTTTCCTGCTGGTGCCAAGTAATTGATATGTAACCCAAATGGCAGATTAAAGTATTCTTTGAAAGAATAGGAGACACACTTAAGAATAAGAAGAAAAAGTATCTGAAGAGATAATTGGTGACCATGTCCTATTCCAGGAAGTTAGAAAGTGGGATTATTTAATACAAGGGAAGAAGGAAGAAGAAAGGCCAATGAACACGAATCTCAGGTCGAAACTGGAAATTCTTAGGAAGAAACCATGCCTTGCACTGCAAGAAGTGTTGATATAAAACACATGAAGTATCAGGAAGGAAGTTGTCCAGTAAGGGTCAAGTCAAGAAGCACTTATTAAATACCTACTATGTGTCAAGCACTGTGTTAGAGGAAGAAGAGATGAGTAGTGTGTTTGGTGGCTCCCTAAAGAAAGGTACTGAAGCAGCTATTGAAAAGAGAAGTATGTTGTTCTCATGATATATGCAGGTTTGGGATGTGACAACAGATCTCTTGAAACTTGTCAAACCTGGTTGCTGCTTTCTGCTTCTGATGATTAATATGTGGGAGAACATGATGGAAAACATTTTCAGGGAAGAGAAATAGAAGATGAAACAGGGATGTTATTACATCAACAAAATGTACCACAGACTACCTGGACCAAAAGAGAAAATACATGAGTTCAGAAAACATGTCAAACCTAGCCCAGAAACATGATAGAGTGACAAATAGAGGCTTCGATTAGCCAAAAGCAGAATATCTTATAAATTTTTGGATTGCTTTAATAACGACTTTATTCTTCAAACAAGGGGAACTGATGAGGGGCAGCTAGGTGGCACAGTGGATATAACACCAGCCCTGGATTCAGGAGGACCTGAGTTCAAATCCAGCCTCAGACACATAACACGTACTAGCTGTGTGACCCTGGGCAAGTCACTTAACCCCCATTGCCCAACCAAAAAAAAAGCAAGGGGAACTGGTGCTCTGGACCCAAGTTTAACAAACAATTATAAATTGAGTTTTGAAGTAGAAATGATGAGAACATTGGGAGAAATGATTCCTTCATCTAAGAATCTGGCATGGAAGAGAGACAAACTGGCCAAATTTGACACATATCCTACATTTGGGAAAAGCAGATTTCAAAAAAAGTTTCAGAGAAAGAATAGGCAGGATCTCAAAACATCAAATTCTATAGGGAAAGTCAGGCATGAGCTTTGGGATGCTCTCAAGAATTAAATTCTGAAGACAGAAAATAAGATAATTTTTATGAGGTTGAAAAAGCTTTGTTCAGAGGTTCCCAAAATGTGTAATATCACCTCCTGTGGGGTGCTGTAATGATCAGGGGAGGAAGGGCACAGTATTAGCCTTGGATGGAATTGAAGGGCATTGGATAAAAATAAGGGGGCAGTGGAAAGCAAAGAAGATAAGAGAAGAGCATTTTGAAAAACCATTCATACATGTTTCATCTGTTGTGTAACAGAGTTAAAGTTGTAGTGATTGCATTATTTTCCAAATAAACACATAAAATGCAAGTTAAAACCAATCAGTAGTCAAGTCCACCAACAGGTCTTAACAAGCAAGTGTTGGCAGGTAAATGTGTCACAGTATCAGGAAGTCCAGAGTGCGTTGGAAGGAATATGTGCATGTAAGATTTGTTTACAATATGATACTATATGGTTACATGATGCAATATTGAGTCATCAAAATTTTCATGCAGGAAAAAACACAAATTTACAATAAATTTTTAAATTTAAAATGTGTCTTTTTAAAAAAAATTACATTTTTTTAAATGATGCAAATTTAAAAAAATTTAAAGGGTTAAAGAAAGTAGATTTCCAAAGGAATGCTGAGTAATTTTTGTTTTTTGAAAAGGAGATGGTAGACCAAATACATTTGGGAACCTCTGGTCTATGTAGACTGTTGTGGATGTTTGAGAAGTTCAGCAAACAACCTAGCTTTTTTTTTTCTCCATAACTTTTTTTAATTAATTTATATTTAGTTTTCAACAATCACTTACATAAGCTTTTGAGTTTTAAATTTTCTCCCCATCTCTCCTCACCTCCCTTCCCAAGAAGGCATACAATCTGATATAAGCTCTACATATACATTCTTATTAAACATATTTTCATATTTGTCATGTTGTAATGAATCATTAGAACCAATAGTAGGAACCACAAGAAAGAAGAAACAAAACAAAACAGAAGAAAAAAAGAGCAAATAGTATTCTTCGATCTGCATTCAAACTCCATAGTTCTTTCTCTGGTTGTGGATAACATTTTCCATCATGAGACTTTTGGAGATGTCTTAGATCTTTGCATTGCTGAGAAGAGCTAAGTCTATCAAAGTTAGTCATCACACAATATGACTGTTACTGTGTACAAAGTTCTTCTGGTTCTGCTCAATTCACTCAGCATCAGTCCATACAAATCTTTCCAAGTTTTTTTGAAGTCTGCTTGCTCATCATTTCTTATAGAACACTAGTATTCCATTACATTCATACACCCCACCTTGTTCAGTCATTTCCCAATTGATGGGCATCCCTTCAATCTCTAATTCTTTCCACAGCAAGAGCTTCTATAAATATTTTGGTACATGTGGATCTTTTTCCCATTTGTATGATCTCTTTGGGATACAGCCCTAAAAGTGCTATTTATAGGTCAAAAGGTAGGCACATTTTTATAGCCCTTTGGGCATAGTTCCAAATTGCTCTCCAAAATGGTTGAATCATTTCACAACTCCACTAACAATGCATTAGTGTTCCAATTGTCCCACATCTTCTCCAACATTTGTCATTTTCCTGTTTTGTCATGTTAGCCAATCTGATAGGTGTGATATACATTAGAGTTGTCTTGATTTGCATTTCTCCAATCAATAGTGATTTAGAGCAGTGGATAGAGTACTAGCCCAGGAGTCAGGAGGACCTGAATTCAAATCCACCCTCTGGCACTTACTAGCTCTGTGACCTTGTGCAAGTCACTTAACCCCATTGTCTAGCAAAAAAAAAAAACAAAAACAAAATAGTGATTTAGAGCATTTTTTCATATGATCATAGATAACTTTAATTTCTTCATCTTAAAACTGTCTGTTCATATCCTTTGCCCATTTATCAATTGGGGAATGACTTGTATTCTTATAAATTTTATTCATTTCTCTATATATTTTAGAAATGATGCCCTTATCCAACTTAGCTTAAAAAATTGGCTGGGGTCTTGGGTAGACTCTGATACTTTTAGCTATGGGTGTTCCTAAGTTGATTACCACATAATTTGATTTAGTCTGCTTCAGAATTGCTATTTAAGTTATTTACAATATTAAATTAACTGATTGTTTTCTCAGCCATCACAGAACCCTTGAGGGCAGAATCTTTCAAATGATATTATATTCCTGTTATATTACTAGCAAATTCTTCTTCTCTTAATCCCTCTAATCTAGAGATGTAGGCTGACTAGGTAAAAACCCTCTTCCCATGCTATCATACCCTGTTCTTTCATTCTCATCCAATCTGCCATATCCCTCTTCCAAATCCTTATCTCATTCTGCCTTCTCCCTCCATCATGCTCTCTGGAATCCTGTTCTGTTAACAAATTTCACTTTTTCTTAAACCTTTTCCTTTCACTCTCCTTCCACCTTATCTCATTCATGAAAACCTGTATCCCTCCTAGAAGATACTAACTGTACTGCATCCCTGACCATCTCTCTCTAGCACTGGGTATACCTTTTATCCATACAACTTGGCATAATGATCCGGAAGGAGGAGGTACTCCTCACTACCACTTCTATCCTCTGCCATCACTCAGCAAATTCTCTTCTTTGAAATTTATATACAATCTAGATATGTGACCCTATTTGGATTTTGGTGGCAATTATCTATTGGCCCTAAAGTCATTTTCCATTCTTTCTCATGCAGTTCAGTATTTAGCTCAACACTGAAGTCAGGGACTTCAATATATATGTTGATGTCTCCTTATATATCCTGACTTCCATTTCATCAGCCTTTTCAATGCATATGGCATGTGCCTTCAATCCACCTCAACCACACTTTGGGATGGTCATCACCTACAAATGCTATTCCTCCACTATCTAGAATTCTGAAATTCCTCTGAGCATAAGCTCCTATCCTTTTGTCTCTCTTTGTACCTTTTCCTTATTAAAGCTATTTTCCCTCTTCATCAAGACCTAAAGTCATTTCATCTCTCTCTGCTCTTCCAGGCCATCATCACTGCTCTAGACTAACTTTCTTCCTTTCCTAATTTTGTCCCCTTGACCTATTATTATGTATATCTTGCCAACCTCAACAATGGCTTACCCTCTAACTTCTCTGTTCTGGCTCACATGCTACTGAAAACTGAAGGAGAAAGTTATACAACCTTGCTACCAGAATCTATGGTTTGCTTTTGTTATCTAATGGCAGCTAGAACAGCTATCTAGATCAGCAATCTTTTCTTCTTCCCAAATTGACTATATTGTACTCCTCACATAGGGCATTCCAAACATGTTCTCTCCTTATGCCCCTCGCACCATCCCAATTTCATTTGGGAATTTGAACTGCAATTGCTCCTCCCAAAATTATCAATAGTATCTTATTTCCTAAGTCTATTGGTATATTGTCAATCCTTATCCTTCTAGACCTAACCACAATAGTGATATTCTTAATCAACCCCTCCTCCTAGATATTTTCTTCTCTCTGGGTTTATATGATGTTATTTCTGGTTCTCATTCTACCAGAAAAGTGGGTATAGTATGATACACTAGAAAGGTTCTGGAGTCAGAGAACTCACTTCTGATACTTATTGCCTTTGTGACCTTAAGTAAGTCATTTGAACCTCAGTTTCATCATTTGTAAAGTTAGAGTAATGGACATCTGATCCTATGAAAAATCTTCAACCCTTGCTGGATCCTCACTCATCTTATGCTGACTGAATTTTAGTCTTCCCCAAGATTCTATCCTGAGTCCTCATCCTTTTTTTTTTCTTTTGACAGTCTCATCAACTGTCATGAATTAAATGACCAAACCTAAGCACATGAGTGACTTGGTGGCTAGAGTGTCATACCTGGAGTCAGAAGGACTCATCTTCCTGAATTCAAATCTAGCCTCTGACATTTACTAGCTGTGTGACCCTGGGCAAGTCACTGAACCTTGTTTGCCTCAGTTTTTTCAGCTGTAAAATAAGCTGGAGAAGGAAATGGCAAACCACTGCAGTATCTTCACCAAGAAAACCCTAAATGGGGTTGCAAAGAGTTTGACAAGACTGAAAAAAGACTAAACAACAACAAGCACATGAATCCCAGATCTATCTATCAAGTTCTAATATCTATTCTGAATTTGAGTCCCACATCATCCGATAGATGCTTATTGGGCATTTCCATATGTACTGTAGACATCTCAAATGCTACATGTCCAAAATTGAATTCATAATACATCCCACCCTACCTCTAAACACAACCCCTCTTCAATGAGTTACATTTATATTGAGAATATTGCCACCATTCTAAGTAATTCAGATTCACAACTTCAGGGTCACCCTAAGCCCCTCCCACTCCTTAAAATCATTTTCAAAAGAAAAGAAGAATCCTGAAGAATGAGAAAGACAAGACAGCCATGGGAAAATGGATATAGAGTATACCAAGGGCATTCACAGGGAGTCTTTTGACCCTGTATGGATTTTTCTAGGCTCCAATGTGGTTTTCCTCAACTAACTATATCATTACTACTTTTTCTTCCTCTTCTAATGCTAAGTGGGATTTTGGATTTATCAAGGATTTAGGAAAGAAGAATTTTCTCTCATATGTATAGGGCTGGGAATCTCTAATAAAAGTTTTTAGCTATGGCAGGTGTTTTAAAAGTTGTGATTGAATCACCTGTGAACCAGAATGAGGAAAAGAGAAATTGGAGAGAGAAATTATTTTGATAGCAACTATGGACCAATTCAAAGGGTGAAACTGGAAGGCAAAGAAACCTTGTGTGAAGCCAGTTTCAGTAAACCACATGTGGGATAGCCACAGCTTGGGCCAATAAGACAAGTGTGGGCACAGAAAAGAAGGTATGTTTCACTCTTTCAAAATAAGAATACATAGTGATGAATTCACATTTTTTTGTCTGCACATTTTTCTTTACTTATGTAGTTTAAATGTGCCTTCAAATTGAAATCAAATCCTAAAACAGAAAGGGTATTGCCATTTGAAATTCCACTTGTTTCTAAAACTCAATTTGTGCAAAAAAATGTTGAATGTCCTTTAAAAAGTTTCATATGTAAATTTAGAGGTCATTATGTAGTCACTTTCTGGTTCCAAACTTCTTATTTCCTAGAAATTTGGAATCAAAGCAGCTGTCTCTAAGTTAATTTATGTGATTCTACTCAGAGCCACTAAGGTAGACTAAATGACTTCTCTGGGTCTTTTACAGACCCATAATCCTTTGAAAACATCTTTATAGATAAATAATAACACGCCTCCATTGACTTCCTTATTGCATTTTTTGGTCCCAAGAGAATTGTGATTTAGCCAACAGAATAGCTCACCAAGGAATCAATACTGCCTATTCTAGAGCTTCACCTTTGTGTCACTCTAACTTAACAATCTCAACTGTGCAAAATGAACTTGTCATCTTCCCCACTCAGCTCTCTCCTCCTTCCAGCTTCCCTGTTTCTTTTGATGGCTCCACCATCTTGGCAGTCAATCAGGGTCAAAACCTTAGTCATCATTGACTCTTCTGTTCGCCAGCCAAGTCCAATCAGATGCTTGATTCTACTCTTTATTCTACTTTTACAACATTCCTCACATTCATCCCCTACAGCCTAAGCCAGGGATGGGGAACCTGCAGCCTCAAGGACACATGTGGCTTTCTAGGTCCTCAAGTGTGATCCTTGGACTAAATCCAAACTTCACAGAACGAATCCCCTTATTAAAAGGATATGTTCTGCAAAACTTGGACTCAGTCAAGAGGCCACACTCAAGGACCTAGAAGGCCACATGTGACCTTGAGGCCACAGGTTCCCTACCCCTGGAAGCTATTATCCTACTTTGGGCACTCATTACATCTTATCCAATTAAAAGTCTCTTAGTTTTGGGCATCTTAAACTTTTTCCACTCACGACCCTTTCAGTACTTCTTAAACTGTGGGTCACAACAGCTGGACTCCTACCTCCCACTACTTTCTGCCTTCTACAATCCATCCTCCACACAGCTACCAAATAATTTTCCTAAAGTATAAGTTTGGACTTTGTCATTCCCCTGCTCAACAAACCTTAGTAGCTCCCTATTGCCTCTAGGATAAAATTCAAATTCTTCTCCCAGGCATTTAATGTTCTTCAGGATATGATCTCAGACTACTTTTCTAAGCTTATTGCATATTGTTCTCTTTCACACACTCATGTTACAGACATGTTACAGACTCTTCCTTGAATTCATCATTCCCTCTCAAACCTTATGCCTATGCTCAGTATATTCCCCATATCTGGAATACATTCTTCCCTCCCCATTACCTCTTATATTCCTTAGCTTCCTTCATGACTCAGTTCATGTGTTACTACCTACAGGAAACCTTTCTTCATCTCCTTAGTCATTACTATTCTCTCTCTCTTTCTAGAGTGTTATGCAGAGGTTTACTTGTTTTCATGCTGTATTCTCCCAAATATAATGTCAGCTCCCTAAGGGTAGGAATTATTTCATTTTTATCTCTGCATCCCCAGTGCCTTGTGCAATCACTTATATGTAATAGGTGATCAATAAATGTTTGTTGGATTGGGAATGATCATTGTCTTCAAGTATATGAAGAGCTATCACCTGTGGAAGGGGTTTTGAATTGGACAGTTTGGCCTCAGGAAGAACTGGAAATGATGGGTGGAAGTTGAAGAGAATTTGCTCAAGGGTTACAAAGTTTCCAACAGCTCTGTGTGTGACTCCCAGGCCACTCTTCCTCTTACACTAGACTTCCCATCTCTGGAACTAAGGAGCATGTCAAAGACAGAGACAAAGAAGAAAGTGGTACTTTGCATGAGAGCAAAAAAAAATCTTACAATAAAACAATAAACTTCACACCTAATTCTCTTTATTTCTTGGACTAATTATAATATAAGGAAAATAAAATGTGACAGTTTCACTCTGTTACAGCCATCAAAAAGGTGAAAATTCTTCTAAAGCAAAAAAAATTAGGAAAAATGTACTTAATGCCATCAGAAGCCTATTTAATATTCCCACAAAACCTGTCTAAATGTAGTGATGAGCTACTGAGATAATTTATCCTAAGACATAAGAAGTTTTATTTTGCTTTCCAAGGAAAGTTTTTCTCTATTAGATATAAGGTACTGACAGTGATGAAAACCAAGTCAGCAAAACTACCTTCAGATTGCCTTTTTATGCCTAGTAATTCAAAATTTATAGTAAGATAAAAACCCTTGATTTCTGTAATTTTCACAAGTATGTTTCAAACCTTGATTTTAAGACTGAACTTTAGTGTAGTGGAAAGAGCCCTGGATTTGGAATCAAAGGCCTTGAGTTTGAAGGCAGGCTTTGCTGCTATTGACTTTGGGGAAGTCATTTCAATCTCACTCAGTTGCTTCATCTGGACCTTGAGAAAGTTGGACTTGATGATCTTTGAGGTCCCATCGAGTTGTAAATCCTATAAAACATTTACATGGTACCACTGGAGAGAAGAGAACCTGAAAGCCTTCTTTCCCAGAAGTCTCGCCATCAGTTCACACTTCCTGAGCACTACCAATGGGTTAGATGCTTTTCATAAGCGGAGTGCAAACAAAATGCCCAGGCTTCTAATGTGATATATAGGCATGCATGAAAAAAACATGATCATTGCCTTAATTACATAAATCTTTCCCCAGCTTGCCCCTTACCAGCTAGGTAGCATGGTAGATAAAGTTATGATCCTGGAGTCAGGAAGATTTGAGTTCAAATCCAGCCTCAAACACTTACTAGCTGTGTCTCTCTGGGCAAGTCACTCAATCTCAGTTTCCTCAACTATAAAAAAAATGGAAATAATAATAGCACCTACTTCCAGAGTTATTTTTGAGGATTATATGATATAATGATTATAAAGACCTTGGCATAAAGCAAGCTCTATACAAATATTAGCTATTAGCTATTATTATTACTATTCTCTGGACTATTGAAGTAGACTACTTTGTCTCTTCCTCCTGGACTCTGTCCTTTCCAATCTATCCTCTGAAGATCAAAAATTTAGAGCTGGAAGGAATCACAGAAGTTTCCTAGTCCAATTCTGGTAGTAATGAGTAAGACTGAGGCCAAGAGAAGTTAAGTGATTTTTCCCAAGGTCACACACCCATAGTGAGTGTCAGTGCTGGAATTTGAACTCAGGCCTTTGTATTGAAATTATCATTCTTTCTATTTTACCCTGCTTTTCACAATTTCTAAAACAATACTGTTCTAAAATAATAAACACATTAATCTAAATTAAACAAATTAATCTAAATTAATCTTCCTATTACTCACCTACTTATCAATCTTCAGAGGCTTCCTTTTTGTGTCTAGGATGAAACACAAGGTCCTCAATTTGGCATTTACAGTTCTTTACAATCTGGCTCCAGCCTGCTTTTTCCAGACATTTCATGTTACTCCTCTACACATACTCCGTATTTCAGACAAAGTCTTCTACTTATATTCCCTGAAGTAACTATTTCATCTCCTTCTCTGTCTGACCTGCAGGTCCAGAATGCACTCCCTCCTCATCTCAGGCCCTTAGAACCTTTTCCCTCCTTCAATTCTCATCTCCCAAAGTAGGATGCTTGAATGAGAATCTAAGAGGTGGAGGTAAAGAGGAAACATTTCAAGCATGGAGGATAGAAACAGGAAATAAAGTGCTGAGTTTAAAGAATGGTAGTAGGTCAGTTTGGCTTGAACTTAGAATGGGTGAAGGCAAATTGTGGGAAATAACTCTGGACATGTAGGCTGGAGTCAGAAAAATTTATATTCCATTGGCAAAGACTTCTGTAATCTAGGGTTACCCCCCACTTTACAATGAGTTAACAGAGAAGCTCTTTTACAATGAACTTTATCAATCCAAGTAAGTTCAGGAAGAAGATAGTGTTCCACATCCTCAAAGGTCTTGCCATCTATTTTTTATTGAGTAAATAATATGATGAAAATTGGGTTCTAGGAATATTATTCTGGGAGTAGTGTGAAGATTAGTTTGACTTGGGAAGAGACTGGAAGCAAAAAGACCAGCATCCAGATGTCTGGGGGTGGTGGCAGCAGGAATAACCTACAAGGGACAAGTCTCAGAAATATTTTGAAAGAATTGAGACTTTGGGGGGTGGCTTGTTATTTTACAGGTTGTAGAGCTGAAAGTCAATTAGAGATTATCTAGTCCAACATTCTAGTTTGTTGTTCTTTTGTTTTGTTCTTACAAATGGGAATTTGAGGTTCATGGTGGTGAAATATCCTGAACAACTTCACATAATAAAGTTGAGAGTCACATCCAAGATGTCTGACACCAAATCCAATACTATTTCCACATGACTCCTTGTCTCTTGTTAAATGAATGAAAGAAAGAGGACAGCCTTACTGGGCAGCCATTACTATCAGTCCACCTTTGTTGTTGCTTGTTAATGTTGAGTTATTTCAGTCATGTCCCAACTCTTTGTGACCCCATTTGGGGTTTTCTTGTAGGGTGGTTTGCAATTTCCTTCTCCAGCTCATTTTACAGATGAGGAAACTGAGGCAAACCTGGTTAAATAACTTGCCCAGGGTCATACAGCTAGTAAGTGTCTGAGGCTAGTTTTTAACTCAGGAAGATGAGTCTTTCTGACTCCAGGCTTGGCACTCTATCCACTGTACCACCTACCTGCACCTGTCACTCCACCTAGTCCCCCATAAAGGCATTATAAATCCCTTTCCCAAGGTCTCTTCCACTGAGTAACTTAGGTCATGTGGACACACCTCGATTCCCACCAGAACAAAAATTTGGAATTCTCTTCCTTTTGATGCATTTGGAACGATGGTATCACTCACAGAAGGAAGTCATAAAAAGGGAGAGATTTGGGGAAAAGATGATCACTTCAGTCCTGGAAATACTGAGTTTAAAATAATGGAAAGAACAGGTTGAGGTGTCTAGCAGGCCTCTAGAAATGTAAAATTGAGACTGTGAGGCTAAGGCTAAGTCTATAAAAATGGGACAGTAGAAAAAGCTCTTGAACCGTACTCAGAGAACCTAGATTCAAATCCTACTCCTCACACTTAATAGCTGTATGACCCCAGGTAAATAACTCTCTGTGCCTCAGTTTCCTCATCTGTAAAATAAGGAGTGGGACTAAATGACTTCTGAGGTCCCTATCAGGTTTAGATGTATTACATCTATGGGGTAAAATATGGTGGTCATCAACACAAAGATGGTATATGCAGTTATAAAAGTGGATGACTTCTTTGAAGGAGATTAAGTACTATAGGAAAATAACATACATTGCTTTTACGTGCTCTTACATGAAATGTCAATCCTTCTCATTCTAACTAAGCTCCCTCAAAATATAAGCACTCAACTAAGTTGAGATTGACAGAATAATAATCCAAAGATTCACTTGACATAGGTGTAATTTTAAAATGGCAAACAAGCTGATAGAAGAGTTCTCCATAAGAAAGGTAGTTAAGGTCTTTGCTTCTGCAAATTGGAAAGTTCTTTGACTAACAGATGCTTTTGTTATTAAATGATACTCCAAGCCTAAAATGGTGCCACCGATAATCACACCTTTGCATATCCAAGTATGGCTAAAAACGTAATGATCTATAATCCTTTCCACACAATATGTGCAGAAGATTTGTTCTTCACTTTGATGGTCCAGTTTTTCTTAATAACTAAATCCTATAGCAAAATAGTTTCAATCCCAAATGGTATCCTAAAATATAATTTGCTACAGTTTTAAACAAAGTGAATGCATATCCTTTAGCTATAGTAAAACAGAAGAAGTCTAGTCCTCAAACATTAATGACAACTACAATGTTCTTAGGATAATAGAATAATTGAGCTAAAGTTAGAAGGGGCTGTAGGGACCGTCTAATCTAGTTCAACCTCCTCCCCTTACAGAAAAGGAAACTGAAGTCCCAAGCAGTATAGTGATTTTTCAAAGTCATAAAGATAGGAAGTGATAGAGACACCACTTTGGTGGCCCCAAAGTTAGCTCTCTGTTCAATGGAATTTCATCAATGTGAGTACTCTGACTACTAATGCAGGTCACCATTCTTCCATGAAATTTGCTAGAGCTTAAAAAAATCAACATGTGATGGTCAACTTGATTATTTACCGGCCAATTTAGCAATGACACATTTGATACTTGGTTTCACAAGGTAAGCCTTTCTGAACTTTGTGATGGTGGTCTTTGGACATCAGAGAGATATTCTATTAAGAGGCCTGTCCTTAAAACATTTCCAGATTGGTAGAACCTGCCAGAGTTTCCACTCAACTCATATAATCTTCAAGAGTCCACGATTACCCCTATGCCACAAGGTTTGTTGTTGTAGTTCAGTCATTTTTAGTTGTGTCTGACTCTTTATGACCCACTTGGAGTTTTTTGGCAAAGATACAGAGTTATTTAACATTTCATCTTCAGTTCATATTATAGATGAAGAAAGTGAGGCAAACAGGGTTAAATAATTTGTCCAGGGTCACGCAGTTAATAGGGGTCTGAGGTCAGATTTGAACAAGGTCTTCTTGACTCTAGGCATGGGCACTCTGTCTACTGGGCCACCTGGCTGCACTTTTATAAAAATTGTTTATTTGTCTTTTGCAAAACCATAGTTGAAAACATTATTCACTGTATTACAGGACATTCCTTATATAGAGTCACATAACAAGGTTCTCCTTGATTTAAGTTCTGGGGGGAAAATGAGTCTTTCAAATGAATGTTGTCTTTTCTTTCATCAGTCCATAAAAACTAAGATGATAGAATGAAAGAAAGCACTTACTTTGGAATTAGACAATCTAAGTGTGAATCCCGGCCCTGCTGCTTATGCTTTGTGTGACCTTGGGCAAGTTATAATCCTCACTGGTCCTTAATTTCCTCATCTTTGAAATGAATTAAACAAACTAATTAGATTAGTTGATACCTAGCTCTAAGTCCTATATAAAGACTTGTCCTAATGATTCAATATTAAGTTAGAAAGAAGCTTCTATTAGAGTTCCCCAAGGACCTATGGTTTAGGTCCTTGTTTTTATTTAATATTTAATATTTGTATATAATATTTTTTATCAGTTATGTGGATAAGGGCATGCTTATCAGTTTTGCAGATGACATAAAGGTCGGAGGGACATGAAAAGACAGCATCCAAAAAGATCTAATAATCTTGAGCATTGGGCCACATCTAATAAGGTAGATATATTAGGAATAGATGGAAAGTCATACACCTGAGTTCAGATTATTAACTCCACAGCATGGAAAAAAGATGTAATAAGAAAGCAATTTGTTAGGGGAAAAAAAGATCTAGTGTTTTTTGGGAAATTCAAATGCAAAACAAGTCAATAACACAATATAGCAACTAAGAAAGATAATGTATCTGAGGCTGCAGTAGGAGAGGCCTAGTGTTCATTGCTGGAGAAGTTGATGGTCCCATTATTCATAGGGTGGTCAGGCCACATCTGGGGCATTGTATTTAACATATTAGGAAGGATCCCTGTAAATTCTTAAGGGCTTTCTGAAGAGGGCAACCAGGTTGGTAAAGGCCCTATTGCCTAGGAGGATTGGTTGAATATAATAAAGTCCTGTTAATTTAAAAAAATATTTTTAAAAACAGAGAAGTAGGGGAGTACAAAAATGTAAAATAGTTTATGTATTTTCAGTAGCTAAATCGTTAGTTTTACTTGTTTTGCTTTATTATACAATATCTCTCATACAGTTCATATACTCCATAAATATTTGTATTGTAAAAACAAAACATCAATAAACTTATTTTAAAAATAGAGATGGAAGGGGCAGCTAGGTGGCACAGTGGATAGAGCACCAGCCCTGAAGTCAGGAGGACCTGAGCTCAAATCTGGCCTCAGATGCGTAACACTTACTAGCTGTGTGTCTCTGGGCAAGTCACTTAACCCCAATTCCCTAAAAATAAAAAAAAAATAGAAATGGAGGGGAAAAGGAGGAAATAAGAGAGATTAGCTTGAGGAAGAGAGGACTAAGGAAGGACATGATAGCTATCTTCATATATTTGAAGAGATATCTAGAGGAAGAGGGACGGGACTTGTTCTGCTTGGCCCCACAGAGTAAGGCTAGGTAGAAGTTGCAGAAATGCAAATTTAGGCTTTTCTTAAGGGGACTGTTCCCAACAATTAAAGGTCTCTGACTATGAGTGGGCTGTCTCACTAGGGGGCGGTAATGACAGGATGATCATTTTGTGCAGCCTTGTTGTAGAAAGAATCCCTACTGAACATTAGATGATCACTGAAGTCACTGAACACAGTTTATGGGCTTACGTGTGATCCTACTATATGATTGTAATCTCTGCCTTCAAGAACCTGTATTTTCCCAATGTTTCTGGACCTTTCCTCTTCCTTTCCCCACTTTTTCTCTTGATATGATACTATTTGCTTTCTTACTTCATCATCTTCAATTAGCTTTTGTTTGTTTGTTTTGTTTTGTTTTGTTTTTTTGCCAAAGAACCTATGCAAATAGTAACTCAGCGGCTGTCTACAAGAAAAAGTCTTCTATTGAAATCCAGGAATTCATCCTAAACGGTATGTGATTTAGGATATGTAATTAATGACATTTCTAGCCAACTGTGAAGAATAAGAACAATCTCCCATGGCCCACAGGATACATTTATTTGTGTTTCTACCAGTGTTAGAGCTAACTACCCTGTATTGAGAGTTACTTACGGGGGGACAAAAGTAGCTTGATTTACCAGATAGCAGACGAAGTAAGAGAGTTGGAGAAATACCTACTTCTTTTATCTCCATGTTATCAAGGAGAATTAAAATGTTCCTTGGAAGAATAGAAATACTTCCAAAGGAAAAGAAAGAATCTAAAGAGGAAGAGTGGAGCCTTAATTGGTGTCAAAAGGTTGGAGAGTGGAAGAAATATAAGGAGAACAAATACAAAAAAGATCACTATAATATTATGGCTGCTCTATTTTTAGCAGAGAAAGAATGTATGGGGTGTTGAGAGGGACTAGAGAGACAGGGTTAGGGCATGCACTCCAGTAATAGCCGATATTCATGAATATTCAGGTCCCCCATGCATCTCAGCCATATTCCTCTTTCCACCTGAGCATTCTGCCAAATAATTCCACCACAATATCACTTCTGTTTCTCCTTGCACCAATCTTCTTGTAAATGTTCTCTATCATATCTCCCTAATCCCAGATTTTCATTTATCAGCATATCTTCCCAATTTACAATGTTACTGTAGTAATCCTCTTATCTAATATATTCCTTTGACTAATATGCCCTTTCACAGTCATAGTGCAAGCATGACTCATCCCTTAACATCTCCCCATGAGGTCAAATTTACCCTTTTACATTATGATTTCTACCTGACTTTGCTTATTAAAAATACTCTGTTTATTTAGATATTGACATCTCAGCCTACGGATGTTATTAGGGTTTCTCCTTTTAAATATTGTTTCCTATTAATTGTTGATCCTTTCCATTAGTATTCTTCTTCCTATGTTTATCTGCTACTGCTTGTGGAATCTAGGACATTAGAAAACGTTACCCACTATTTCAATTTTAGAACATTCAAATAAGTTTGCATTTGGTTCTATCCAAAAACTGAATGAGTGCCCTGAGGAGTTACTGGGCTCTCTATCATAGAAGTCTTCATTCAGGTACTAGTTGTCCATGTATAATAAAGGTATAATAAAGAGGATTCTTGTTTTGTAACATTATGATTGAGCTCAGTAACCCTGACTTTTTGTTGTTAGCTCCCAAAAAATTTACTACCCAAGTTCATAAGTTTTAGGCACAAAAACAATGCCATTACCTGACATTAGTATTCTGTCCTTGTCCTAATCTTTTCCTTAATAATCTCTTGTTCTCTGCTTAATCATGACAATTCACATTTGTGTGATGTTTTAGGATTTGTAAAACACTTTTTTTACAACTCTGTGGAGCATATAGTACAATTTCATTATTCCTGTTTTATAATTTAGCAAACTAAAGGTCTGAAGAATTAACTGGCTTGCCTTTGATAATATAGCTACTAAGTGTCCAAGTCTGGATTTGACCCTAAGGCTCCTCCCTCAAAATCTAGGGCTCTATCTATTGTGCTATATATCCTTCTGTCTTCCACGTGAGCTTCTATTGATTGTGGGTGACTTGTTTCTTTTCTTTCTCCTGTTGTCTTAATCACACGTGACAGCCGATGAGATTGGACCTTTTTATGAAGCTACATACATACATACATACAAACATACATACATACTTACATATATACACATATCTTTCAGGTTACTCTGTTTTCATAGAAGAAAGTGAGATCAATTTTATCTTGATTAGAAGTCACAGTTGAATAAAATTAGACCCACGTGATTCAACTTCTCTTTCCTGAGTCCTCACAGAGTATTCAGCACTTGTTTGGTCTCTTTCAACCATGGTACCATATACTGTGATATTTCATGACAAAAAAAAAAAATCAGTCTACTAATAGAGCCCTGTAGAAAATAAATACTAGAAAAGGAATTGTGAATTTAGGTTCCTCCCAGTGATTACATAGACTCTTTTTTTTTGTGTGTGAGGCAATTGGGATTAAGTGACTTGCCCAGGGTCACACAGCTAGTAAGTATCAAGTATCCAAGGCCAAATTTGAACTCAGGTCTTCTTAACTCCAGGGCCAGTACTCTATCCACTGTACCAACTAGCTGCCTCAACTTTTGATGGTTTCTATTCATGATTCACTTCTTAATAACCCTATATGGTGATGATTGAATAATTTACATGCTTTTAGTAATCACAAATAATAATAGAGGGAAACTCAGGAGCCATGCATACTTTTAACTCTAGTAACTTCAAAAACTTATTTACTAGGTTTATGAAACTATTAAAAAGAATTCATGAGATCAAAAATTTAGATTGCTAAAGGCAAACTTCTTTTTAAGACCTAATCAAGAATGTCACATCTTTCCAGAGGGAAATTCTTCTTATGTGATTTTGATGGGTGACAAATCTGACCAATGACAGAAACATGTAAATCATGTGTATTATCATGTCTCATCTGAATGTCTTTATAACATAGACAAGTTGAAGGATTAAGTGCTGGAAGAGCTTTCTTAGCTGTGAAGGTGTTGGGGGAGGGGGCCAGTGTGACACTGATTAAGACACTGACAGAGTGCATACAAAACCATTTGTTGGCATGACATGTCAGATGGATGAAGAATCAGTCTTTGTCTAAGGGAGCTCTGTTTTCTTTCAATCCGCCTCTTGGATCAGCTGCAGGGGAAACAAGGAGGCTAATGGGACACTGATTTTTAATACCAGAATCATGCAAAGTATGGAGTAATAAAAATAAAAAGGAGATTTTTCTGCAGCACTAGTAAGCACAATGAACAATTGTCCATTAATATAAGCAGCGTTTCCTTCCTTCTTTTACCTCTGAAAGGCACTTTTTTTTTTCTCAAAGAGCAGTTCACATTAAATAGCTAATTCTCTTTCTACCCATGACTAAACTGTGTAGTGAGGTTCACTTTTGTTTGGCCCTGAAAAATAAATGATGGAAAATTGGAGCTAACAATATGTTCTGATTATTCCTACGGTATACAATATTCTCTGAATGTGACAAACTGTGTTTATCCCACTAGGGAAAGAGAGTGAGGGAGAGAGAGATTCCCTATGATTTATTGGCATGTGTGGCACTGTTAAATAGCCATTTTATTATTCTGCCCTGACATTGACATATTTTACTTCACTTTTCAAGAATTAAGATTTTCATATATAAAGTCTTACCCAAATGCAGTATTGACATTGAGAAATAAGTTATTTGTGAAAATAGTCAAAGCTTTTGTGTCTATCAAGGATTATGCCTCCCTTGCTACTGTTCTAAATTTAGATTTTTACTATGTTTTCGCCTCAGACATCTTTACTAGACTCTTCTATACTTTTGGGTGGGGGAAGGGTGTAGGGTAGGGAAAGAGTCGCAATGAACAATTTCTGTTGGAAACACTTCTAACAGATCTAAGTCTTCAGGTAAAGCAGGAGAGCTAAATACTCCCATACTATAGGCCTTGGAATGGTAGAGCTACATGGAAGTTTAGAGAGGATCTAACCCAAGTGAAATTTATAGGTGAAAAAACAGAGGTTTAGAAAGGATAAATGATTTTCCTTAGGTCACACAACCACCTAATGACTGAACTAGAACTAGAATTCTGGTCTCCTACCTCCCTGTCCTGTGCTTCTGCTATGTGTTGCTAACTCTTCTTCTCCTGGCTTAAGTAGAGATGGGGTTAGACTTCTTAATATTATAGCAGTTCCAGTGTGGAAAGGCAGAAGCTGAACACCAAAGAACTCTTCTGAGTTTATTTTTTGTTTATATGCACAAAAGATGCTGCTGCTATGATCTATGTTTGTGATGAGGTAATGGATTGGGGTTGATACATATACACTGTCTTCTCGTCCTTCTTGTGTTTAACATCTTTGTTCTTGGCCCAAGGTCAAGGTTAAGTCCTCTGCCCAGAAAAAATGAGCCATATTAATCAGCCCTATAAAATTTGAGCCTTCAATAATGGACTCATTGATATTCTCCAATCAAACTAAATTAGTCATCACACCTTGTACAATGAATACTTTCCCAATTCCATGTGATTATTCCTTATGCCTTTTGTAGCTTCTTATTTCTATCTTTTGAAATCTGATCAACTTACAAATTATTTTTCCATGGAGATTTCCTTAATTTCTCCCTTCTCCAAGTTAGAAATCTTATTTTCTTCCTAAGACCTCACATAAAACTTCATCCTCTCTCATGGTATTATATTCTCATCTGTTACATTTGTAGTAGAGAATGGAAAGGGAAGAGAATAAGCATTTATATAGTACTTATATACTATAGTTAGCCAAACTGTTTAGATAAACAGTGTGCTAAGCACTTTACAAATATTATCTCATAATATCATTATATAATGATAGTATAGTATTGAGTGCAATGTGTAAATGCATACATACATATACACATGTATATATAATGTGCAGGTATGTGCATATATTCATATGCATAAATATGTGTGTGCTATATGTCCCCTCACATTTTGTAAACTTCATGATAGCAGGGACCACATCTTCTCAAATCTTTTTTATCTTCCCCAATGCATAGCAAAATGTTCTGCATGTGATAAATGATAAATAAATGGTTGTTAAATAGAGTACCATGCTCTAAGCCAGTGCCAATGTGTCCCAACTTTCTTTTTTCCTTGTCATGTTGTACATTATCTGAAAAAGAGAAGCCCTGAATAAAAGAAATGGTTGTCCTTGTAAAGCTCAACAATGAGATGGATGTTTTAAAAGAATATGCTTATATTTGATAATGATTAGAAAGGAAAGAAAAGCAATTACCTTAGAGAATCCAGCCTAATTATATCTCAGTCACTGAGGAGTAGGACTCAAAGCTGGGCATGAATATCAGCTCTGCCACTAACTGGGTACCTAACCTGCCACATATAGATTTGTTGAAGAAACTGAGAGGAAGGGAAGAGAATAATGTTTTTATCATACCTACTACATGCAGGTACTGGGCTAAGCATAATATTTATAAATATTACATTTAATCATCACAACAAATCGATGTGGTGAGTATTATTATATTCCTATTTTACAGTTAAGGAAACTGAGGTAAACAGAGGTTAAGTGATTTGCCTATAGTTATACTGTCTGAATTTGACACTGGCTCCTGGATCAGTGCTCTAAACACTGTGCCATCTATCTACCCTCCAAATGGAGCTATTTTAACCTCAAGAGAATGCCAAAGGGGAAATGAAACAGCTGCTTCCAAGTATCTGAAGGGATGTCACATAGAAAACGGATTAGACTTTCCTTTTTGATTCTAGAAGGCTGAAGTGGCAACAATGGTCCAGTTTAGCTTTGCTTTAAGGAAAAGAGTCTACTGCCAAATGCCACCCTGATGCTTCCTCATGATGAAGTGGTGACAGTGGGTTTTCAAAGCCTATGTTAGAGAAGCACAAGCAAGTTCTAGCCATGGTCTTCTAGGACTGGTATACAGGCCATCTCTTATTCCTGAAGACCATTCCTAGCAAAGTACAGACAGGCTCCTCACCAGTAGGCTGACCACAGTAAGCCATAAAATAAAAAAAGTAAAAAATGATCCTCAGGTCAATGTGGCCTCCTGCTTCTGAGTAATGGTGACAGAGGGTACTAAGAATCATACAAATTTTTAAATCATCTAGAAACATTAACTTAACTATTGGTCCTCTAAATGTGAGATGACTAGCCCAATGACTAACAAATAAGCATGGTCTCAGAGGCACTGAATCATAACAAACTTGGCATTCTCACTATAAATAAAACCAGAAAACAAAATGAACTTTTACCTAAACAGAAAGATGACTCTAAGTGACATTTTGGATAGAGTTCTGGAATTAGACTCAGGAAGACTTGTGACTTTGGGCAAATGAATTAACTTCTCCTCATTTTAGTTGTCATATATAAGATGGGAATAACAGTGGAAGCTACCTCCCAGGTTTTATGTGAGGACTTAATGTGACAGCATATGTAAAGTACTGATAAAACCTTAAGGAATGTATATAAAAAGGTTGTTGTTGTTAGCTTCTCCCTGAAGAGGCAAATATGGGAGTTGACAGAATTAATCTTATTGTTTATTCAAAGGCAACAAGAAACATCATTTTATGGGACCATTGGCAAATATCTATTGTAGTGCTTATAATAGTAGTTTGTATGTATTTGCGAAGATACCACCATAAAAATAATTACAATTTGTATGACAATATATGTTGGAGAACATGAACAGGTAAAGGAATTCTATGATAAACTCAGAATCAATCATTTGATCAATAAGTATTTATTAAGCACATACCATATGCCAGACATTGTGCTAAGTGCTGGTGATTCACGTTAAAAAGAAGTAGCTTATCTGGCAGCCCATACATATACAAATAAGTATATTGTATATATACATTTTAACTGTTGTTGTCATTAGTTTTCAAAGAGGACCAATGACATCACAGGGTGATGCCTTGACTCATAGGTAAATTGGATTTAAGTGAGGCAGAGTTGCACAAAGTTGTCAGTCTCATGCTCACTTTCAGAGTCATCAAAGTCCAATGGCAAAACAAAAGTCAGGACAACTGTCGATGATGCAGGATACAGTGGGTGACCTTGGTGTCTTCAATGTCTGAGCAAGTAAGAAGCACTCCATAGCACCTGCTTCAGTCACCTTCATGGCCATGGGGAAAAAATGTTCTCATCCACTCATTCCACGGGGGGAAGATGTCACATGCTTGGGGCAGATACTCCCTAACTCACCAATGGGTTTGAGGTCTGTTGGTTACCCTTGACCTGATTTGGCCCATCTGCTGAGATGGTTTACTAGGGTATGGCTGCTGAGCATACTACAGCTTCTTGGAGTCACAGGTCAGACTTGAGCACCAGGTAGACACCAAAGGTGAATAAGCAGTCCTGAAAAGAGCTAGGCAAGCCCTCATACCAGAGGTACTAGTCCTCCTTGAATACCCCATGTACTCCACATGTATAACATAATATATATGTGTATATGGTATGTAATAAATGCATATGCTATATAACATGTGTTTATATATACACATACATACTGAGATGAGAGACAGAGTTTCTGGGTGATTAATAATCAATTTATTAATTAGGCTGGCTGATAATCAATAAATTGATAGTGGTCTCTCTTGGTAACCAAAGACAAAACCATGGAGATCACTAAATGCTTAAATATCTTTGGAAAAGGAGATGCCTCTGATAGGTGAAAATCAACCCTGATTGGTGAGCAATTAATGAGGGGGTGGACATATTAATGAGAAGATGGGCTAAAAGTCCTCAGATCTTCCTGCTGAGATTGTGTCTTGATCATAAGACTTAGCCACCTCCAGCAATCTGGACAAAGAAATCCATCTCTACCCAGACCACTCAAGCTGGTTTTCTCCTTCATGAGTCAAGTTACCTAAATCCCAATGGAGGGAGGCAAGAGCCTGGACCTATTTCCTAAGGGCAAGAATTCCCTTAAATTAAATTATGTTAACACTTTAATCAAAAGTAAGGTCTCGTAGTTGTGTGAGGTCCTGTCTAGGATTGAAGAGCATGTTCCCAGGGGATTTGGGCAATGTCATTTATCAGAAATGTCCTTCAGACATTGACTTACTGGCCTACAGGGGCTGATCCTTAATGAGGAAATAAAGAGAAAAACCTTAAATCCTAATTTAATAATTGGTTATTGACATAATAGAAAAATAATCACTTCTCTCATACACAAATAAATACAAGGTAATTAGGAAAGGAAATCACTAGCAGAATGTTTGGGAAAGACAATGTGCGGAAGGTAACATTTGAGGTGTTTTTTAAAGGAAGTATGAGATTCTATTAGTTGGATGTGAAAAGGAAGTGAATTCCAGGCATGGGAGATAGACAATGTAAAGATGAGAGATGGTGTACTTAGTGTGAAAATAACAACAAAGCCAATTTGGCCAGATCATTGAGTGCAGAAAGGTGACAATGCATAATAAAGTTGGAAAGGTAGATTGGGACCAGGTTATGAAGAGATTTAAAAGTTAAACAAAGACTAAACAGAGATGTTTCTATTTTGCCCTAGAGACAATAGGGCATTACTGGAGTTTATTGAGTAGGGGAATGGTATGGTCATGTATGCACTTGTAGTGGATAGATTCAGAGTTTCCCTTAATTTGTTTATCTCTTCCACCTCAGTATCTAGGTTGAGAGGGGGATTTAGCTTGGGTTAAGTTCCTTAACTGAATGGCATAAGCAGAGCCTACCTGATCCTTAGTGTAGTGGACCAGACTAATCTCCTTCAAGGGACTCTGGAGCTGCTCCTGTACTGGGCTCTTTTTACAGGACTCTGGTCCCAAACTTCCCTTGCTTTAAACTTTGTTCCCTGCTGTTAGCCTCAGGGATGACTTCCATGTTGAGTACCTACCACAGGCTTCAGGGACTGCTGGGACTGGCTTGTGTCTAACATCTTTCTCCTGTAACTGGGCTTGGGTCATTAGTGTCTACCTGCATCCATCCCCAAAACTATGAAGTTGTTCTCCTTAGCTTGGCTTCTGCAGCCATAGGCTGTGGGGAAGGCCAGTGCTGGGCTTGACAGGTGGATTCAGGGAAGGCTAGGTACTTCCAAAGCCTCCAGGGGTCATCTGTGCTCTGCCCTTGATCCATCCTGTCTGTCTATCCCAGGATCTCCATAGGACTTAGGGGTCCTTCTGAGGAATCTGGCATTGGTGAAGTATAAGTGTAATTGCTTTTATTTATTTTACTAGATTACTGCATTTCTAAGCCATGATAGAATGTTCACAGGGGAGGTAGGAGCATTTGCATCTTAGCAAATTGTCACCTTCCCACAACCACAAACAATTTACATAAAAGGGAAAAAGCTATCTTAAAATTTGGGGGGAAATTCTGAGCATCTGAATTTGATAGGTTAGAGCAGGTTGAAGATATGGAAGACCATCACTGACTTTACATACTTAGAGGATCTAGACAGAAGAAAGTCCCAAGAAAAGATCAGCTCTTTTCTGAACTTCTTATCCTGATGCCTATCAATAGACACCATTATATTATCTGCTATTTTATTACCCAAATATTTCCAGTAACTGAATTTTTCCTCAACCATAAAAAGTTCAGAGATTAACTAAAGATAGATAAAAATGTAAGTCTAGGTAGAGAGCCCAATCTTTGTCTAGACCAGAACCTGTGGCCTCAAGGCCAGATGTGGCCCTCTAGGTCTTTAAGTGCAGCCTTTTGATCGAATTCAAACTTCACTGAACAAATGCCCTTAATGAAAGGATTTATTCTGCAAAACTTGGACTCAGTCAAAAGACTGCACCCAAGGACCTAGAAGGCCACATGTGGCTTCAAGGCTACAGGTTCCCCACCCCTTGGCCCCAGATTTTAGGAATCTTAACTTGGGTCTCGAAGATATTGTGCCTGAACACAGAACTTTTTAATTTAAAATTAACATCCTATAGCCAAAAAGGAAAGTGCCCAGTGGATGTTAGGAGCATTTTATCCCCCACCCCAACCCTACTGCTTAAAGTGAGCTAATTATTGTAATAGGGTACTATAATAGGATCAGAATACATGATGTAGAATGAGGGATAAGCAGCTGACCTCTTATATTCTCCATTTGTATTCATATTATATGAATGAAAGGAATAGCCCAAGTACAAAGTGTGTTTTCCTTGTGGAGGATTTATGGGAAGACATGCAAGAGTTTTATCAGATTGACATGTATGGATGAACTGTGATCTGCATCACTGAAAGTTGAACCCACATAGTTGAGCTCACAGATTCATTGCAAGAATTGGAGTAAGGAAAATCTTCCTAATAATTAGAGTTATTCAAAATTAGAATGGATAGCCTCATTGGTTCCCCCTCAATGTAAATCTTCAGGTAAAGGTTGTATTTGTATCCTAGTTTTTAATTATTGTGGTTTCTTTACATGCTTCAGACTTCATGAGGGAGGGAACTGCTTTCATCTCACCCCATCTCACCTCATCTCACCCCAGTGGAGTGAGCACAATTCAAGATAAGGTTGGTTTGTGTTGAATGGGATTGATCTGGACCTTGAAAGATAAGTAGGGTTTCAACTTGCTGAGATTAATGACTGAATGAGTGTCCTCAGAATATTTTATGGAAAACAAAAAAGCCAGAAACATACATGCAGGTAAAACCTGTGCTATCATGACACAGCAAAGAAATTCTTAGCGATACAATGGAGTCCAAGTTTATAACACTAATTAAGAAATAGTTCTCCAAACCAACTGAGCTAATCAGCCACCAATATTCTTTAATTTTCAGCCTAGTCACTTCCTCACCTGGCCTATTCTGATTTATCATTTAATTCCTTAGAACTATTCATTAATTGTGAAACCTTTTATTACTTGGCCTCCTTCTTAGCATCCAAAATCACATAGGTAGCAAGCATCAGAGAAAGGATTTGTAGCTAATTCTTCTTACTCCAGAGCTAGTGTTCATTCAAGTCCCTGTTGTTTTACCTCAAACTTCCAAGGACCAGAACTCTAGCTACTGTCAGCGTCCTAATCCAAGGCTAATGATGAATAGTTTGGGATATTTGAATACAGTGAATTTTCATTATTGTTTAATTGTTGCCACCTACTTAAGGGTGAGAAAACTCTAGATTGCTGTCATAAGTCTAGACTCTTTCATTAATATTTAATTCATTTAGAATTGTTTCTGTCAATTTATGATAAGGTAACCTGTCTGAGCCTCAGTTTCCTCATGTGTAAGTGAGGAGGTTGGAAAAAGTTACCTCTGTGGGGTAAAAAAGAAACTGGGAAGCTTTTCAGTGTGAAGAAACCAACTTTTATTAAGAGAAACAAAGGTGGGGTCTACAATCCACCCAGTATAGTCTGAGACCCCAACCTACAAAATTCACAGTTATTTATAGTTCTCTTGATTCATATATGGTGCAAGAGGGATAACTATGGTGTAAGTGGTCAGTGCCCTTTTACTCAAGCAGGGCATGATATGTCATGCAGGGCCCTTTTACATCATAAACTCAGGGCAGCTCATTACATTTTAATATAAAGATTATTAACATACAGATATGATTATTATGGTCTCATAATTAAGATACACAATTTATAATGATTATAGTCACACTCCTAAGGCTTTGATGTGTCACGATAGCACAGGCTTTCCCTGCATATATATTTCTGGCTTTTTTGTTTCCTGTAAAATCTTCCAAGGACACTCATTCAGTCATTCATCTCAGCAAGTTGAAACCCTACTTATCTTACATACAGGTTTTCACCCAGGACTACACTCTTACTATAAATCACACAATAACTTCTTACCCTAGCAAAGCAAAGCAAAGTACTCAAGGCATTGATTATTGATCATTCCCCCTTTAATCTTTCCTCAATTTATTGAGGATTGATCAATTACAGGCTAAGCATAACATATAGTTCTGTGGAGGGCAGTCCCCTATAGGCGATGAAAAACTGAGGGGGCAGTCTCCCATGGAGGCACAAGATTACAAAGAATATCAGTAGAAGGGTGTTGATTGCAGGTGATGTCATGTGCAGGAACACTGAATGTGTGGTTTGTAGTTCAGGTAGTTCTGATGAGCTGGGGAACTAAAAGGTAGGAGGTACCAGAACATGAGGAGGCAAGAGCTGAGGAGGAGGTGATGTCAGAGGTTGGAAAAAGTGGATCTGACCCTGGTAGAGAGGCATCAGCAGGAGATGAGAGATTCACCTCTTCAAGAAGGCTGAGAAAAAAAGTCTTCTCTGTGCAGAATAGGGTTTTTGTCTGGGAAAGAGTGTGAAAGCTAACTGGATTAGTAGGAAGATGGGGAAGGACTTGGGTAGTCAGGAAAAGGGTCATGATCAGGATACATATAGTCAGGGTCATTAGAAAAGTGAAAGGAATTGATTTGGTTCCCTGGGTGACTGAAAGAAATGAAGAAGCAGCCACAGGAGTTGGGAGCAGCACTATGAGTCTTCCAATATGAATCAACAAAAACAGTGGAATCCAGTGAAAAATGATGTTCCTTCCAACTCTAAAGATGTGAACTTAGAATTTTCTCGAATATTCTTTCAGCACTTAAGAAGTTCCTCATGATGTCTTCTAAATTAGGTCTTATAGAATCACATTTTCAGCTACTTGACTGAAGTGACACATCTCATTCAAATGTGTTTATATATTGTTTGTTCTCTGTTGGTAAAACTTCAACATAAACACAAAAGCAACATCTGTCTCCATCCATCTTCCTGTCTCCATCATACTGTTTTAAGGTTGTCCAATTAATTCTTGGGATATTTAAATTTGCAGAAATAGGTCCTTTATCTTAACAAATTATTTGCAGATAAGGATGTTACATGTCCCAGTAGTCAGGAGTTAAAGCTTGCCTTCATTAGAGTAGTAGACTTTCAGGTGATAACATTGAGGAGATGATTAATTTCCACTGGTCATTTTTCATGGTATACCACTTCAGATTACTTATTCATTGTCTCTATTTTATATTTGGATTGTTCATCAGGAAGTTCTTATTAAGCTTATTTATGTTTGAATCTGTTCAGTTTTATGTTATACTTTTTTATAGCTTTTTTTACCTAGGCAATTTAATTACGCCCCCCCCCTTTTTTTGATTGCCAACTACATTAACAATTGTCAGTTGTTTGATTTTATTTTCTTTTTAAAAAAATTTATTTATTTTATTTTTAATTTATGGAATAAGACAAACATTTCCATAACATAGCATGCTAAAAAAAATGATAGCACATGAAACTGCAAATCTATTATATACAACTTGCTATTCAATTTAAATATATAATAAAGTCATCTTGTAAGTAGCTTTTCTTTTTCTTCCCTGACCCTCACCTAGAGATGGCCACCATTAGACACAAATATGTATATATGTAAAATCATTCTATACTATATATTTTTATACATTTTACTTTCTTTTTATATTAGCTGACATTCTTTTAACATCAACTATATCAAAATATCTAACAATTTTTTTGCATTGGCTAAGCAAGTTTTCAAAATATATATGAATGAAAAGTATGTCCTTTGCAAATTTTATAGCTTGCAGTGGTGCATGCGTGCGTGCATGTGTGTGTGTGTGTGTGTGTGAACTCTACTCCCCAAACACTAAACTTACAGTTATTGAAATCCAATATAGTTCAGTGGCAAAGAGGAAATTAAAATAAGAACTAGCCCCATTTGCTGAAGACATGATGGTCTGCTTAAAAGAAACCTAGGGAATCAACAAAAAATACTAATTAAGATAATTAGCAACTTCTATAAATTTGTAGGTTACAAAATAAACTAAAATCAAGAGAATTTCTATTTTATTCTATTCTTAGATAATAAAATCAAAGACAATAATAGAAAAGGAAATATTCAAAATAACAACAAATTACATTAACTATCTGGAGATCAATTTACCAAAGCATACAAAATTCTTGTGTAGATTCAATTACAAAATTCAACTTAATGAAATAAAGAACAACTTACATAACTAGAGGAATATTTTATGTCTGGACGTTGCCAATATGATAAAAATAACAATACTACAAAAGTTATCTTGCAGTCTTATTGCTATGCCATATCAAACTATCAAATACTTTACGGAAATTTATAAGATAATAAAATTTATTTGGGGAAACAAAAAGAACTAGAATTAAAGGAAGTAATGTGAAAAGATAGGAATGAAGAGAGAATAGCAGTTCCATACTTTTAGTTATGTTATAAAGCAGAAGTCATCAAAACCATTTGATCTTGGATAAATAAAAAAGCACATCAATGGAACAAATTAGAAAAAGGAGAATCAATTTGGAACTCAAAACTTTTAAAAAATGTTAAAAATTTATTTTAATATGTTACTGGGGGAAATAAAATATTATATATGAAGAAATAGCTAGCAAAAAAAAGGAAAATAAGATACAATGGAAATCAACCCAGTGTTCAATAAACCAGAAAATGTTAAAATTACTTAGGAAAGAAATCCCTATTTGATAAAAACTTCTGGGAAAGATGGAAAGGAGTCTGACAGAAATTAGACTTAGTTCAACATCTTATAACATACTCTACAATAAATACAATATGGATATACGACATTAACGCTAAAGATCATACCATAAAAACAATTAGAAGAAAAGCAAATCATTTCACAACTATGTGTAGGAGATACAATCTTAATCAAATAACAGATAGAGGTAATTGGAAAAGATAAAATAAATAATTTTGACACAGGTAAAAATCCATATCAAATTCCTCAGATGACAGCATTCCTTGGGATGTTAGGAGAAAGTGAACATGGCCTCTAATATGTTGAGTGGACCTCTGATGGTGCATTTAAAGGAGGATGTGGTCACAAGCCACAAAGCATGGACAGTAAAGAATGGAGTTTAATCCATATCACAACAGGAAATTTCTAACTCACTCAGATCATAGAAACAGTTGATTATTTGAGTATTTAACTTGCCCTTATTTCTCAAAATATCTGTTATGTCATCACTGAGGGGACTCCCTTCAAGACAATATTAAAAAACAAATCACATTCATACTTTATCAGTTCTGCAATCTTATCCATGACCTCCTGTAAATTCTCCTTGTAGATGCCATCCAACATATTTGACATCCTGGGAGTTTTCAAAGAGACAGAGACAGAGAGAGGCAGAATATTAAAGACTTAGGAATGGAGGGAGGAAAGAAGGAAGAATGGAAGAAAGCAAACATATTTATTAAGCATTTCTTATGTAAGTAGAGTACTGTTCTAAGTGCTGTAATATAAGTAAAAATGTCAGATTGATCTTGAGGCACAAGTCTGACCATGTCTCCCCTTATTCAACAAGCTCTAATTATCTATTATCTCAAGAATCAAATATAAATACTGTTTGAATTTTAAAAACCTTCAAAACCAGGCCCCTCCTATCTCTTCAATCTTCTTTCACTTTACTCCCCTTCGTATGTTCTACAATCTAGTGACAATAGTTTCTGTGCTGTCCCTCACACAAGACTATCTTTTGAGTCCAGGCATCTTCATTGTCATACCTGGAATTCTCTCCCTTCCTCACCATTAAGTCCTTGCTCTCTTGACTTTCTTCAGTTCTTAACTAAAATCCCATTTTCTGCAAGAAGCCTTTTCCAGTTGTCATTAATGCTCCTGTTTCCCTTTGAAATTATCTCTAATTTATCATATGTGTGTGTATATATATATATATATATCTTATTTGTAAATAATTGTTTGCATATTGTCTCCCCATTAGACTGTGAATTTCTTGAGGGCAGATATAATTTTAGCCTTTTTCTTTGTATCTTCAATGCTTAGCATAGTTGCTAGCCTATAGTATTTGCTTGATACATGCTTGTAAACTTGACAGTCCCTTTCTCTCAAGGAGTTCACATTCTAAAAGGTAGAGATAACACATATAGGAGGTTTGAGCTGCATGTCAGATGGAAAGGTCACATGGTCTTTAGGAGGAAGCAATAGAGCATTTGGTAATACATTTTCTTTAGTGTAATTTTCATCAACAAAATGTTACATTTCTGTTGTTGAACCATTTGACAATCCCAAGAACTTTGGAGATGAAAATCAATGATTGCTTGGTATCATGTGGACATCAGAAAGTGTAAGGACTATCCTTCATACTTTTTTTTCTCCTTATGTGACTTGCCTGCCTCATTTTCTATTCATTCTTCTAATTACCTCTATTATACTACCTCTTCATGATTCATGACTAGTTATAGTTGCATCATACTCACACTCACCACATGCCTTAGATGACCTTTTAGATGACCCATGGTTTTAATTTCTTACATGCTATGACTTATAACCTAACATTGCCGTAAGAATGCAAATGTTAAAAAATGAGACCTTCATTTCATGGAGAAGTATGGCTTCATTAAAAACACTGAAAAATCCCCCATACTTAGTATCTTTTCACTTCTACCTGACTGAGGATAACATGCTTCTTGCCCTAAGAGCTTCTCTGAGGACATAGGATTGTACCTTCATGTTAGGGTTAAATGGAGACTTCTAAACTCTTGGTCCATGCCCAGGAATTTATTAGTGCTCTAGCACTGACATTTAATAGATCACAAAAAGGACAGAAGTTTTAAATGAAGGATAATTGAAATAAACTCCCTCCCACTGCAACTGATGGGGAAAAAAAATCTGACAAATGTTGACTTTGTTGTTCTTTACTTTGGGGGCATATTGTGTTTGTAGACCATTGGCATAGAAAACACTCAGTATAAAGACTGATATAGTAAGACTAGAATGCAAATTACATGAAAAAAATGTTAAGATAATCTTAATGTCAATGACAAAGACAAAATTTAAGTTGACCTGGTGTATGACTTCGGTACATATGAAGGCTCAATAATATTGCTTACTTCCAGAAGATGTGACTTCCAAGGAATACACTATAGCATCAGGAATAACAATATTTTATTACATGTGGGCACATACATTCCACATTTTATTTGGAGAAATAACTATCAAATTGTTTTTCAGAGTTTTTCAAACTCAATGAGTTTTAACCAGATTGAGATATAGCTGGAATCTATATGAAATTATTTTTTAAGCATACTTTATTTTATCCTGAAACCCTTTTTATCTACTAAATGTGATATTCCCTGAACAAAAGGCCTCTACCAAATAAAATACTATATACAAATTTCTCATCCACATAACTAGGAACAACTCCTGTTTACAAAATAAATGTTTCATATTCACTTGCAATATGAAAAGTACTACCATACAAATCTACTCATTCAATATTCATTTATTCCACAAACATCTGCTGAGCATCTTCTATGTGAAGGCCTTGTTTTTGTCATGATAGTTTATAGAATGATAAATAAGATACTACTTGTCCTTAAAGAGTTTATATTCTAATAGGAGGGATGACAAGCACACAAAGAGCTTTAATACAAAGCAGAATGAGTAATCCCAGACTATTACCATGAAATATTAAGCTACATATCTTCACTCATGCCATAAAAAGTCATAGATGTACATGCGAAAGGATTCTGTTAGTTGAACTCTCACTTAAACTTGAGTTACATGATTTGCTCAGGTTCTTTATCTAATAATTACACAGGTGTTTTTGTCGTAGCTTTCACAGGATAGCTTAGGATCACTTTAGAGGCTATTCAATACATATATTTTTAAATTTGGGGGCTAGTTGAATGCCACAGGAAACAGATACTTCTTCAATTTATTTGTAAATGAAGAGATAAGTTCGGCATTACATGAACAGTTGAGTAGAGAATTCCATAGGCAGAGAGCATAGTCAGAATGCCCTAGCACCAAATGGCTCAAGATTATATCAAAGGAAGATTAAATTTCTTGCTGAGTCATATCTCAGTTACACAACCAACCATATTACATTTTTATCCAAAAAACATTTTTGAAGGCAATGTTGCTATACAGAATATAATTGTCCATCATGGATTGGAAGTACTTAGCAGGTCATTCGGCCCTTTTCTGAAATGACCTGGAAAAATTCTTATAATACACCTTCAAATGCTTTCTTGAGCTTGCTTTTTTTTAATTGAATTAAATTTGCTGTTTCATATGTTTACTAAAACTAATTTCAGTGATAATAGTTAGTTACTGAAAGAATGAAGGCAAATAGGGTTTTTTTTTTTTCAGAATGTTTAGAAGACCCTGAATAGATGGTCTTAGGAATATTAGACTTCCATCAAGGCCAGTGGAAGCAAATTCCAAAACCCCTTTCTCACTGGTTGGGGGAAAAGGTGGGGAAGTAGAAGAAGGGACAAGCAAGGTAATATTCCTAGTGTGAAGAAGTTAATGCTTGGCTCTGAGACAATCCAATAAGGATATTTTGGACTCTGGTCTTGGATCCAGGCATAACTTGGTTTATTAGAAGCCTTGAAATAAAATTTAAGTTTCACTGGTCCTGATCCTTTAGAAAGTAGTATGAGTAAAATGATTGTGGGAGGGAGGTGAAGGTTAATCCTGACAGGTAGATTAATTTTCCATATGCCACATGAAATGCTGTGTCTAGTTTGTACCTCCACATTTTGTGAGGGGGAAAATTGAAGAAATTTCTAAGCACAACAGCCAACTAAAAGCCTAGAAAATATGTCCACTGCAGTATGTATAATTGAATGCAGATAGTATATGATTTGAATCTACATTATATATAGTTTAAATTCTAGCTCTAATACCTATCAGCTGTATTACAATGGGTAAGTCATCTTATCATTCTGAGCTTCAGCTTTATCATCTGTAAGAGGATATGATAATCTATTACCTATCTCATAGAGTTATTATGAGGGGAAAGGGAACAAGCATATATTAAGTGTTTACTATATTGCAGACATTGAACTAAGTGCTTTACAAACATTATCTCATTTAATCCTCACAACAACTCTATATGTTTGGTGGTATTATTATCCTTATTTTGCAGTTGAAGAAACTGAGGTAAATGAAAGTTAAATGTTTCACCCCAAGGTGATATAGCTAGTAAGTGTCTGAGGTCAGATTTGAACTCAGGTTTTCCCATAAAGACCCAGTATTCTAACCACTGCACCATCTTTATAAATCTTAAATTATTAAGTAAATGTGAATTATTAGTGATTTCATTAATAATGAGAGATTAAAAAGATATGGATTGATTAAGACTGAAAAAGAGGACAACTCTAAAGGTTAGATTAATGACTACCTATAAACAAATGGTAGTTTATTATTTAGAATAAATAAAATAGAATTTTTGAACATTCTTCCTTTTCCTGGAGATCAGAGAAAGAAGGAATAGATTAAAATTACTTCTGAAGTTTGTTTTTAAAGGTTAGATTAAAGAAATCTACTTTGGAGAGTAAAAAATAACAGGCACCCAAACATTTTACTGAAAGTTTTTGGAATCCTTTTTTCTTTTAATTAGCTTAAGAAACCAAAATTATGCCTAGGACTAGTTAAATATTACTTTGTTTGAAAATGAGAATATGGACTACAGTAATATTAAGTGAATTCTAGCTATTCCAGCCAAAGGGGTTCAATGAAGCTAAAATTAGCTAGGTTGTTCTTTTCTGAGTTTTGAGACCCCAGCTTTAAATTCTCCTTCCATTTGAAAAAAAATTATTTTCTTTGAGTTCCCCCAAATTTTTTCATTTCTTATCACTCTATCTTCAATCCATTTCTTATTCTCTCCTATTTCTTTTGCTGATTGGCATAATGTTTGGGCCAGGGAATTAAGGCTACATTAATTGGGTTTTAGTTACATGCATATTCAGTTTTTATAACTTTTTAGAATGTACAGTTATTTCTATAGTGTTTTCCTGGGACCTGACATCAAATTACAGTCTATAAAAGAAACTTATCTAATTAAACAAATGTGACAATTCTCTTTCAACAACTACCATTGACATTAATGTAAAATAAATAATCCAGAATAAGGATTACTCTGTTTCAGTACAGAATCTATTGAAAAGTACAATAAAACTTCTATTAATAAGCATTTACTATTTGGTTACTATGTGCCAGGCACTGTGTACCAGGGAATTCAAAGAAAGGTAAAACTAGTTCCTATCCTAAGGAACTTACATTATAAACACAACTTGTTTCTTAAGAGGAGAGATTGCTACTTGTTTTTTTTTATTTAATTGGTCATAATAGATGCTTATATTCATGTATAAATTATATATATATTGTATATTTGTGTATTATAATTATTCTAAATCATATAATACATGTATAATTATATATATTACATTAGATTGTTATGTGTAAATACATGTCATGAAATATAGTAAATCCATCAGAAAAAATAGAAAAATCTTAGCCATGCGTCATTCCAAATATACAAAAATGTTTTAGTAACATATACTGATGCATCAAACAATAAAACTATCTTGGGTAATCCCAAGAGATGCTGCTCACCTTACATAAGGAAGGTTTCTTTCTAGTTTGTTTTTTTCCTGGAAATTGTGATTGAACATAATAACTCACATTTTACAGTGTAATAAGCCTTTTTCTCACATCAACCCAGTAAGGCTGATAGACTTTGTATTATTATCCACATTTTATAGATGGGAAAACTGAGACTCAGAGAAGTTAGGAGACTTTCCCAAGGTCACAGTCAGAGCCTGGACTACAGCCCAGGTATAGTCTAATTCCAACTCTAGTGATCTTTCAAGCATTCTATTCTACTTCTACTCATACTTTTTTATTCAGATATAATTGAGATTAAGAACAAATAATCAAATGCTCAGTCCATTACATCACAATTCATAGGATCATAGGATTTTTAGGGTTGGAAGGGGCCCTAGAGATCTAGTCTAATTCCTTATTTTTTAGAGTTGTTGAAATTGAGGCTTAAGAAGTTGTTTGCCCAAAGACAAAGAGGTATAAGGTGTTAGAGGTATATCTGATTGGAAGGACTATATTTCCAAGTTTGCCTAGGCCCTGAGCATAATCCATCATTGGAGAAGGTGCCAAGGTTTCCATTCCCCCGAGATATGGGCACAGGATAATTGGATTATGAGGGTAACAGATAAAGAGGAAGAAAACAGCCACAATTCAGCTTGTGATCATAGGGAGAGGGATATGAACTAGAGTAGCATTGAGATGACAAGTACTAATCAAGGTGCACAAATAGGTTTAAGATTAGGCAAACCAAGAAATACATGGAGATATTGAATAGGAAAATGGGTAGCAGAGGCTTGTGGGAGCAGCTCTCAAGTCACAATGAAAAGCTTGTCAGTATTGATGACCTGAACCTCTCCTCACATGAAAGCATGAGTCTCCAAGGAAAATATTTTCCAAAAACTCTGGGAGGAAAAAAAAATAATAGGGAAATCATATAATATACAATACACTCGGGAATGTACATTATATGATTTCCCTATTATTTTTATTATGTCTTTCAGTCCAGATTAAATGTTTCACTATTTCAAATTTCTTTTGCCTATGTCCTATCAATAAGGTAGGCAACTGCAGATATAGACTTAAATTACTTTAGAAGCTCCAAGGTTCAAACTGGGTGGGGGAAATGAGCCAGATAAGGCAAATTATGTTGTAAAATTAGATAAGGATCTATATCATAAATAATCTAGTTTTACTTCCAAGTCCCAAACACCAACAAAACCTCCTATTAAAGTATAGCTGCAAACATTTCCTCAGAAAGTTTGACAAAATAATTTCTGCTAAAGAACTCCTCCACGGTCTTGAGACCCAGTGGTCTAATATCTTTGACTTGCATCACTTTCCTACATATTAAAAAATATTCCTTTTGGAGAGCCAGGTTAATATGGGCTCACAAATCTGTAAGAAAGTCAAAACAGCTCTCAAAAGGCCAGTTCAACCAATCCTATTTGGGAGGTCATCGTGTTCACCATTTTCTCTGTTTTCCCAATTACAGAAATACAAGTACTCCTCAAATTATAGAAACCTAAAAGCAGTTCTGGTGATTCACCCGCATTAAAGAAAAGGAAATTCATAACTTTGGAAGTGAAATTAGACATAATCAAGGACCAGTACCATCAACCTCTAAAGCCCTTGAAAGCCCCCAGAAGTGCCCTTCAGAATCTCTGCAAAAATCTCCATGTACACCCTCTTCCTCTTCTAATTGAACCTGCTTTTCATCAAGCACCAACATTCAAGAGAAATGAAAAATGATTTCTTATTCAATTTTATTGTTTTCTGTTTCATGTAATTACTAGCATTAAAACACGCTTGTTTTCTATTATTCTTTCATTATAAATGTACAGCAATTCAGCAAATCATGACAAAAAGGCTTCTTTTTAATAGCTGGGAACCTGATAACCATTTATAATATTGTGACCCCAGAGAAATGTATTCTGAGTTACAAACTCTCCTGCAGACAAACATTTGAAACACAACTCACTTATAAGTTATGGATTGCCTGTATTCTGAGTGTGGAAATTATTGGAGATTTGATTCAATTAAGCACCCAAAAGTCTATGACCCAGCCATGGAAATACATACAAGCCATTTGTTGCCATATAGTTTTGCTGCTAGCCCACCCTAATGAATGAATGAAATGCAGCAATGAAGACCTTAATTAAAAAAAAGTTATTCAGTACTTACTATGTGCTATGGGCACATATGAAGAGAAAAACAGTTTTTGCCCTTACAGAGCTTGTATAGCAAGGAACTAATAAGTATAAGGGAGTGTTATGGCCTGGGAAATCACAAAGATGGTGGGGGAAGCCGTGTCATAATTGACTGACATGCCCTCTCCATGAGTGGTAGTGTTGATTGTATTATTCTGCTAGCTAGTGGTGAATAAGGAAGTGAGGGGTGGATGGAGGTGTCTGGAAGAAGACTGGGGAGCAGCAGGATAGTGTGTCTAGGTTGGGCTAGATAGAGAAAACTCACCAATCAGGAGCTGAAGCCACAGGGCAGGAGCTGAAGAGCCAGGTTAGAGATAGGAGGCATAATGAGCTGATAAGGAGGCAAAGAGTTAATGAGTTGAGTCTAGGGGTGAGGTAAGTCTAGGGGGTCAAGGTATGGAGGGCTCATTTATATTGTTTCTTTTAAAAAATAATAGCTGAAATTTATAGTACTTTAAGGTTTAGGAAATACTCTACATATGTGATGCTTTTGGGTTGTCATAAGGTGGATATTATCAATCAATCCATAAACATTTATGAAATGCCTATTATCTGCCAGGTACTGTGTTAAGCACTGGGGATAGAAAATGAGGTAAAAAGGGAGTCCTTGCCCTCAAGAGGCTTGTGCTCTAATGGAGGAGCTTAGAATACCACTGGATTCATTATCTCCATTTTATAGATGAGAAAACTGAGGCTACATGGCTTGTCTATGGTCACACTAGTAGTGTCAGAAGCAAGAATCAAACCCAGAGCTCTCCTGGTTCTAAGTCTGATATGATCTCCACTATACTATCCTATCTGCTCTATTCACCCATTATGAGCTATTACTCAGTCAGAGGAAAATTAGAACAATGGCTACTTGCGAAATTAGCTAAAAGTCAGCAGCAGGAATTCTTGAGAAGAAATGGAAACAGAAAAGTTTAAGAACACATAAGGCAATGGGTTAGAGTCAATAGGGTCCTAAACTTGATAACAGGCAGACTGGGGTTCGCATTCTTCCTCTGATAATAGCTATGTAATCTTTTTTCCCCTCCAAATCACTTATCCTCTCTGAGTTACAATTTTCATCTCTGTATAATGGGAATAATAATACAACCTATAGTACTTACTTCACAGGGTTTATTTGTGAGGCCGAAATGGTAAAATGTATATAAAAGTACTTTCCAGTAGACTAAGCTCTTCAAGTATGGAGATTGTTTTTGCTTTGCATTTGCATCCCCAATCTAACACAGTATATATAGAAGGTGTCTGACAAACATTCGTTGCATTAAAGTGAATTGAATTTAGTGAGACTGAGCTGAGGAAAATAGACTTTAATAAATAAAATCTTGCCTCTTGACTTTTTAAGTTCCCTGCAATATTCTGAAGACATCCTAGGAAAGCAACTTCTCATGGTATCCTGGTTCTTCATGATGTCCCAGCCTAAAATCTAGTCACACTAAGACCTCAGAAAGTGAGAAGTCTTCTTTAGGATTGCTATTAGTCCAAGAACTTCAGGTTGGCCATCTGATTAAGTGACAGTGGCAATACCCTTTTGAAACATTTTGGTTTAAAAATAAATATCTCCAGGAAAAAATATGCTGGGAACCATTATTATTTATAACTTGCGCATCATGCTGGAAAATGTCACATGCATTTTGCCTGAATTATCATTCTTATGTGAGAATGCCTGTCATACTAGTTATGCTAGGACGATGGTCTCTGTAAATTCCCTCCCTCAGAGTTCAGAGGAAAAGGCGATCTCCCCATCTCCCCTCCACCCCAACCCAAGAAGCAGCAAATTTAGATTGTTCCTTGTTCTATCCTGAAGGAAATGATACCTTCCCTCCCTGTGACTCTCCTGATTCTCTTGCTGGCCCCAAAGGTCGATGAATACGTTCATGCAGAAAGGAAGATATGACTACAGGGAGCTACCTCTTCTTTAACATAATAAGGGTTTGCATATTTTGGTCAGGAGAAATTTGTACAAGGACATATACTTCGACAGGTAATAGTAAGCAAATTCCTTAGGTTCAAAGGGGAATCCAGTGAAAATAGTGTTTAAGGGAATAACACTGGCCACAAAGCCCTACCTAGCAGAGATGTTTGTGTTTGGTGACAAGTCTGTGCAATTGCCTGTAGAACTCACATGAGCTCCAGAGATGCTGCCCTTGGGAGATTATTTTCCTTCATTTTTGGCAAGAATCCTCCTGGGGCTGAGATGGGCCTATACGTGACTGTGACGAGGAGCAGACAAATAAGGGAAATATGAAATAGCAAATCCTATTGTATTTTAATTTAAATTGAATTATGAAAGAGTTTGATTTGTTACATTAAAGAGTGACAGTAGTGGAGATGATGCTAGAAGACAAGAAGGCCAGGTTCAAACATTATCCAGTGATGGTAATATTCTTGCTTCAAATCTATAAAAACAGAAATAGATAGAATGCATTTAATTTTTAATGGATAATCCATTATATCAGACTGGACAATCCTTCCTTAATTTTCCTAAGTTTCATTAGCCAAGGAAGCATGTCTCGTGTGCATAAGAAAAGTACAGTGAACTTGGAGTCAAAAGACCCGGGTTCAAATTCTGACTCTGGCACTTATTAGCTATGAAACTATGGCCAATCATTTTCCTTTCCAAGACTGCTATGAGGAAAGTGCTTTGTAAATGATAAAGCTCTAATCAAAAGTAAACTATTATTTTTTTTAAAATGTAAGCTCCTTGAGGAAAGTTCCATTTCCATTTATATCTTTGTATCACTCCCCCCACCCAGTGACTGGCACAGAGAAGAGGCTTAACAAATGCTTATTAAATTTACTTATTATTCTTTCTCTTCCCAGTAGTGTCTTATATAGTCATTTGTGGAAAATTATTATCTGAGGACTGAATCACAGACTATCAGAATTGGAAGGGAAATCTGTGGCCATATACTTTAAACCATACCTGAACCAAGATTTCCTCTACAATATATCAGACTTTGCTTAAATACTTCTGGTATGGGTGAACTCACTACCTCTCCCAGACAGCCTGTACAACTCAGCACTAAGGAAGTTTGTTTGTTTGTTTGTTTGCTTTTTTCCCACTTGTTGTTCAGTCTTGTCAGCTTTCATGACCCTGTAGTAGATTTTATTGGCAAAGATACTGGAGTGGTTTGCCATTTTCTTCTTTTGTGGATTAAGGCAACAGAGATTAAGTGACTTGCCCAAGGTCACATAGCTAGTGAGTGTCAGAGGCTGGATTTGAACCCAGTGATTCCTGACTCCAGGCCCAGCACTCCATTCACTGAGCCACCTAGCTGCCTCCCTTACATCAAGCCCAAATTTTCCTCTTGGCAACTTAGTCACTGCTCCTACTTCTGTCCCTAGGGGTCAAGCAAACCAAATAGAATTTCTTTTTCTCAGGAGAGACCTTCAAATATTTACAGAATGCTATCAGGTTCCTTCCACCCCACCCTACCAACTCCCTTCTCCAAGCTAAACATCTTCAGTTCCTTGGACATATCTTCATATGGCATGATTTTGAGGACCTTCATCATCCCAGTTGCATTCTTCTAGATACCACCCAGCCTTGCTAACATATAACACAAACAACTAATGTAATAGCCTAGGTCATAGGATAATAGAATCATAGCTAGAAGAAACCATCAAAGTTATTGAGTCAACTCCCTCATTTTACATGTAAGGAAACAGACTCAAAAAGGTTACTGACTCATTCAGAATGATACAGCTACTATACATTTGAGGTGGGATTCAAATCCAGGTCTTGTTAACTTTAAGTCCAGAACTCTATCCACAATGCCATATCTGACCAGAGCAAAGTATAAGAGGACTATTATTATTGACATTTGAGAAAATAATCACATTGGATTACTTCTCTTTCTCTCTATTCTATCCAACATTCCCATTGGCCTTTGAGGAGGCCAAGATGGATTTTCAGAATCAATACATGAAGAAACAAGGTCATGCCCTGACCATGGTGGCTGGGTGAAAAAATGAATCAAATAAAGAGAAATTACATTTAAAGAAGAAAACTTGCTTCTTATAAAGCCTGTTACAAAAGGGAAGAGATTATATAACATGAATTATTGGTATAAAATTTCAGGTTAAAGACAAAACAAAACAAAATAAAAATCATAATTTAATTAGTACAGTTTCACTAGGTAGGAGGGACCACATTATAATCAATTTGATGTTTTGCTTTTGAATGGATGGGAACTGTATGGATTGCTTCTTAACTGAAACCATGCAGTGACATTGAGATTTTCACCAATAAAAACACCTTGCTGTTTATCAGAGTGTGCTTATGAGAATGAGTAAAACTCCTTTTATGTGTAATAATCCTGTTTTAGGGAATGAAAAGGCAGATGATGCTTTGTGCCAGTCACTCTAAGCAAGAGAAGGTGGGGGGTGGGCGGGCAGAGAGAAAACATGAACTTGGTTGTGAGAGAACTTTGCTTCAAATACATTTACCTGGAGTAGATGATAATTCAATGGATTCATGTTCTTATCTATCAATCAATCAATATTTATTTACTGAGGACCTGTTACATGTTAGGCATTGCATTAGTCACTGAACAAATGCTCCTTTTATTAATGTTAATTATGTCTCCTACCCCCCAACAGTGCTTATGTAACTCAGTGCTTAACATAGTGATTAGCACATAATAGTCACTTAATAAATCTTTATTATCTGACTATGTGAGGTTTGGCCATATCTTCCTGTAAATCTTCTAAATATAATCTACTGGCTTGTTTATTTAGGTGGGAGATTGAGGGAGGGTCACTTAATATTGGTCAATAGGTGACATTAGCATAACATTTGGTTTACTTATTATTCCTCCCTCTCACTATATCAATCTATTAATAAAGATTTATTAAGCACCTACTATGTGCCAGGTACTGTGTTAAGCGCTGGGAATATAAATCAGAAAGAAAGAAAAAGAAAGAAAGAAAGAAAGAAAGAAAGAAAGAAAGAAAGAAAGAAAGAAAGAAAGAAAGAAAGAAAAGAAACAAAGAAAGAAAGAAAGAAACAAACAAAGAAGGAAGGAGGGAAAATTTTTTTTTTCTCTTGAGGAGTTAGGTTTACATTGCATCCTATTGATGGAAATGAATATACATACATAATCTTATCCAACCCAAGGAGCATTTATTAAGCACCTCCCATGTGGGTAATTATGTGTATTTTAGTTGCTAAGGATATAAGGACAAAAGTCAAAAGCAGTCTCTTTCCTGAAGTAGCTTGGGGTGGGGAATGTAACCCATAAACAGATAAGCACATCCCTGATAATTGAAGGATGAGGGAAAGCACTAACAACAAACAAAAGCTTCCTGTAGATGACATGAGCTGTGCCTTGAAGGGAGATAGGGATTTTGTGGAAGAGGTAAGAAGTGAGTACATTCTAGGCATAAAATCAGGAGACGAAGTGCTGAATTTTGGAGAGTACTTTGACTGAAGCATAATATATATAAAATGAACTAATGTTTTATAAAACTGGAAAGGCAGGTTAGAGATAGATTGTAAAGGGCTTTAAATGCTAACCTGAGAGATTTGTATTTTATCACAGAGACAAGAGTGAACTGCTGAAGGTTTTTGAGAAGAGAATGACATGTTTAAACCAGTGCTTCAAGAATACTATTTTGTTGGAACACTAACGCATTGTTGGTGGAGTTATGAACCGATCCAACCATTCTGGAGAGCAATTTGGAACTATGTCTAATGGGCTATAACACTGTGCATAGTCTCTGATCCAGTAATACCACTGCTAGGGCTGTATCCCAAAGAGATCATAAAAATGGGAAAAGGACCCACATGTACAAAACATTTATTTTTTTATGGTGACAAAGAATGGGAAATTGAAGGGATGCCCATCAACTGGGGAATGACTGAACAAGTTGTGATATGTAAATATAATGGAATACTGTTGTTCTATAAGAAATGCTGATTGGGTGGATTTCAGAAATACCTAGAAAGACTACATGAGCTGATACTGAGTGAAGTGAGCAGAATCCGAACATTGTACACCCTAACAGGAACATTGTGCAATGCTCAACTGAGAGATTTAGCTCTTCTCAGCACTACAATGACACAAGACAATTCCAAAAGATTCATGATGGAAAATGCTATCCACATCCAGAGAAAGAACTGTGGAGTCTGACTACAGATTAAAGCACACTATTTTCACTCTTTTGTTTTTTTTTTCTTTCTCATGGTTTTTCCCTTTTGTTCTGATTCTTCTTTCACAATATAACTAATGTGGAAATTATGTTTAACACAATTGTACATGTATAACCTATATCAGATTACTTGCTGTCTTGGGGAGGGAGGAGGGAAGGATGGCACAGAGAAAAATTTGGAACTCAAAATCTTAGAAAAATGAATTTTTTTAACTATCTTTGCATATAATTGGAAAAAATAAAATACTATTAAGTGCAAAAAACCCCAAAGAATATTATTTTGACTTCTATGTGGAGGATGTATTAAAGAGGGGAGAGACTAGGAGCCCAGCATAGGTTGTTGCAACTGTCCAAGGAAAAGATGATGAGAATCTGAGCTTCTCTGGTGAAAAAAAAAGTCTAATAGCAATAATAACAATGATGACAATTATTTGCAGTGTTCAAAAAAAGGACTTCTTAAATATTTTATTAAATTACACTCTTCTGATGGTTTCTGTTTTAAACACAAACACCAGTGATATAGGATCAGAGGCATTAAAACTTGTACACATAAAGAGGGGACAGGAGATAGGGAATGCATCTTAAAATGAATAATGTTGAAGAATGGAGTTGATACCAGTAGCTTAAATGAGAGCAATTACATTAATGCCGAGTGACTTTCCACAGCTTGAATTTTCATTTTAGTTCAGTCTTTCTTTTCCTTATGTAATCAACCAGCTTTCCTCAACCCTCTAAAATCAGCTTTGGCTGAGTCAAATAGGGAGGGGGTTCTGGTTGATCCAATTCTCTAGCTAGTTATCAAGGGCCCATTTGCAGACTGAGTACAGGGTACTAAGAAAACTTACCCCGGTTTATTTGAAAGGTCTTGGATTTTTTGTTTTGTTTTGTTTTGTTTTGTCTTTGAAAGGGGGGTTGTTGTTTTAAATTCATACTGCAAGTTCTCAACAGTGTTCATTAAATACAAATGCCACGAACCTATTAAGGAGGAAGGAAAGGGGTTAAAGAAGCAACTTAAAAACCGTCCCTGGACAGCAATGGCTGATTTGGATTTAGAGCTTTTTCATTAACACAGCTCTTAATCTTTTCTATCTTCCCAAGCAGAAGCACTAACCACTCTGTACTAATTGTGTCTACCTTTGTGGCATATAGGATAAATCCCTTCACTCCTTTTCTGTTTTATGCTTTTACTCTTGGAATAGAACAATTTCTGTGTCCTGCAGAAAACCTCTTTCACCTGCTATAGCGAAGTCAATATCTCGTACACTGTTTTGCCAAAAGAGGGCAATGTTGCAATTCAGAATCCCAACATCAGAAGCCTGGGTACCTGGTCTTTCTCTCTACTGTGGTAAATAATAGCTGCTGTCTCTTTCCTTTGCTGTATACAAGTTTTCACATGTCTAGCCACTCTGTAGTTAATCAGGACTTTGTAACTATCTGTCCTACCTATTAACTGCACCAATTCCTAAATTGTTTAAAGGTTAACACATTTCACTCCATGCATGACCGGCACCACACAACTCAAGAAGGTGCCATATCTCCCGTTTGAACATTTTCTTTCTGCCAATAATGAATAAGGCTAGAAACAAACCACATTTGGAAAATGTGAACAGGGGATTTTTACAAATCTCCTTATTCACAAATATTTCATCTGTGAGCTATACAGGCCTATGCTCTCCAACTTGGCTTCAGAAACCTCATTCAGCATCTGAACTGAAATTTGAAGTAGCAAAAATGATTGTTGGAAGGAGGAAGAAATTTACTTGCTAAGAGCTTTACTTATTAGTTGAAACATGGCTCATATTTCACAACAGGGCCATCTACAATATCTGCAAGTCAATGTCATTCAGTATGTGTTGATTTTATATATCTGAATGTTACAGATTATTGTGAATATTTTGACTTTTAGGCATTTCTATAACACCTTTGTTTCTTTAATTGAAGCTTGATCACCAGGCCCTTCTTCCCCACATAAGATTTTTAGCTGTCCTAAGGTACCTTAAACTTTGACAGCTTAACTCTATCAGCTTCTCATTCTTTCATTTCTGAGTCATTGGATCCAGTTTTGAAAGCACTCTTTAGCGATTTCAGGAAACAGCAGAATTCCTAGGATTTCCTACTGGTGTTTAGAAAGAGGTTATATGAATAGTGTGCTGTGTCTTTAGTTTTACTTTCACTTATATGGTGCAAATGAGAATACTCAGCCAGAGCTACTTGTGATTGCCCCGTCTGAGCATCCCGATGTCATGAGCCAGACCAGATATGAAACCCGTGTTGTATTGAACAAACCAACTAGCTATAATTTTTCTACTAAAAATATTACAAATTAGATTGTTTTTACCATTGACTTTTTAGCCCTGGAGATGTATTTGAAGTTCATTGGAGGAAATCATTATAGATTTTGTTTAAAAAAAAACCCTAAGAATCAGATATAACTATACTTGTAATTTTTAGAAAAGTGTAACCAGTTCTTTATTTAAATTAACACTTCAAAAATGAATCACAAATGCAATATTACTAAAAGAAAAAAATGCATTTCAAAGGAAAAAAGTTGGGACCTAGTTTCAAATTCCTGGAGTAGGGAACAAATTTAAGATGAGTGTCTGGGTTCTTTTCAGTCTCTGAAATTCCCCATGTTCCCATATTTAACTGGGCATGAAAGGTTTAAGCAGAGTCTATTATCACAGGGACCTCAATAAAACCCATAGAAAAGCTATGCCTGCTCTAGGTGGTTCTAGGAAATCCTTATTTAACATTGACTTAGTTTACTGTGAGCTCTGCTTTTTCATTTCTTCTGAGTTAAAGCTCTTACACCAGCCATCTCATTTCTGTTTCCTTCTCCTACATCTGTCAGTATATGTACATGAGGAAGGCTATGTTATTAAAAGAATAATAACCATATTGCAGGTTTCTGAACCCAAGATTGTATTTTCTTTCTCAAATATTCATTAAAAAATAGAGATTGTATTTTATTGAAAGTGCTCTTTAATGAATAGTATTCCTGTTTGCGTACAAGAAGTAGCTTCCAGTGCAATTCTCTGACAGTAATTGTGGTCTGAATTGAGAATGTACAATAACTGAGTGCAGTTAATGGCTACCCTGTGGATTGAGTGCTCCACTTTTGTCATTATCAGGCTACTTTTTAAAATGCAGAAATTAGTTAGGCCAGTAAAGAGTTAATTATGTTCCTGTGTCAGGAAACCCTCAAAGCATATTCACTGAGAAGAATTCTTTGTCTTTAATGCAAAGCAGAAATTTCAAAGACCCTAGCAGATGATATCATATAAATAGTAACCGAGCATCTATTTTGTGTGTGTGTGTGTGTGTGTGTGTGTGTGTGTTATGAAAGCATGGGAAAACCCTCCGATAAGTAAGATCACAATCCTCAGGAGAACTGAATTAGTCAGTACCATCTTTGTGATTCTCTAATGCTAAAGGGGGGAAAAAAAAAGGGACAAGAAATACATATTTGATTCTTGGTTCTTATTTGCTTCTCTTTTCCCCTTTCCTGCCACCTTCTCTCTCCATGTCCAAACTTCCTACTTCTGTTTGTTTCCTTACTGGATGCACACAGGTACACATTCACGTGGAAGCGAATAAGCCCTCAAGGGTTGGTTCTTTGCGTGTCTGTATTTGTACTCTAAATTTTACCAAATGCTTCACATACATCAGGATCTATCAAAATGGGCATGTGTGTGAAAGGCTTCAAATTAGGGAGAGCAGGTTTGAAAAATAGATTGAGGGGACAATCTTCACAAAGAATGTGGGGAAGATTGAAAGGGAAGAGACAGTTGAAAATAAAAAGCAGGGAAATCTTTACAAATGGAACATTTGATTAACCTGCCCCTTGCATATAAATTATTTTTAAAAACACAACTAATTATATCCCTTCCTCTAATTACCTAGGGATTATGCTCACTGTGAAGCTATATACCATCACTGATCTAAAGGGCTTTCCTATGGAAATAAATTAGCAAGTAAAAGGGTGGGGCTCTATCCCCATTCCTATTAATGTAATCACAGAAGGGCTAGACACCTTGATTGAGCTAATCAATCAAAAGTGTAAACTAGGTATAAGTAAGTCCTTAATCAATTTGAGTCAGTAATAAGGCTTTGACCATTGAATGAAGGAAAGTGATATCACATAGGAAACATCTTAAGATTGGCTAAAAGAATCAGACGCACTTCCAAGCCTATGTATAAAAATAAGTCAAATGGTCAACCAGCCTTTTGGTGGAATAACCTGAGTTTAGAGGATTCCAGTTTGAAAGTTATAGTCAAGACGCTGAAAAGGAAATATTTTTAGGTAGGGGAGGAATGATATTTCCTGCTAAGTTGGTGTGCTTCCATATTCATACCAAGGGTTCACAAGTCCAAAGTGCCCTTCCAAGCAACATTAGTCTATCATGTGCCTTCTGAAATTGGAAAAAGTCATAAAACAACTTAGCCTGAACCTTCAAAGAGTTTGCAATTGAACATTTAAAATGACCACAGACAAACACACACACGTACACACACACACACACACACACACACACACACACACACACACGCATTCAAGTGCTAGACATGGTAGAATATAACAAAGGCCAGCAAAAAAGTCAGATTACATATTTTAATAAATTCAAGCAGGGAGAGATCACATCTGCTTGGGATATCAGGGAAAACTTGGTAGAGGAGGAGGCACCTAGACTGGGCCTTGATCAGGACAGGATTTCAATAGCAATGGGAATAAATTAAGAGAGGAAAGGCCCTTAAGACACAAGGTCTGTATTGTGAATGTGTAGACAGAGGGGGAAGGATTGATGCCCACTGGAGTAATTTTTTAAATGAAGTTAACCTGCTTGGTTATATATGTTTGTATGGATACACACTGTAGCTGATTTCAGATGATGGATCCTTTTCAACAAATTCAATGCAACAGATTTTTTTTAATGTATCCTTTGTGTGTAAGACATTGTGCCTGTTGCTAAGAGATACAAAGCTAGACAGTACATAGATATTGGTCTCAATGGCTTTCCAATCTGAAGTTGTGGTGGGGCAGATGGAGAATGAGGAGAGGTTGGGGAAAGATGGGTAAAAGAGAGATCTAGAAAAAAATGACAACAGAAATTTGAGAAGGAAGGGGTGACTCTCATTGAGGATGGTGTTTTGGGATGACTCTGTGGAGGAAGCAGCACTTGAGCGGAAGGAAGAGAGGCATTTCAATAGATAAAAATAAGAAGGTGAAGCCTATTACAGGTGTGTTCGGTTGTTCAGTCATGTCAAACTCTTTGTGCCCCTGTAGACCATATTATATCAATATATGGAGTCTTCTTGACAAAGATACTAGAGTGGTTTGCCATTTCCTTCCTCATTTATGTGTGTGGTCAACATAAACAAAGGCAAGGTGACAGGAGAGAACTGGGGGAAAATAGAAGATGGATAATAGTTCAATTTGACTGACTGTGGATTATATGGTGAAGAATAGCAAGAGGCTAGGCTAATATGAGTGCTCCTTGAAACCCTATGAACTTATAACAGAAAAGGGAACAATGAAAGGTGTGACCATGACATGTGACTTCTTCATGAGGCGCAAATTGATCCTTTGAATAAATCAGAAAGGAAACAATTGATGGGATGAAGAATGAGAGGCCATGCCTCAGAGTGAGTGACCTTTAAAAGTCAGTTCATTAAGTTATGGGAGAGAAAAGAAGAAAGGAGCTAGAGAAAAGGAAGTTCTATGAAGCCACATGGACCTGGAGAAAAGTCAGCTGTAATAAACCACGTAGACCTGAGAAGATGGAAATATAAGCAAACACAACTGCCCCATAGAAAGAGGTCAAGATTTTGGGAGAAAGACTGCTTGAGCCCATAGGGCAAAGGATGTGTCAGGAATGAAGATGTGTTGCTAACCTTCCTCCTTCACATCTCTTACACTAGAAAAATAGGTTGGAGTCATGTTTTGGAGAGCTTTGAATGGAAGAATCGAGTTTGTACTTTTATTTGGTAGAGGAATGGGATGATCATAGCAGTAATTTAGGAAATTTATTGGAGCAGAATGAACAAATTAGAAAGTGGATAGACTAGAACACTGATCAACTAGGAAGCTATTATAGTTGTCTCCAGTTGATGAAAAGAAATGAGGACCTAGAAAGTAGTAGTTATAGTGGGAGTGAAGGAAAAAAAAAGAGGAAAAGTGAAAGAGACTGTGGGCAGTATTTGACAACTGATCAGATGTTGGGTCTTAAGAGAGGGAGAACTCAACAATGATTTTCAGGAATTCCATCACAAAAAAGGGAGAAATTGGGGCAGAGAATGAGTTGAATTTTTAGACATATTGAGTTTGAAATTCCAGTGGAGTACCTAGATGGAAATGTTCAGCAGGCAGTTGGAGATATTGGACTAGAATTCTGGGAAGAGAATGAGGGTGAAGATGCAGATTTGGGAGTCAATAGCACAGAGGTGATACTTAAAACCATGGAAGTGGATGAGGTTGCGTAAAGAGAAAATGTACAGGGTAGAAAAAGGACATAAAGCAGATCATAAATCCCAGAGGATGAAGAATAGTCACAACCAATTTTGAACTTTGGAGAACATGTGAAAGATTTAAAATTGTGCTTAGAAGGGGTTTTACTTTCTCTTTAAAAACCTATTTTGGTTGTTCTTTTCTTCTCCCTTCCTTCATGTGCAGACCAAAATCTATTTTTTACTGCTGTCATAATTGTAGAGCAAATGGGAAACAGGTTACCTTGTACTCTGCTGCATGCATCATCCATAAAATTTCTGACTAAATTCTGATCCTTGAATCAGCATTGCAGAGGATGATTATTGATGCAATATGGAGATTAAATGGAAAAAAAATATATAGCTTTATGTTTGAGATGTCAGTTTTGAGTCTGCTTTATGTTGGCAGCTTGAAAAAAATCTTATCTGGCTTTTTTACTGATCCAATCCAACACGTCAGTAAATGGAAAGGGGGAATGTAAGGGCTTGTGTATAGAAATCTGCCAACTTGCAGATAGACAGTGCTATCTTTGAACGACCAAACAGAATCTTCCTAACTTCAGAGAACTATAGAGTACCACTTAAAAATAATTTCAGTGTCTACCTGTTTTCAGAAGGGGACTTATAATAATTTAAACAAAGTTGCTTCTGACTTAAATTTTTTTAAAAAAATAGAAATAAAACCACAAACCTTTTAGAAGGTCCTCTGTGAGATGTGCCTACTGCTAGAACTTTGCTGAAATGGTTTTGAGATGTACTTGAGTGGGAACTGTCAATTCCCAGGTTGCTGAGATCACCATATTGATTTTATGAGTTTAGAATTCAGTATACTCATTTGTCAACATGGTGTGAATAGTGAGTACAAACAGAGAAGATTTGCAGAATGTACAGCAATATGTAAGGTTCCCATCACACAAACTGACCAAAAGACATGCCCAGACAGGTAATAAATCAGAACATGGATTGCTCCCAGCTCTGACTCTTAGTCTTTGTGGTCAGGCATAAAAAATATGGAGTGGATGGGCAGTAAAATTCCCTTCTGCCCAGGACACTCACATCATGGGTAATGGCCCTGTTCTGGTTACATTAGATAAGCAGTAGAAACTGGGACCATTTTCCTAAAGCAGGGGTCCTGAGTCTTGTTCATGGCATGGACTCATTTGGAAACCTGGTTAACCCTTTCTCAGAATAATATTTTTAATGCCTAATGTAAAATACAAAAAATTACAAAGGAAATCAATTATGTTGAAATACAGTTATCCAAAAAGAATTTTTTTAGTTCAGATAGTCAAGTGACGAGTCCCTATAAAGAGCCACATTCCTTCACCTATGTTACCTCTAAGCATAACCCTATTCCTTTTCACAGTTTAGAAAATAAGAACCTATCTTCCAAAATTACTGAAAGGCTGAAAAAAGAATCTATAATTTTGGTACAGATATGTGAGGGGATCTGTTTACAAAAATATAAAGATGGCTAGAGAGGCATTATGAAGGAGTAGAGTGGTGTAGCTGGAGTCATAAAGACCTGAGCTCAAATAACCACTTCTGAGACACTGTGTAACCAAAAATTAGGCATTTAACCTCTCTGGGCCTGAGAGTAAAAGGAGAGGATAGATGAAACATCTTGCTGACAGGATTTGGCGACTAATCAGATATGAGTAGTTAGAGAGAGAGGAAGATCAAAAATGACTGAGGCTCCAAGCTTGAATGACTGGGAGGGAGGTAGTACAATCAAAAGGAAAGATAATTTAAAAATAGAGGCAGGATTTGGGGAGAAGGGAAAGCTCTAAAACTATAAATTATAGCTAGGTTGTAATATTCCTCAGTGGAGGGATCTCCCACACTGGGAGTCACTAAATCAATGAAACTTCAAACCTTGACATATTGACATAAAGGAGGCTTAAGTCTAACTCTGCCAATTTGTAGAAAGACAGTGCTATCTTTGAATAGCCAAACAGAAACTTCCTAACTCATAGAACTATAGAGTACTACTTAAAAATAATTTCAATGTTCACTTGTTTCCAAAAGGTGATGTATAATAATTTAAATAAAATTGCTTCTAACTTAATTTTTTTAAATAAATAAAAACACAAAAATTTTAGTCATCCAAAAGGCAATGGAGAAATGAATTGGAAATTGAAGTCAAAGGACTCATAGTCAATCTTAATTAAGGTGTCTTTACAAAACATCATCAGATCCCTGGAATAAAAGTGCAGATATCATTGGGTACATCTCCATTTGTCAAAACATTACTATTGATAGTTGTTTAAAAATCAATCAAACATTATGCAGATAGAGGAGAAGTCATTCAAGATAACAACCTATGTATTCATCTAGAATCACAGATAATTGGAAAAAAAGTCAGAGGTTCTCATGCCCAACTCCTTCATTTGATAGATACGGTGGAGTGATTACCTAACATGCCACAAAACTGGGCATAGTGACTGAGCTGGGACATTTGCTCATTCCAAGAACCCATGATGCCTCTCTACCAGTACTCTCATCAATACCTGATCATCAATACACATAACTGCCTCTAGCATTTCATGCTCCAATGATAGACTAAGATAGTTCTGTCCTTTTTTTCCCATTTCCATGAAGGAAAATATGCACTTCCAAGTGCTCCATGGTGTTCCATCACAGCTAGTTGAGAATCATAGAAGCTCAATGCAAACCTATCTGCTACAGCAGTAATTTTCTGACACATTAGCCCACAGAATAGACTATAGAAGAGTCAGCATTCATCATAGTTTTTAAAGTGGCCAAGGAGTGGTTTGAGGAAGCCTGTTTACCTGACTGAGTCCACACCAGTTATTACAGTGTTCTTTGGAATAAGGGTTAGCTGAGGCAATTTAAAATTCAAAAAAAAAAAAAAACAACAAACTAACACAGATTGCTTTTCTTTCCTTTTTTCCTATCATGTCTGTCTTGTGCCCCATCCCTCCTCCAAAATCACCTATAAATAAAAGAAAAGAAAACCACAGAAACTTAGATTGTTGGATCTGGAAGGAATTTTAGGGATTAGCTGGTTCTACTCCAGTTTACAGATGAGGAAATAATCCAAGAGACAAGAAGTGACTTACCAATGGGCATACAACAAACTAATGTAATTTCCAGGATTGAGAGTTAGATGGTAAGTTTTCTTCCTGCTCTGACGTTCAGTGAATTGAATGGAAACTATGGAAAGCAAAAGTACTTAATATATGCTTACTAGGAGCCCAGAACTGTGCTAAGCACTAAGAATAAAATCTGAAGAGCCAGGCTGTGCCTGTGGTCAAGGAGTTCACATCTTAGGCAACCTGGTGGCACAGTGGATGGAGGGCTAGACTTGGAGGCAGGAAGACCTAAGTTCAAATTCAACCTCATACACTTACCAGCTCTGTGACTCTGCATAAGTCATTTAATTCTTTTTGCCCCAGTTTCCTCATTTATAAAATGGGAATACTAACAGCACCTATCTCCCAACATTGTTGTAAGGGTAAAATGAGATAATCTTTGTGAAGAGCTTTGCCAGCCTCAAAGAGTTATATAAATGCTTATTATTATTTTATTGTTATTATTATTAGTTGGGCAGTAAAATCCATGTAGGGGATTTCAGTTGCAGGCCAGATGTAAAGACCTAAGGAATAGTGGCAGGGCATATGATACAGTCTGGGAGATGAGGGAATACAGCAGCAGAACCTGGTGGCCTTATTGAAAAGAATACAATTGCTAACTCCCTGCTTATTAAAGTGAGGAACAAGTTAGTAAATAACTACAGATAAGCATATAATCTATTTCTTCTACACCCTGTCTTTTGCCTCATTTTATAGCTTATAATGCTATTGTAATATGTAGAGTTGCTTTTGATTGGGTGTAGGAGGAGAGGTAAGAACTGAATTTCCCTGTGAGGAAGAAACTCTCTAAGTTAATGTAGATTCATACCTCCTCTGTAATTTAAAGCCTAAAAGAGAGCTGCCTGGGCACTTAGAGTTACTTGATTTGCCCAAGGTTTCAGTCAATCTATAGCAGAGACAGGATTAGGACAGGTTGTCCTAATTTTGAGGCTAGTGTGCTGTCCCATTATATCAAGCAATCTCACATTGTAATGTGCATTTATCTATAATACATCAAAATATTTGCTTCAAATAAAACCATTTAAAAATAATCAGTTCTTTCCTTGACCATCTTAGGTTTCTACTTTCTATTTAAAAAGAATACTTCCTCCTTTGGCTAGTCACTTATATTTTCAGAGTAGTTCACACATAGGTCGCTATGAGTCACCTAGCACAATGTCTTGCACATAATAGGCCCTCAGTAAATGTTTATTGAAATGAAATGAATTGAGTGAAAGATACAGGGAAATCGAGGCTCACCGGACCAACCTGATACAGCCAAAGCCTAGGACAAAAAGACAGCAAAGTAAAAATGCAGCTGTTTAGAACCCCAAACTGGAAGACCACATGAAAGACTGTGCCACCTAATCAAGTTGTGAAAAAGTTTATGAATTATGCAGAATGCACTCATGTTTAAGCAATACTTTAATTGAATGATATGATTGTATTTTCATTTGAATACTGAAAAAAAACAGTATTTTGACTTCTTAGGAGTTTTAAATATAAAGTGAAGAACAGAATTATGAGGCAGAATTTGTTTTCCTTTTTCTTTTACATTTGTAAAAGTGTGAAGTAGGCAGGACAAGTTTCTCTTCATGAACATCACTGGGATCATGGGATCACAGACTTTGAGCCAAAAAGGACTTTAGACACTGATAGCTTTATTTTACAGGTGACAAAAGGGAAACATAGAGATGGCAAGAGATTTGCCAATGTCTCATTCCTAATAAGTGCCTGAGATGGGATGTGAACCCAGGTCTTCCTCATTTCATGTCCAGCACTTCATCCATTAACCCCATGATGCTTCAGTGGTGACTTTTCTTCTGTATCACATGGCAAATATGGCTACAATTTTAAGTAACTTTTGGTATCATTTTATGTTCTAAGCCATTAATAAGGAGGTATGTTGTTTTAACTCTATAAGCATATTTCAGGTCATGTCTATTGGATTTTCAGAGAAATAACTAATTATCACATTTGCTGTTGTTGTTTAGTCCTTTTTCAGTCGTGGCCCACTTTTTGTGACCCCATTTGGGGTTTTCTTGGCAGAGTTACTGGACTGCTTGACCATTTCCTTTTCCAACTCATTTTACAGATGAGGAAACTGAGGCAAATGGGGTTAAATGACTTGCCCAGGGTCACTCAGCCAGTAGGTGTCTGAGGACAAATTTGAATTCAGGAGTATGAGTCTTCCTTACTCCCGGCCTGGTGCTCTATCCACTGAACCACCTAGCTGCCCCATTATTATATTACAAAGCATAATTTGTGATATGAAGTATGCTAAAAATACATTTGACCTTTTAGAGTGAATGAACTAGACAGTATGGAGTAGTAAATAATTTTTAACTTGGAGTAATGAAGACCTGGCTTCAAATCCTGCTTTTAACATTTGCTAGCTGTGCGACCATGGGCCAATCTCTTAACCTCTCTGAGCTTCAGGGAAGTCTCCAAGACTCAGTTACAGCCAGTTTATGATCTGTTTTTGCTGGAGAAAACTCCTACTTCAACAAAATCACAGAAGCAAAGGGAGTTCCTATACCAATAAAATCACAACTCCTTGAAGTAATGACTGTATAATAACTAATATATAAAAAGAAATCAATATTATTTTTGAAGCTATTAAAATATTACTATAATATTTTTATTGTTCCAATAGCTAGTATTATTATTCTGTTATGATAGTCATTAGTTAAGTTATTCCTATTTAATAGATTTTGATAGAAAATAAATTCCAAGATGCATTATACATATTTATTATCCAATTTTCATGAAATTTAAAATGATTATACCCTTTATGCAGCGAATCGTCCTTATGAAACTTTTAAATAAATGGATGAGATGTAACTATTTATAAGCAAACTTTTATTTTGTGGTGATATGTCTGCTTCCATATTATCTTGGGTTTCCATTCTTCTTAGAAATAGCATTCCCTTCTTCCAAGGAATGAGCCAAATCAAATTTAAGAAATATTGGATGACAGGTTCTGATATTTTAAGTTGAGGCAAGCAAAGTGGTAGCTACATATGTGAAAGTAATTCCCCAGTTGGTATAGATAGCTGATTGCATCATATCCAAAGAATGTCCTATCTGAGTGATTTTCCTGGGTCAGAAAAGCTGTTCTCTCACCCTTTAAGCATTTTGAAACTTCACTCTGCCATAAGGCGTAGACAGAATGAAGTCATGGCATGTGCTCTAAGCCTTGAATTGTAATTCTGAGGAAAAGGAGGAAATTTATATTAACAGTGAAATTTATGTGCATTAGCCTTTATTTATATGGGATGTAAATTGTAACAGCTGTTTAAAAGAAATCATATCGAGGTTGATGTTGCAGGTCATGTGAATATTTATTGACTTTGCAATTGCCATAGCATCTGTCTTAAGATTCAATGTATTCTTACTTACTTTTTTAGCCTGTCTCATCAGTAAGACCATATATTAGACATGTTGGTATCTAGACACAGACTAGCTCTTTGGCCAGCTAGCTCACACCCAGGGGTGCTGAATAAAGAGAGATAGAAAGATAAACAGAGACAGAGAAAGAGAGAGAGACACCACACACAGAAACACGCACTGACAGAGACAGAGAGAAAAAGTAACAGAGACAGAGACAGAAATAGAGGGACAGAGACAGAGAGACAGAGACAGAGAGAAAAATAAGAGCTAGCATTTAAATAATGCCTACTATGTGCTAGACACTATGCTCAGTGCTTTACAAATATTATTTCATTTGTTCCTTACAACAACTCTGAGGGGTAGGTGCTGTTATTATCTCCATTTTACAGTTGAGGAAACTGAGGCAAAGTTGAAGTGACTTGCTCAATGTCACTAGATCTCCTAGCACTCTGAGCAGCTCTCCGAGACTCTCAGTTGCAGAGAAAGTGTCAATTTCACTTACCTGAGAGTTGCCCAATTAAATAAAATTGGAGATCCAGTCCTTGTCATGTTATAAGATATGTGCTTGTCTTTGCTGTTATGAGTAACCGTCTGTAAAATGGCTTGCTCACTCATTCTCCCCCACATACACATACCATCCCATGGCTTTTGTTAGCAATTACATGTTCACGTCTTACCGAGACCCAACTCCCATGCTTAGAGTATGATTACATATCACTATGATACAGAATTTCGGGGTGTCCTGAGCCTCATAGGTGGAAGAGTGTGTGCTTATGAAGGAAATTTGGTTGATGGAAGATTTCAAACAGGTTATCTTAATCTTTGTAATACATCACCTCTGATTCCACTATCTTTGCAGCTTTTCTGAAGGCAAGCCACTTGCCATTTGTTTAGTCAAAATTTAATAAAAGGAGAAAACTGTAATGTTTTTTCCCAAATGTTTACTGAGTGCATTTCTCATTTGCTGATTTTTTTGATTGGCAGATCTATATGACCAAGATATGATCATTTTATATAAAGTTCGGTCAAATATTTATATAAATATATATACACATATGCATATATACATACATACATATATTTACAAATAATTACCAGAAATGACTCTAGCAATCTGGATGTTTTTATAAGGAAATTTTTTCCAGGGTGAAGTGGAGAATTATGAGACTTAATGAGTGGTAAAACCCTTTAACTAAAGCTTTATCAAGCCTTAAGATGCACATGTGTGCATGTGTATGTGTGCGTGTGTAGACATGTGCAGAACCACAGACTAATGTAAATCATCCATAATTAGAAAGGACCTTAGAAATCACTTAGTGTAATACCCTGTTTGACGAGTGAATCTCTTCTACAACCAAGCCTTATCTATACCCAGATCTTTCACTTACTGCCTACTTGAAGTTAGACAAATCATTGACCTCTGTGTGTGTGTCAGTTTCTGCATTTCTAAAATCAAGGGGCTGGACTAAATGACCTCTATGATCCCTCCTACTTATACATTTTTACTGATATGTCTTTACGAACATCTGCAAATACTGGCTTGTGTCTGCTTAGACACCTACTATGTGTATTGCTTCCTGCATGTGGCCGCCCACGGCATTTCTGGACAACTCTTGTCAAGAGAAAGTTCTTTCTATGAAACTGAAAGTTGCTTTTTTGAAACTCCCACCACTCTTGGAGCTTCATAAACACTCTCATTCTTCTTCCCCATGAAACAAATGGGTTAAGGAACAGAATATCACAATGAAGACAGAGATGTTCAGGCGCACAGAGAAGGGAAGAAGGAAAAGAAAAGGAAATACATGCACAGAGGTAAAGTTGGGAATTGGAGATCCTAGAGGTAGAGTCATTCTGAGTGGTAATAAATTCCAGTATGTACCTGTACTTGAAGATGGCTATGGCAAAGTGGAAACTAATATTATAATAAATAATTCTGGAACTTTGGAAGGTGAATTAGATGAAAATTGTTCAGAACAATGTGCTTTTTTAGATTCTATCAAGCTGTCTAATTAACTATAATCTTTCTGACTTTGGACTTTTGTTGTTGTTGTTGTTGTTGTTGTTGCATTTCCTTAATGGGGATTTAGTAGATCAGGCCTACTGATCACTCAAAGGTTATTATTCATTATTTTAATATAGAGGGAGTTCCTGGTAAGGAAACTAACTCTACCATTGCAGACTGTCAACTAAGTCTGCAACAGTCTTTTTTTTTTAGAAGCTTTTTTTTTCTTTTTTTTTTTTTGCTTAGGCAATGGGGTTAAGTGACTTGCTCAAGGTCACACAGATAGAAAGTGTTATGTGTCTGAGGCCAGATTTGAACTCAGGTCCTCCTGAATCCAGGGCAGGTGCTCTATCCACTGTGCCACCTAGCTACCCCTGCAACTTAGTCTTAAAGAGATGTCTGGGGCACTGAGAGGTCAAGTGATTTGCTCAGTATAGGTCAGAGGTATTTGCCTGTGTGACTATGTGCAAAAGTGGGGATTAATGGATAGAATGTCAGCCTGGGTATTAGGATGACCTGTGTCCAAGACCTACCTATACTGGCTATGTAACCCTGAGCAAGTCACTTAGCTTTTTACTGCCCTAGGCATGTCTCTATGAAGAGTTGTCAATCCTCATTGGTAGAGGGCATTTCCTTAATGAAATATACTGGTTAGGACCAAAAGAAAAAAGGATCCCCAAAATGTATATATAGGTCTATACCTTCCTAGTGCTAAACACACACATATCCTATAGATGTGTGTATATATATATATACTACATATGAGACATATATACATATATATTTACACAAACATAAAACACTGATGTAGTTATTGTGTATTAATATTATATATGGTTGCTCTGAATTAAAGGAAGACAGTAAATACTGGAATATTTTAAAAGAGAACAATAAAATTAGGAAAGGAAAAAAGTTACAAGATAATTGAAGAAGAAATAGGAATGGAAAATGTAATTTTGCTTCAATTACCAGAATGGTGGTAGAATTTGGTCCTAATGATTTTCCAAATAATAGAAAGTTTTCCTCCTTAAGCCTCCCCCCCCAAAAAAACCTTTTAAATTTTAATCACTTCTAATATTTTTCTTTCTAGATACATCACACATTTCCTTATAATGTGAAAATATATTACTTTCCTTAAATGTTAAATATACATTAGACATTGCCCAAGATAGATAAGGATCTCTAAAATAAAATTCTGAAGACACAAGAAGAAATTGCTTTTATGAGAAAAAAAAGAGTAGCTATCTAAAGAAATAAAAGAAGCTGAATAGAGAGTTCCTCAACCCACTCAGATTTTTAAAGTACATGTATTAAAAATTAAGGCAAGTGCTGATAATTGAAGAAGAATACAAAAGATTATCATAAATCAGGAGTAGATCAAGAGACGATTTTAGAAATGATACTTAGACTTCACAAAGTATTTTACACTTTCTCTCCTGCTTTGCTTATGGACAAGATAGTGAGGTGTGGGGTAGATAATACTGTATTTATGTGTCTACAGGATTGGTTGAATGACTGGGATCAGAGCAGTCGTTAATAGAAAGATGACCATGTGGAAGGTGGTTTCTAGTGGGGTGCCCCAGGGCTCTTTATTAGTCCTGGGCTATTTAATGTTTTTGTTAATAACATAGATTAGAGCATAGAAGGCATACTTATCAAATCTGAATCTAACATTCTGCTCAGAGGTACAATAAATGTTCAAAAACAGTCAGGGTCACCAAAGAACCAAACAATCAAGGATAATAGTCCCAACCTAATAAAAAGAAATTTTATAACGAAAAATGTAATGTCTAGCATGGATTCAAAAAATTTACTTCACAGGTAGGAAGGGGGACTTGTTATCAAGTCCTACATAAAAGATCTGGGGATTTTAGTGTACTTCAATTTCAACACCTAGTTGAGTTTAACATAGCAGCCAAGAAAGCTAGAGCTATCAGGCTGTATAAAGACAGGCAGATATTTAAAATGAAGGAAGTAATCATTTCATCGATTTTCTGTCCTAATCAGACCAAATCCCAAGTACTCTGTTCAGTTGTGGGTGCCACCTTTTAGGAAGGATATTTGCAAGCTGGTTCATGACTGGAAGAGGACAACCAGAATGATGAGAAGACTAGAGAATGTGACATACACAGGGATCAACTGAAGAAATGAGAGGGGTTTAGCCTGGATGAGAAAAGACAGGGAATGGATGACTAATAGCACTCCAAGTATTTGCAAGGCTATCATATGAAAGAATTCACCTTGCTTCTTCTTGTTTTCAGAGGGAAGAGCCAGAAGTGGGTAGCAATTGTGAAGAGGGAGATTCAAACTTGACCTGAGGGAATTGTCCTAACAGAGCTATCCAAAAGTGGAATGCGTTGCTTCAGGAAGAAATGGGTTCTTCCTTAATGGAGATTTTCATGAAGAGGTTAAATGACCACTTGCTATTGTAAAGAGGCTTTTTGGTCAGATTGGACAAGATGACCTCCAAGGTCCCTTCTACCTAGGGGAGTGCTAGTAAAATTTAAAAACAAAACCTCCAAAAAACAACAAAGAAAACCAAAACAACAACAATATGTCCAACACGCTTCTAAGGTTAATCTGCATTACTAACATTTTTTCTGTCACTTCCTTAAGGCTATAAAATCAATAAAACAATAAGTCAAGCCCTAATTTGTAGCATTTGCCAATTTCTTGAGGTGTAAATGCTCACACTAAAAATTTAACAATTGGCTCTAACAAGCCCAGGAAGCTTTAGCACACCAGTGCTTCTAATTCCTAGATTCTGCAATCACCTTCTTAAACAAAGGAAATTGAACATCATTTGACCTTTCTTTGATGACCCAGGGTCAGCAATATGAACATCCATTATTGTGTTGTGCTGCAATAAAGAAATATTCTTCGAGGCCATTTAGGTTTATAAGGTTCTGCTTGTCAGTCAGTCAGTCATCAGGCAACAATTAAGGGCTTACTATGTGCCAGGCGCAGTGCTAACTGCTGGGGATACAAAGGCCTAAAACAAATGCGTAATAAACAGTCTGTATAATGAATGCCCCTAGACTATTATAAGGAACTAAGTTTTTTCTTCTTTCATGGTTGTCACTGCTTTTCATCCCCACTTCATACTATTATTGGTTGTAACCTCTGTTGCCATTTTGACCTTCTTCCTCTGTTTTCTTCTACTTGCTAAATTCTCATACTTTTTTCTCCTTTATTTTCTTTACTCTTTCTTTCTCCTGATGTAGTGGGGTTTGGGGCAGACATTGCCATGCAAGAGAGCCATGCCTTTCTTCTGATTAATCCAAGGATAAATAACATATCATTGTTGGTAATCTTGGCATAGATTAGAGAACCAGAGGGGATCTTCAGGCTCATTCAGGTTTACCCTCTTGTTTTATACATGTGGAAACCATGGCCTGGAGAGTTTAGGGCCGCAGGGATGAGGAACCTGTGGCTTCGAGGGTACATGTCTCCTCTAGGTCCTCAAGTGTGGCCCTTTGACTGAATTCAAACTTCACAGAACAAATTCCCTTAATAAAAGGATTTGTTCTGTAAAACTTAGACTCAGTCAAAAGGCTGCATCCAACAACCTGAAAGGCCACAGGTTCCTCACCCCTATTTTTAAGCAAACTGCCCAAGGCTCCACAGCTTGAACTGTGGTGCACCTGAATTTCACCAGCAATGCTAAGACTGAAACTGAGCTTTTCTGACCCGTGGTTTGTATCTCTTTCTGTTCCATCACACTGAGCCCTTAGCTTTTCTCTGTTGTCTTTAGTTACTTCAGAATCGAACACAATTCTAGATGGTTAAGGATGACAGACATCTATCAAGTTTGTCTTTCCATGTTGGAAAAAATATGGCACAAAAGAAAGAAAATATCACTCACTCAAAGTTTAGGACACCTGGGTCTAATCTTTGCTCTTTTCCCAGTAGTTCCCATGATCTTGGTCAAAGCACTTAATCTCTTAGGGCTTTTGTCTGCAAAATGGAGGTGACAACACTCCCAGAACCTACCTCTCATGATTGACCTAAGAAAAGTGTTTTGTGAACTGCAGAGTATCATGTAAATATGAACTATTAATACTGTTCAGCATAATAAAGTGAGATAGTTGAATTAATAAGTAATCAGTCAGATCTCTTCTAGGTTTAACCAGGTGATCCTGTTCCATTTTTGCTTTACCTCTTCTATTATGTTTCATTCCAGCTTCTACAAAATTAACTGGATGTTACTGGAGTTTTAGAAGAGTATGAAATTAAGTGAATACACATAGAAGTGGAGAAGACAAAATAAAATGGTAATTAAGAAATTATTTTCCTATCTCTTAGAATCCTCAGTTTCATTCAAGGCTCAGTTATAAGCTGTAAGCTGAATTCACAAACTACGGGAAGCTTTTTCTACCCCCCAACTCTCACCCCTCACCCCTCACCATTGTTGTTAGTTCTGTCTGCTGCCTCCTCAAATAATCATATATTTATTTATCTGTTTATATATTGCATTCCCAAGGTAGAAAGTTAGTTCTTTGAAAGCAAGGATTACTTTCACATTGCCTTTTCATCCCCAGCACTTAATGATGGCTTATATGTAATAGGGGCTTAATAAATGTTTGTTGAATTGCATTGTATTTTTAAAAAAAAATCTTTATAATGAAAACGTTTTCAATTCAGGTATGCAAGTTATGCAAGTTACATCAGGCTAAAATGGCTGCAAATTTGAGTCCAGCCTTCCTAAATCAAGGGGGACTGTCAGGAAGCTGATCTCAAGTGAGGAACTGTTGCAGCCACAGAAATTCATGAAGACTGTTTGATAAAGCATGTAATGGTTATTTATGATTGACATGAGTAGAACACCAGTGAGATCATAGATATTTTCAAACACTTACATACAATAAATATATAAGGTATTCTACTTTATATATTATATAATATGCTATATTATAAAAGAGCATGCTAGGAGTTCCTATAATATATTATAAAAGCAGATACCATGTAAACAGTAGTGAAGTATAATCTATACCTATAGATATCAATCTCTATATATCTAGATTTAAAGATGTCCAGGTCTAGATAAAGTAATGAACTATAACATATATGTACTTTTTTGCAAAGGGTGGGGGAAATCAATCCACAGGCATGATTTCATCAGTATGTAGGAACTCCCAGCATGGAAACTTCTTTCACTAATGCACTCATATGTAATTTAGTCTTAGATAGTTAGAAAGATCCCCAGGACACTAAGAGGATAAGTTAACTTGACCATGGCCACATAGCTAATGTGTGTCAGAGACAAAATATACACCCAGGACAAGTTCTTGCCAAGGCTTGTCTTCTATCCACTATGCCACACTGTCAATCATATGTGGTGGTCATAGATACACATGATAAATTGCTTCTAATTCTATCTTCTCTGCCTCTTCTCTTTTGTAGAAACATCATGAGTATGTTGTGAGAAGACTTTTTAATAGCTCATTTATCCTGGTAAGAAAAATAATGATAGAGACGGGACCCGTGATTTCATTGAGATCTCATGGGGAAGATTTCCTTTACCAATAGTAGTCATTATCTTCTCTGCAACCTAATCATGAATTGCCCATAGAAAGATTAAATGACCTGCCCATGGTCATGCAGCTAGTATGTTATCAGAGGCAGGCAGGACTAGAACCTAGATCTTCTCAGCTCTAAGGCTAGTTCTATCCATGTACCATTTTGCCCATCAAAAATGGAAGTAAAATGATGTCTTAACATTGATTATTTAAGGGTGTCATCTCTGCATAAAAAATGTGAAATGATCAGTATCAGCTCTATAAATTTCTGCAGTTTGTTGCACTGCTTTTTAATTCACACTGGCTCTCTAGAGCCCTCCTTTCTCTTAGTCTCCTGAAAGAGATATTTATTTACAACTAAATCTGAAATCAAAGGTTTGAACATCTTTCTCAAAACCCCAGTTTTAGAACTATCACTTACCTGCGAAGGACATTCTAAAGCTCAAGCATATCACACCCGATAAGAAAACTCAGTTCTTTTGAGAAGAGAGGTTTAGGTGCCATCCAGGGTCTATTTGCCCATTCTTCTGTGTCTAGGCAGAAGGGGGGAAAATGGAGTTCTATTTAAGTCATTCTATGCAAGCTCAGATTGTTATCATTACAAACTCTTCTGTCACTTGCACATTTTGGGAACAGTCATTAGCATAAACTGGTTTCAGGACACTCTAACATGTGAAATGCAAAAAAAAAAAAATCTAGCCACAGATTTTCTGGGCTCAGGTTTTAAGCAAGTGAACTTAATCTCAATGTTCTCAGGGTTCTCCTCCTTATGCCAGTCACAATTTCTAATTAGCTTTCCCAATGGAGGAAGAAGATGGATTATATTTTAATATCTAGAGACTAAAATTAGTTTATATTTTAGCAAGTTAGCACTTCTTAGCAGTTGATTTACTCTTGAAGCTGCAAAATCTGTGAGCTTGCAATTAATCATGCGTTGGTCATTTTCTTTCAAAAAATGTTCAGTTTGGCTGTCTGTATCATAATAGGGGAAAACATGTAATTTATTCGGTTTAGAAATTATAGCCTTGTGTTTAACTATGTCATAATATATTTTCTCACCCACTCATTGTTCTTAACACTATAAAAGAATGTCATTTTATGGAGATTTATTTAAGCAAAACCTTTTAAGGGAGATCCCTGACAAAATAGAATTGTCTTATGCTTTTGTTGTTGTTATTGTTTTCTTTTTCTGTTGTTTTTGCTTTTTAAAAGTATATTATACTTGTTTTATTCTGAGCATTCTTTTTTTGTTTGTTTTCTTAACAGCAATAAAAAGTGAATCAGGAGCATAGATTGAAAGACAGAATGGACCTGAGAAGCTACCTAGTGCAATCCCTTAGTTTTCCAATGAGGAAACTGAGGTACAAATGGGTGAAGTGACTTGTCCTTGGTCACACAAGTAGTCAGAGGAGGAATTTGAACTTAGGTCCTCTCACTACAGAGATTATGTGCTCTTTCCACTGAACCATACTGTTCTGATTTCTACTGATAATAAGAAATTTTTCTTTTCTTGAGAATTCTTTAATATATGTGGGTTATACATATATCCATAGTCTATAAATACAAAAGTAAACCACAATACAATTTCAAGGTGGTAACAGAGATGTTTGAAGATAATGTAGATGTAAAGCAATAAAGGATCATTCTCTTAAAAATTAGATAGTCAAGAGGAAAAAAAAATTAAACCACCTATTTTACACAGTTCCCCTCAGCTAACCTCAAAAAAAAAATTAACCCAGAAACTGCTTGACGTCTTAGAATAGTATATCACGATGTTGCCAGCATACTGATCATCCACTATGGGGCTGAAACAAATCAATTAGGCTGCCAATTGTATTCATTAGAATTCATTTAAATCTCCATAAAAAAGTTAATTAGAAGTAAGAGTGGTAAGGAAATTATGTCTAACATTCTCATTCAACCAAAATCACCAAATTAATTTCAAATCCAAATCAACAATCAGTATCAAAAGCTCTCATTCCCCCACAGCCCAAAGGTAGAGTAAACTGCTCCAAGCAGATAAAGTGAATCTGACTGTATTGCCCTCGTGGAAAGGGTTTCCAAAGGAAGGCACTTATTTCACACTGGTGTTTTACATTAACAAGTAAGTTGGCTTTGGAATAGTGTTAATGGTATAGGTGCCTCAATTTGATCAACCTCAGCATTCAATTAAGGCAGGTGACCATGGGTCCAAGAGCGAATTCTCTTTTTCAATAATCTCAGCTTAAGGCCTCCTTTTTTTCTGTGTTATTGAGTGACAACGTATAAAAATAGTGGAGCTGGGTTCTTCTTCAGCAATTAGAACCACTTTGAAGTGGGGGGCTATGCTACATAATGGCACTTACCAGATGCCATCATTCAGAGTCAGGGCTCTATTTTCTAAGAAGGACCCCATGCCTTCCAAATATAAAGTCTAAATGCCTCTAGTAGAGCTGTGAAAGTCACAGGGAATTGGGATGAGAAATTTCTCTGATTACAGCATGAAACTCTTTGTCTCAGTTTCTCTCTTCTTCCATATTGGGTCAGGTAGTGGCAGCTCCTTTTGTTTTCAGAGGTCCAAAATGAGAGCCCCTGTGAGATGGGGAGAATCTTCTTGACAAGCCACGGGAAGCTTTAGACTAATTTCATATTCAGTTCTTGGCATGAAGGTCTGGGTGGAGGTGGGCAGGGTCCACTCTGCCTTTCCGTCTCATTAATCATTTGGCTTTTCCTGGCTGCTTGAAGTCTCTTCTGGAGGAACCCTCCTCTTTATTCATTCAGACAACCCTTTGGATTAAACAGAGCCAGCTAAATGTCAAAGCAAATCTGAGTCTTGATGCAGATAATCATTTCAATAATATTTCTCCATTTGTGCCCAAACACCAGGGGAATAAAGCTTTTCTGCTGTCAGGTACCGTAAGACTGCAGTTGGTGTAAATGCTTGACATTGAGCCAGATGGCTTAGCCGTGCCTCAAACATATGTTCAACAAGCAGGCTTGCACACATTGGAATTTTATTATTTTGAACTGGCGAGGCATGCATATTTATTTACTTGACCCCCTTTGGTGTCACTTTGGTATTAAAACGATCAGTTATAAAGCTTCTCCAAGCAATAGGGTAGGGCTAGTTTATAAACTACTTGTCAGTTTCACATCAGCACCTGTGGTGAAGTGTTCCCTTTCTTACAGCCATTGCTGATAACTTAACCTGAGGGTGGTGAAGTGTTGTGTGGTTGGAGATGGGGAGAAGACAGGATCAGGGGAAAAGCACATTAGCCCACCCTCTAGAGAACCATCAAAGTGCCCTTTTATAACCAAGTGTTTACATGACCCTGGACAAGTAATTTTCTCAGGTATTATCATGTATTTTTCACCTAGGAAAATGTTTCTGTTTCATTGGAATTATCATTAAAACACACATATGCACATGTATGAGTACAGGCACATTCACATACACAAGTACACACATAGAACTCCACCCCTAAAATATCTGGAGAAAACTTGTACTTGTTATAAAGGAAATACACACTATTGATTTAGGGGAAGGACAGAATGAAATAATTACAATTAAGTTATCAAGCTGATAGTACTTCCAGTATATAACATGTATAATGGTTTTTAAGGCAATTAAATATAACATATTTAGAGAAGAATGGAGATCCAAGTCACTTGGTAAATTCCTATTCAGTGTCCAAAATGCCAGAGAAAAGCATCAGGAATTAGGGAAATTGCAACTTTGTGTGATTTCACATGTAGGTTTTATAGCAAAGTGTTGACTTCACACCTATAATTTTCTACCTCTATAATCTTTGACTGCTAGAGGTAGAAGGAACCTTAGTTTATTCTAGTTGAACTATCTCATTTTACAGAAGTAGAAACTGAGGCCCAGAGGGTTTAAGTGATGCCCACAGAGTAACAGCAAGTTAGAAGCAGAGCCAGAACTAAAACTTAGGTCCCCTGATTCTCACTCCAGTCTTCTTTCTAAAATGAGATTTTTAAAAGTACAATGAATGATAATAGCTGACATTTATATAACACTTTACAGTTTACACACATGTCAAGGACCTGTGGTTTCATGAATATGTAACTTGCCTGCACCAAAGCAGATCACAGTCAAGTTTTAACTTGTAGTTTTAGTGAGTTGCCTGCAGCGCAGAAAGCTAGCTAGCTAATAGCGTCACAGGTTCAGTTAGAGCCTGGGTATTTGTAACTCCAGCTCCAGTACTCTCTTCAATATGGCATGTTCCCATTCAGTTTACAAATACCAACAGTAGCAGACATCTATGTTGTATTTTCCAGTTTGTAAAACACATTTGCTTCTCATAGCAACTCTGCGAGGTTAGGAGTGCAAATATTATTGTCCCTTGTTTCACAGATAAAAGAGAGAGAGAGGGAGAGAGAAAGAGAGAGAGAGAGAGAGACAGAGACAGAGACAGAGACAGAGACAGAGAAAAAGACTCAGAGGAGTTAATTCTCTAAGATCACACAACTAATAACTTAAAAGCACAATTTGTATCTAGCCCTTTAGATTTCATGCTATTGTTGTTTTAAAAAAAAATACCACTGCTGCCTCTAAATAACACTCAAGTACATAATCATAGTCATGGAAAAAGTGAGGAAGATGTACAAAGTCAAGAAGGGAGAAGTTTTATTATATACTTTGGAGAAAGAGGATTTTTTTAATTCAATGAAAATAAACATTTTAGATTCTTCATCTTTACAAATAGTTAACTTATTTTAATTTTTTAAATCAAAGAGTAATATTGATAAGAAATTATAATCATTTAAAATATTTACATGATAATTTATTTAATGGATAAAACAATATTTTCAATATTTATATAAACATATATAGTTCATAAAAAGCTGTTCAAATGGTTTTCTTATGGGCAGTTGGTAATCAATAAACACAATTTGGGTAAATCTGTCATTTAAAGACCAGCACAGTCTGACTTAATTTTACCTTTTCAACATTATTACATATTAATCCCTTAGTGAATACTAATGTTCAACAAAACTGTCCTTTTTTCCTGTCTCTCCTACACAATACCTTATCTCTTTCACCATGGCTTTGTAATGGCTATCCACTATGCCTGGAATCCCTTCTCTCCTCACCTCTGCCTCTTAGAATCCTTAGATTCTTTCATGGTTCATCACAAACATTGCATTCATAGCAACACAACTTTAGAGCTGGAAGGGACCTTATCTCTTATAAATGAGGAAATTGATGCACAGAGAAGTGCTATAGCTAATGTTTGGGGACGGATTTGAATTCTGGTCTTCCTGACTTAAGTCTAGTGCTTTACTTAGCATGCCATAGTGGATCTCATTATTGCCCCAACTGCTAGTGTATTCTTGCCAAAATTACTTTTTTTTTCTATTTAGTGTATATTTTGCATCTACCATACCTGTACTTGTCTCTTCTGGACAGATTATAAATTATTTGAGAGCAAGGACTCTTGCTTCTGTTTGTGCAGCTCTGATGCCTAGTATGTAGTAGGTGTTTAACAAGTGCTTGCTAATTCATTAGTTATATTATAAATGTGTAGCATTTTTTTATCTAGGATCAATTCAAGGAAATTTCATACCAGACAAAACATCAATGTTGTAAGATAAGGACTGGACCTGTGATTTTATTGGTAGAGGAATCTTATAGGTAAGAAAACTCTTAACAATGCAAGTTGTTACTTTCTCTACAACTTATAGTCTAAGAGAATTACCTAGAGCACTAAATGGTTAATTGTCTGGTGTCACACAAACAATGGGCATGAGAGATATGACATCATACATTTCCATTGGCTGTCCCCAGCCTAGGATGCTATTCCCCCTCATCTCTACCTTCTGTCTTTTCTGGAATCCTTCAGGTCTCAGGTAAAATCCCACCTTCTGTAACAAGCCTTGCCAAGTCCCCCTGAATGCTATTGCCTTCCTGCAACCTCCAATTGACCTGCATCTAACTTGTACGCAGGTGTTTGTGTGTTGTCTTCCATTAGGATGCAATGTCTCTGAGTGTAGAAACTGTTTTTACATTCCTTTGTATCCCCTGTGCTTAACAAGAAGCTGGGCATACAGTAAATGTGTAAATGCATATGCTGACTGACTGAAGTAGAAATTAGGCAGGACATGTTCAGCAGACAGAGTAACCTTGTTTGGCTAAATTTGGAGCGTATAGAATATAACATAAGATAAGATGGAAAATACAAGCCTTGAGTGGCAAACAAAAGAGTTAAAACTTCGACCAGAGGGCAATAAGATTAGAAAAGGAAGAGAAGCAATCCTGAGCATACTTCCTACATGTGATCCTTCTCTATTATCCACTGTCAGAACTCTCAGTTCTCCTATATATAAACATTTACTTGTAATAGTCAAGGCGTTCATTTACACATGGAGTGTAAGAGGCTAGGAACAACCAAGAGGGAAGGAACAGAGCAGAGAAGAAAAGCAGAGAATCTTGCCCCAAGGGTTGGCCTCTGTAGTTACAGAATAGTCTTGGAAGTTAAAATTTACCTTGGGTTCGATTATATTTTATTGTAAGAATTTCATTTCAAAAAATGCGGGTGCATACAAGAAGAATACTTCGGGCAGATTTATAAAATTATAAATTATATTATCATTCACTTATAATATAACACTTATTAGACATCAGTAGGAGAGGAGCTATCCCTAAGAACGCCACAAGAATGCCAAACTGAAAGGAATTACATTAGGATAAACTGGTAGCAAACTGAAGCACCTGATAAATTAGAGAAGTAAGACTGTTACTAGGATTGCAGAGAATTCTACTCCCCAAATCTTTGCCAGGTGCAGGACCATACCAATATATACCAAGGATATTATAAAACAACTGCAGAGGTAGTGTATCCTAGACTATTCTTCAGGAAAAATGGAAGTAAGCCAGTAAGAAAATGAGGAAGATAGAAGGAAATGTGTATCCTGGTCAATATGAAGTTTTATACCCAAAAACTTGATCCTCATAACTGAACCAGAGCTATGAAGGCCCACAATATACCAAGATAAATTCAATTCACTTCTTTCCATAATTCTACAGTATCTAATAGAGCCATCAAAGGGGAGAGATATTGAAAACTATTATGCAGTTATTGGAAATACATTTTAACACTGCTTTGTTCATGGCTATACCAGTTTTTGCCCATATCAGTAATTCAAATATACATTAAAAAACAGCATGTATGTATGTATGCATTCATGAGTGCATGTATGTACTTGTGTGTCTATGTTGCAAGAGTCTTAAAGCAGTTTAAGCTATTAAAGATTACACATACACACATATGAATACACAGATACACATATATATATGCATACATATATGCACAGAAAGAAAAGAAGAGACAGAAACAGAGGCAGACAGAGAGAGGCTGTTAGTTCCATTTGAAGCACATTATTCCAGTAGGGCAAAAAGACATTTTATGTCACATTTGGAGATGAGATTATTCTCTCTGTCATATCTGCCTATGTACAAGAAAGGTTCTCCCTCATGTTCCCTAGGCAAATGGGTACAATGAAAGAACAATAGCTCATCAGTATGCCATGGTTATTCTATACTAAAATGTACAGTATCTTTAAAAAACAATATTTAGAAAATCATGTCACTGAAACCCTACAAGGACTTTCATAAAACAATAGGTAATTCCAAAATACAAAAGTAATTAATTAGCTTGTCAGGATACATCTCTGTTCTAACATACTGAAAAAGCTCCACAAAGTTACTTCCTAATCATGGCATCAACAAATGTAATAACATGATGGACCATGAATAAATTTGGAAAAAAAAAACATTTTTCCAGAATGGATTGAGACCTCAAGGGCATGATCTGGGTCTTAATTACATTTTTTCTACACAATCAGGTGTGCTGTGGGGGTGGATAGGCATAGGAGACTAGGTAGTACATATATATTAGAAGGTTGTAGAACAAATGAGAATGGGGCAAAGGAGTGAGGAAGAAGGTGAAGGAGAGAGAGAGACAGAAAGACAGAGACAAAGAGAGAGTCAGAGAGAGAGAGAGAGAGAATAGAAAGAATAGAATAGACTGTTTCCATTGCATTTCTGCCAATACCTACTTGAACTTGGGAGCATGTAAGTACACAGGTGTATGCACATATGCACAAACACAGGTGAGACCTCTTTCTCTCATAGTCAGAGCAGGTTATCAGTTAGACAAGAACTTTTTTATTGTAGCTCCTAGTATGCTTTTATAATTAATAAGGTGTTGCACATGCTATGAAGATAATTGGGTCACCTCTAAGAGTTTCTCAAATGGAAGCATTCCACTCTATAATGTTAAACAGAATTTAGAAATATTTGTTCTCCTTTGAATTCAATTTTGATTTTCACTCCATAGTTGTTCACTTTTATTTGAGAGTGTTTTATCTTCTTTTTCATTTCATCTCTGAAACAGGGCAAAATTTTACTTTGAAAATTCATTATTTTGGGGATATTTATGAAAGAATAAAGGGATAAAAATGTGTCAGTATGTGATAAACATGAATTCTGGGTTATTTTTTTCTTATTTTTAATCACACTTTGTTTTACCAAAGTAGGTATCTTTCAACTAATATATAAACTCTGCCCTGCCAAAAAAGAGAGACAGAGACAGACAGAGAGAGACACACAGAGAGAAAGAGGTAGAGAGAGACAGAGACAGAGAGAGAATCAAAAAAGTTTAATGAAACTACCCAATAGCAAGATTGCAATGGACTACACCTTTTGATTTTCACTTTTATCAATTACAAATGTTTAACAGAAAGGAAAGTTGCTACATTTTGTGCTCTTTTGCATTGTATTACTATTCTGATGTTGTTTTCTATACTGTTTTAGACGCTGGTATAAGCCTTGCCGTATTTCTTCTTTTTTGTTTTTATCATCCTTTGCAATTGAATATTCCAGTACATTAACATACCACATTTTGTTCATTAGGAACATGCTTTATTTCTAGTTCTTTGTCATCACAAATAAGACTAGTATGAATATTTTTGTGCATATAGTTTTTTTTTTCCCTTACTGTCATTGACTTACATGGAAGAATAATTGCAAGATGAGGAATTCAGGTTATAGGGTATAAAGAAGTTTATGACCTCATATATATTTATATTTATTAATTTATTATATATGTTAAATAATATATTATTTATATAATATATATAAATAAACTTTACTTACATAATTTCAAATTGTTTACCAGAAGTGTTAGGCAAATTCATAGCTCCATCAGCAGTAAATAAATACATCTGCTTTCTCACAGCTCTTCTTTCTGGGCTTTTCATTGAATTTTCTGATCTTTTACTATTTTTAAATGTGATGGATGTTTTGTGATACCTCAGAGGATTGTTTTTTACTTTAAGTATTTGGATTATTATTAATTTTGAACATTTTTTCAGATGGTTGTTAATAGTTTGCATTTCTTTTTTTGAAAATCATATACATTGATCATTTGTGTATTATTTGTTGATTTTATAGATTTTTGTCAATTCCCTTTAGATTTGGATACAAGAGTTTTGTTGGAGATTCCTAATGTACATTTCCCAATCTGTACTTTTTTCCTCTAATTCTAGTTGCACTGATTTTATTTATGCCAACATTTTAAAATTTCATATAATTGGCACTATTTTGTCTGTTAATGAATCCTCCCTCTATATCAGTAATACAAATAATTTTCATTCTTCTCTGATTTTTATAGCATAACTTTTACATTGAGATATTGTATTTTGAATTTATTGTGGGAAAGTGCCCAAGACACTAGTCTATGCCTATGTTCCATCAAACAACTTACCAGTTTTATTGTCAGTTTTTTTCCTCTTAAAGAAACCATTTCTTAGTAACTTGTGATCTGGAGTTTATTAAACACTTGATTACTAAGCAATTTATTTACCAACTCTATCTTTACCTATCCTATTTACCTACTCCATATACTCACTTTTCTGTTTTTAAAAATTTTTAGTTTATTTTTATTTTTCAAGTAATAGATTTATTTTTGACCTGCCCTTCCTACTAGCCCCCACATACAAACACACCATAAGATGGGCAAATTTTTAAAAATTAAAAAAACAAATCCTGCAATACAAATCTGTATGGTTCAGAAAAACAAATTCCTAGATTAGCTATTCCCCAAAATGTATGTCTCTTCCTTCATTTTAAGTTTATCTTCTCTCTACTGGAAGGTAAATGGCATGTTTCATCTTCATTCTTTTAGATGATTTTTTTATACCAAAACCATATAATTTTGATCATTCTTAATTTATGATATAGTTTAAGATTCAGAAGCATTGTCTCTCCTCCTTCCTATTTCTCTTAATTATTTCCCTTCATAGTCTCAAGGTTTTAATTTTTCATGTGAATTTTATTTTAATTTTTGTAATTCTATTAAGTTCCATGTTGGAATTTGATTTGTATAGAAATCAAGCTGCAAAAAAATTTTAGTATTATACCATTCATTGTTTCCTTTACATACATCACACTTTCCCAACTCTAATCCTTTGTTCACACTTGACCCTATACCTCATAATTTTTTCCCTTCATCCCCTACCTTTTTACATTTTGACTCTCTTTTAAAGCACAACTCAAATGAGACTCCCTCTAGAAAATCTTCCCATTTCCCCTAGTCAGGAATTACCTTTCCCTTTCCATACCTGAAATAGCATATGATATGCACCTTATGGAGGCAGTTAAGTGGCTCAGTGGATAGAGTGCTGGGCTGGAGTCAGGAAGACCTGAGTTCAAATCCTGTCTCAGACATATGCTAGCTGTGTGACTCTGGGCAAGTAACTTAAACTATCTTAATCCACTGGAGAAGGAAAAAGCAAATCATTGTAGTGTTTTTGCCAAGGAAACCCCATGGACACTGTGGTCCACAGGGTCATAAAGAGTAGGATACAACTGAACAACAACATGTATCATTTAATGTACTTATCATGTAGTTTTTTTTTTAATATTACATTTATTTCTGTGGAGGAAGCATACCAGTGGATGGTGAACTGGCCTAGTAGTCAAGAGGACGTGGATCCAAATCTTGCCTCTGACACATACTTCATGACCTCAAACAAATCATTTAACTTCTCAGTGCCCCAAGCACCTTTCCAAAGTACAGGTTGGGAAAAGATGCTGAAATCCAATAGCAGAAGAATTTCCCCACCAGGAACTCCCTACTGAAATGAAAACACAAGTGCAGTTAAAAAAAAAAAGGCATAGAAATGAAAAAAAATTGTTTGAGTATATGTGATACTCTTTTATCATACATGTTTCACCATAGCACAGACCAAGTCAATTCATCTTGAGAAACATTTATCAGGCATCCTTGTGGTTTCTTTATGCATTAACTTCCCTTCCTACTTATGTAGCCAGTACTCAACTTTTATCAATTCCAACTTAATAATATCACTCACAAATGTTTCCTTCCTCCTAAGTGTATAGCTATGACTCTTGTTCAGGTCCCCATCACTTCTTGCCTGGACTTAGAGACTCTTAATTAGTCTCTCTGCTTCTAGTATCTTTCTCTCTGATCCATCCTCCACATAGCTGCCAAAGTAATCTTCCTGAGTTGGAGATATGACCATTTAGTTCTTGTGCTCAAAAACCTTCTGTTACTCTATATGGACTCTAGCATAAAAGCAAACTCTTCATTTAAGGTCATGGGGCTTTAACCTTAATATGATCAGGAGATCATATTTTTCAAGTCAAAAGGGACCGTAGAGGTCATCTCGTCCAATATCTTTACTTTATAGAAGAGGAATTAGGCCCAGAGAGATTGTGACATGCCTAAAGTCACACAGACAGTAACATAGCCAACATTTAAAAGCAAATTCTTTGACTTTATACCCAGAACTCATTCCAATGTACACCTCCCACAATCTTCCACAATATGGCTCTAAATTGCCTTTCTGGCCTTCCTTTCTATACTTCCATTAATAATATAAGCACTATGTAAATTTGAGCTAAGATTATTGCATAGGGTTAGAACAATGTCTCTGACTGTAGTGTTGGGGTGGGGTTATTTTGTAGAAGATAGCTGTAGTTGGTCTCCATGGCATAGACTTACAAAGATTTTGGACTTTTCCCTTAATAAATGCATATGTATTAATCATACATAAATTTATTTAAGTCATTAAAACAATTTTTAAAAAATCTGAACTTCATTTGGGGCAGAGTTTCCTATGTTTATTTCATGGATAAACTATAAAACAGTATACTATCCTTTTAAAAGTTATTTGGCTTAGTGGATCAAGCACCAGCCCTGGTTTCAGGAGGACCTGAGTTCAAATCCGGCCTCAGACATATAACACTTACTAGCTGTGTGACCCTGGGCAAGTCACTTAACCCCATTGCCTAACCAAAAAAAAAAATAGTTATTTGGTAGGTGACTGGTGGAGTTCAAATGGCTCATCAGTTGACTTTGGACAAACCACTTTAACTCTTTCATCATCAGTTTCCTTACTTATAAAATGAGAGAAATATGCCCCTGGACACGCTTAGACCATTCTAGCTCTAAATCTGATATATGAATGACAATGGAAAGTGCACTTTCCTGAATTCCCCATGATAATCTGATTTCTATCATATTAGTATTCTGTGGCTATGGAACTGCCTACACAGAGGACTCAATATTAGAAAAAGTTTGCTTTGTAATGATTCATATTTTCTCTGATAAAATGTGTCCCTTTCAACTAAGATGCTGCACTGAAGCATCTAATCCCACTGGCCCTGCTCTATGTTCTTAAATTTGTGTGTTGGCTATGGAAATGTACTATCTGCAGAAAGTCATTCTGGGTTGGATATATCCCAATGTCCCAGGAGTAGAGCCATATGCTTTTGGTTCACCTTTAAAATTTTACACCATGTGGGCAATATGTTCTTATGCTGAAATCTTTTAAATTTGTTTCATGCAGCTGTGAATGCTTCATATTATGTGACAATTATGTTCATGTCCATTAAGTAGATTGTCTTCCTTCATAGTACTAAGAGAAAAAATATTGAGATTATTTTTCGTCTTTAAAAATAGGGACTATTTTTAATATCAGGGGTCTAAGCAACAGTTATGGGTAGGAGGATGGGAAAAATTAAGGGGCTTCAGTAAGGTGCAGTAGAAATATTGTTAGATTTGGACCAAAAGTTCAAATCTCACCTCATTTAATAACTGTCTGAGTCTCAGTTTCTTTATCTGTAAAATGAGAGAGTAAGATTCCTTGCAGCTCTAAATGTCTACTTCTAAAGTCATAAGTATCATAGACACTCAATACATGTTGAATAGCAGGCATATATAAAGGAGGAGGAGGAGGAGGAGAAGAAGAAGAAAAGAAAAAGAAGACGATGATGATGATGACAACAACGACAACAATGATGATGAAGAAAATACATAGGAAGGAGAAAAATAAGGGAATAAGAGAAAAGGAAGGAAGATAAAAACAGGAAATAAGGGATAGAAGTGAGTCATTTTCTTAAGAATGGCAAAAAATAAGAAATAATAGAAATAGGGGAGGCATCTTCTTATGCTATGTTTCTGAGGAGAATCTGAATGGGACATCACAAGAACTCTGGGAAGTATGAAGTTTTGGGATGTGTGGGAAGGTGGGGGTGCTCCATCTAGGGAAAGACGGACATTAAAAGAAGACTGGGAGGATAGTGGATTCAACTCAACAAACTGAACAAATATTTATTAAGTGTCTACTATGGATACTATACTGGGTCCTGTAGATCCTAATATCAAAATGAAATAGTCAAAACAGGCTCTGTTGTCAAGTAGCAGCTTATATTTTGCTAGAGGAGGTGTATGTGTATACAAATAAGTACAACACAATATCATTGCAAAGAGGACAGAGCCCTAGCAATTGTGGAGATCAGGAAAGACTTCACACCAGAGATGATATCTCCTTGAAGGAATATTTTCCATAGAATAGCACTATCAAATGGTTTGCTAAAATGTTAGTATACTCTTCCCATGGTTTACCACTCTAGTTATTCCATCAAAAGGTCTAGCTAGCCAGACTAAACTGTATTTTTTTTTAATTGACACATATGTACTTTGCCCCATTCCTGCATCAGAATCCTCTCTGGTAACAAAGAAAAACAGTTAAACAAAACTGACTGACACAAATCTTTAGGAAAAAAAAGGCAAAATTGTTAATTTCATTCCTGGAGGACAAATGTCTGGAGAACATGCTGCCCTCTTCTTGGCAGAAAAGCAAGACTCCAGCTATAGGATGGTACATATACAATTTCATGGGATTGTTGTGTGATTGGAGGACTATATCAGAAACTGATTGTGATGTAACGAAGAAAAGTTGTCAATACAAAAATAAAGAAATGAGATTAGTCTGGTTTGACCAGTTTTTGATGAAGTCATGTGAGCTTTTTTGTCATCTCTATTTCCCTCATAAACCTCTTTAGGGAGGGAAGAGGAACTGGAGGCACTCACTGTAGATGGCCTTCTCAAGGAGTTTAGTCACAGAGTGGAAAAGAGGTATAAAATGATAATGGAGATGAAAGGATTAAGGGAGGATTTTTTGAGGATGAAGGAGACATAGTCCTGTTTGTAGACAATAAGGAAGTAATCAGTAGACAAGGAGAGATCGAAGATAAGTAAGAGAGTGGAGATGATAAAGGGGACAATCTGCTGGAAGAGATAGATGGAATTGGTTTACTTGTACAGTTATAGGGGTTTGCCTAGGCAAGGAATAGGCCTACTGCTGTGTGAGACAGCAGAAGGTGTCTGAGTGTTTTGAGATAAGGAAGAGGGGCCAAAAGGGAGCTCATGGGAAATGGTTTCAATGTTTTCAGCAAAATATGAACTAAGTTTCTCAGCTATGAGGATAAAGGAAGGGGCATCCATGGGAGGTTTGAGGAGGGATAAAAAGGTTTGGAAGAGACATTGTAGAGAGTGAGATAGTGAGTTGATAAGAAAAACATAGAAGGATTGCCTAGCAGCAGTGAGGGCTGAGACAAGGTAATGTAACAAATTCATAGTGGACCCAGTCATAATGGTTGCATGATTTTCTCTACCTTCATTCAGTAATATACGTTTAGAAGTAAAGACAGCAGATGGTAGGAGTGAGCCAAGTCTGCAGCTTTACAGGTCAAAATTGGCAATATGATTAGGGGGCAAGAAATTTGAGAAGAGGATAGTGTACAGTTGAACTGTCTCACCAAAGGGTCAATATAGGGAAAAGAGAAGAGAGGGGCTAGCACAGAGGTGATAACTTGGGAGAGACCTGAGGGGTCTGTGACTAGAGGTCATAGTGTGGACAAAGAGTAGGGTTTGGTATGGAGGGGAGAGAGACAGAGACAGAGACAGAGACAGAAAGACAGAGACAGAGAAAGAGATAGAGAAAATGATGGAAAGTCAATTGATTATTATTAGCTGGGAGGACTTCAACATTCTTGAACATGGTGCATTTGTAGGTGATGAAAAGATCAAGGGTATGACCATTTTTGTATGTGTCTAAGGTGAGGTAGAGGAATTGGTCATAGAAAATGGGCAGGTTGAGACTTGAGTGGGTGAGGTACTGTGTGTGTGTGAGTGCATACACACATACATATACACAGATATGTACATATACACATAAACATGTACATGAATATATAAATATATATGTATATATTGAGTCATGAGGGCATGCGTTGAGGAGGAAAGTTTGTGAACCATATACTGAACTCACTGAAGAAGGAAGGGAAGTGTACTGTAGATAACAAGTACCAGGATTTTGATTGGATAGAAGATATTTATATGGATCTCAAAGTACAAGAAGTTATTGAGAGACGGTGCTAAAGAAGAATTTAGAAGTTGCAATGGGGAACAAGGAGTATTTTATAACCCCCATATTTACCAGTGAGCCAAGGAGAATGAGTGAAAATGAAGTCCATACTGGAAAGGTTAGCCAAGGAGGTTATGTTATTTAAGGGAACCTAAGTCTCAATGATAGCCAGAAAATAGAAGGAATGGTAAAAGATTTAAGTTGAAAGCAAGTCTGTTGTGTATGGAACAGGTATTCCAGAAGGCACAGTGAAAGTAATGGATAGCATTTGGTTGATTTTTGAAGGTGAGGATGTTGAGGAGGATAGGAATAAGTGATTGAGTGGTGGGGATGGGGAATGGGGCTTGGAGGCTAACATATGGGGATTCAGAAACAGTGGGATGTGTAAACTATAACCAGGTGTGAGTTTGTTAGTTGATGAGTGAAAGGTGCCTCCATTCTTCCTAGAGAAGGTCAAAGATCAGGCAGAAATATACACAGCATGAGATAGAAGGTACATGATCTGATAAAAAGATCATATTTCTTCTTTGCATTTCCCTCTGGAAACTCTTTCTTACAGTCTTCCCAGAGAATGGGAATCAGGCAGGAGAGAGGCAAAGCACAAAGTGGAAGGTAGATGGCCTTTCTTTTTCGCCTTCGTGCAGAGGCTGTGGATACAAAATAAAAAAAATGCGAACTACTAAATAGTGAAATAAAATAAAAATAATACAAAAAACCAATCCCTTCTTCAAAAAGTGTGTATTCTACTTGGTGAGAGGGGACAGGAATAAAATATGTTCACAAATCAGTAAATACAAAATATATTCTATATAAATCCAGAGTAATTTCAGGGTCAGAAAGAAGCAAATTTGAGGCATTGGCAAAGACCTTGAGTAGAAGGTTGCAGCTGAGTTGAGCTTTAACGATAGCTGGTGAGACAAGAAACTGAGGTGAGCAGGCAAAGCATCACAGGAAGAAGTGCCAGGTTTAGCTAAGACATGTAAGTACAGAATGGAACATCATATATGGAGAATAACAAGTGGCCCAGTTGGTTGCAACATTATATAAAAAGGAGTTATTTGAAATATGATGTGGCCTAAATTATAACCCTCTGGGGATAGAGATAGCAGTCATCTTTGTAGTTCCATTGTACCAAGACTCTTACGCATCTCTTAGACACTAAATAAACATTTGATGAAGTTATAATTCATAGATTATAGAAAATAAGGCTAAACTAATAACAGCTTTATTTTAGCTTGTGTAATAGGGATTTATGATGAAGCAAAGAGCCTGGACTTGGAGTCAGAGGAACTAGGCTTGAATATTGTCTATCCTACCTACCTGTGTGACCTGGTACAAGTGACTTTACCCTCTCTGGCTGTCCATTTCTTTACCTATAAAGTAAAGGCATTAGATTTTATTCTCTACATCTCTGCTAGCAATAGATCTCTTGAGTCTATGTTTTGTTTTATTTGGTTTGGTTTAGAAAACTGAGGGTGGAATTAATTTGAAATGCATAGAGTACACACAGTACATACATATAAAACATGCAAAGAACTTCTGAAATGTATAATTTTGTAAAGTAAATAATTATTTTATAAAATAAATGATTATTTCATACTTTATCTAGTTGGTAAATTTAGATCTTCATAAAAATAGGTTTTCTGTTGTATACATATTTGCTAGATCAATGAACAACACAAAGGTATAAATCTTCTATACTTTACATTTGCGATAGGTAGACAAATACAAATTAGATGAAACACAGCTTAAATAAACACAGACTCTGAAATACTAGAAAGTGCAATTAAAATAATAATAAGAGCTTGTATTTATGGTACTTTACATACATTACCTCAAAGAGAATTTTAAATCCCAAACATGCCAGGCGCAGCTAATTGACAGTTAACAGTAAATCATACAATTACAGAATGTTAGAGCTCAACAGGCCTTAGGGATCATCCAATCTAACCCTTTCATTTTATAGAAGAAAAAAAATGAGGCTCAGAGCAGTTGTTCATTGCCAAGGTTACGTGAATGTCATATATCAATTCAATACACAGTTTCACTTAAGATATTTACTAATATCTTAATTATTATACCCCATATTCTAATATGACTTTTCATATCCTCCCTACTTCCATAAAATATAATTCTTGAAAATATGAAATAGAACATTTCAATGTAATCTCTTTATGTCTTTCTTTGTATCCCCAGTGCTTAAGTCTCTTGCCCTGGCCTATATTAGACACTTAATACATATTTACTGACTGACTGACTAACAGCATTATTACTGAATAAAACTTCCAAATCTCAAGTTCTATTATAAAGTAATAAAATCAAAACTCTTTGATACTGGTTTAAAAAAAATAAAGTAATGGAACAGACGATGAATCAGAAATTATTGAATTCAATGAATGACTGTTTTTAAAGGCCCAAACCATAAATTACCTAGGAAAGAATTCTCTATTTGAAAAGAAAAGCTGGGACAACTTGAAATGAGTAGCAAAAATTTGGTTTAGAGCAACATATTACACTATATACCACTATAAGTCCAAAATGAATACTTGTCCTAGATATTAAAGTTTATAACATTAAAAAAAAGATGATAAAGAACCAGATCAAGTATTTTCATAACTCTAGCCAAAGTATAAGTTTTGGTTTTTTTGGGGGGATGGGGGGTTGGTGAGGCAATTGGGGTTAAGTGACTTACCCAGGGTCACACAGCTAGTAAGTGTCAAGCATCTGGTCTGAGACCAGATTTGACTCCAGAGCCAGTGCTCTATCCACTGTACTACCTAGCTGCCCCAGGGTATAAGTTCTTAATAAAGGATAGAGTCTATTTATAAAAAATAAAGATATGATTTTGCTCACATGAAATTAAAAGGCTTTTGCATAAACAAAATTGACTCAATTAGGATAAGAAGGAAAACAGTCAACTAGGAAAAATATTAGTATCAAATGTTTTTTAATAAGATTCTGCTATTTAAGTTATATAGGCAACTAACATAAATATATGTTACCCCTATTCCATGGAGCTTTCCTGATCTCACCAACTCTGTCCCACCCCTCACACAGTGCAGGGCATTCATTTCTACCAAAGAGTAAAGAATCTCATACCAATGGACTTTGGAATAGGAATTATATTCATTACCAAAGACATTCCCCCAATGGATAAGTAGTCATAGAATATGAACAAACAGTTTTCAAAAGAAATGCAATCATATGAACAATCACACAAATATTCCAAATTTCTGATAATAAGAGAAATGCAAATCAAAACAATTCTGAAGTTTCATTTCACACTTGGCAATTGACAGAGGTGATAAAGTGGGAAATAGTGTTGGAAGGATTGTGAAAATATGGGAACGCACACTATTTTGAATTAGTCCAACCATTCTGGAAGACAATTTAGAATGATGCACAGGTGTAAGTTAAACATACATGCTCTTTACCCAGAGTTTCCATTGCCAGGCATATAATCCAAGGAGGCAAATGACAAAAAGAAAGTCCTCATAGGGAACAAAATATTAATAGCAACCCTTTTTATAGTTGCAAAAAAACTGGAAACCAAGTAAATACTCATCAGTTGGGGAATGGCTTAACAAATTATGGGACATGAATGCAATGGCCTGTCCTTGTGCCATAAGAAAAAAAAAGAAAGAAAATAATAAGCACACAGGAACATGGGAAGACATAGAAACTGATACAGAGTGAAGTAAACCAAACCAGGAAAATGATGCATACAATGATTATAACAAATGTCAAGTAAATGTCAAAAACAAAAAAGCAATCAAAACCAAATGTTAAGAAATTTTAATGACCAAGCTTGGCCCCATAGAAGAGATATGAAAAGGCATTGGCCGCTCCTTCTTTGCATACGTAGAGTCTATGAGTAGGGAATACTGCATATGAAGCCATACTTTTTTGTTACATTGATTAGTTTTGATGAATTATTCTCTCCCGTTAATATTTTTTGTTAAAAGATGTGGCTCTTTGGGAGGAGGAGGAGTGAGGGATACTTTGAAACCATAAGTGTAAACATTTTTTTTAAATAAAAAGTATTATTTTAAAAATTAATGCCATTTAGGAGGAATGCCTGCCTCACTGCCATTGCTGTTAAGATCACGGGATGGCAAATTTAGGGCTAAGGAAGCCATGCTTCAACTATTCCATTCACTCACATATTTATTAAGCATCCTGTCCTCAAATTATTTAAATTTCTCTGTTGCTTCCTCCAAAAGAATGAGGGTCAGAACTCTTGAGAATAGGAACTGTTTCATTTTTTTCCTTTTATCCCCTGTGACTTAAAAGATATTTGCTGATCATTTGATTAATTGAATCACTGGAGTTACTTTAGAAGAGTAGTGGCACTATCCACTCCATGGTTTAGGAATATCAATTTGGAAGTTCTATGGAGAATAAATTGGAGACAGGAGAGAATAGAGGTATAGAGATGATTAAAAGGCTGTTGCAATAGTCCAGGTAAGAGATGATGAAGCCCTAAATTAAAGTGGCTATTGTATTAATTAAGAGGAGGAAGATGTTATAAGATACTGTAGTGATAGTATCAACAAGATTTGGCAATTATAAATATACGTAGGAAGGGTTGCAGGAAAGGTAAGAGTAGAGGTTGAATTACAGGCTGTGAACAGCTCTGTTTTGTACATGTTGAGTTTAAAATACCCATGGGATATGTAATTGGAGATGTCCAATAGGTAGTTAATCATTCAGAACTGAAATTCAAGAGAGATAAAAGCTGGATAATCCCCTCATTCTGCAGATTAGGTAACTGAGGTCCAGACAGATTGAGTGGATTGTTCAATGTCACTCAGGTACTAAATAAAAGAACCAAGATTCAAGAGCTCTCCGACTCCAAACCTAGCACTCTATTTGTTGCAACATTTTCATTCTTTCTAGTGTATAGTAAGCTGCGTCCCACCAAAATTAAGCTGTTTGACCAACATCTACTATAGACTGTCAGACAAATTAATAAATAAATGGTTGTCATATTACACCTTAATCCATAGCCTGTATAGCTTTAGTAGATATTTAAGTTACAACTAAATATCAAACCTGTTAATGTCCAAAGGGAGGAATAATAAACATATTCCCTAACTAGGGTTCTGTTTTAAATTCCTGTGAAAGCCAAAAACATTTGATAGGCTGAGTGAAATCCTAGCTATATGTAAGTCCTTTGAATGCAGATGGCAATATAAAATCATTAATTGCTTATGGTTCTCTACTGTAAAATGTGAGCTATTCAAACATACTTGAGGAAATTCAAATCCATTTAGTAACGACTACCCATGACTTTCATGAAGACACAAACCACGTAAACCAGTGGTGTCAAATACAAATAGAAAAGGATCCATGAAGGCTGCATATTGACTTAGAAAATCACAAACTAACATTATCTCTGTTGTACTGTATTTTTATTTGTTTTGTTAAACATTTCCCAATTACATTTCAACCTGTTTATGGCTACATTGGGAAGTTTTTGGGGGCTGGAGGAAGCTGTCAGTTTGGCAGTACTGGTTTAAACCCTAGTTGTCCTGGCTCTACTGCTGGGATCAGAAGGCCTAGAAATGAGTTCTTATTCAATTTATAGAGCCAGAGTAGTTTAGTGGAAAGAATATTAGATTTAGAGTCAGAGGACCTGGTTCTGAATTTTGATTCTGCCACTTACTAACTGTGTGACATTGGACAAGTCTCTTAATTTCTGTGAGACTCAGTTTTCTCATCTGTAGAATAAAGAGGTTGGACTAGATAGCCTTTAATGTCTTTTCTAATTCAAAATCTATGGCCTTGTGATTCTAACCTGACTTTGCCTATGAACCATAGTAATTGATCAGTAAGCTCATAATAGGAAGGCAGAGAGCCCATAGAGTTCAATAATAGATATTATATCTGTTCAGATACTCATTTCTTGGTTATTGACTGGGTCCTGATTTTCAGTTTCAAAGCCTTGTCAGTACTTATGGGAGAGAAGCCAAGATGGCAGAGTAGAAAAAAGGCTACAGTTGAGCTCTCCCAACATTCCCCTCCAAACAACTTTAAAATAATGCCCCAAGTAAAATTCTGGAGTGGCAGAGCCAATAAAGGGTCAGGATGAGAACTTCTTCCAGCCCAAGACAACTTAGGAGGTCAAAGAAGTGACCTATAACACTGCGGTAGAGACTGGTCTAGAGCCCACACGGATGCGACAGTAGTGGTGGAACTTAGAATGGTTACAGCAAAAGCAGCTTCAGAAGGTCTTAAGCAAGAGACGATGAGTGGATTAGGCAACTCATCAGAAAGAGATTACAGGGACCCCTGGGCTAACATTGGGTGCAGGACTGGATACTGTTTGGCAACTCCATTGCCTATACTCACTTCTGGGTAACAATTCAGAGGCAGAGAAGAGCACTTTCAGTTAAAAGGGTGCAGGGTCCCTGAGAAGCAGTATTAATTCTAATAGCGAGGGGCTGGGAAGACTTCCTGGGTAAGGATCAGAGTATATACCAAGAAAGCAGTGAACGGGCCTCTCCCCAGATCATACAATTTTGGAAGCACCAAAAAATTCCAAGTCCCCAGAACTAATTCTGAAAAGAACAGTGCAAAAAAGCCTAAAGGTTGGAACAGTGACCCTCTGTACACACAGTGTGAACAGAGCCCAACTTTAACTTAAAGTTCAAAGTCAAGAAATAAGTGGGAAAAATGAGAAAACAACAACAACAAAAAAGAACCAGACCATAAAAGGTATCATGGTGACAGAGAAGATTAAGACACAAATTCAAAAGACAATGATATTAAAACAACTACAAGCAAACCCTCAAAGGAAAAAAAAGGTGTGAATTGAACACAAGCCCAAGATTACCTGGAAGGGCTAAAAAATGATTTGAAAAATCAAATAAGAGTGGCAGAGGAAAAACTGGGTAAAAAAATGAGTGCTAGAGAAGGAAATTATAAAAAGAAAATTAAGAGCTTGATAAAAGAGGCACAAAAAATGCTGAAAAAAATACAACTTCATAAAAATCAGAATTGGCCAAATGAAAAAGAGGTATAAAAGTTCAGTGAAGAAAATAATTCCGTAAAATTAGAATTGGGGAAGTGGAAGCTAATGACTACATGAGACATCAAGGAACAATAAAACAAAGTCAAAAGAATGGAAAAAATAGAGGAAAATATGAAATATCTCATTAGAAAAATAACTGATCTGTAAAATAGCTCAAGAAGGAATAATTTAAGAATTTTTAGACTAGGTCAAAGGATATAAACAAGCAGTTTTCAGAAGAAGAAATCAATGCTACCTATAGTCATATATAAAAATTGCGTTAAATCACTATTGATTAGAGAAATATAAATTGAAACTCTCTGGGGTACCATCTCACACCTCACAGAATGATTAACACAACAGAAAAGGAAAATGACAAATGCTGGAGCAAATGTTGAAAAATTGGGACACTAAAGCACTGTTGCTACAATTGTGTAGTGTTCCATTCATTCTGGAGAACAATTTGAAACAATGCCCAAACAGCTATAAATCTGTGCATACCCTTTGACCCAGAAATACCTCCATTAGGTCTATATCCCATGAAGATCAATGAAAAAATGGAAAAGGACCTATATGTACAAAATATTTATAGCATAAATATATTTGTGGTGGCAAAGAATTAAAAATTGAGGAAATGAGGAAATGTCCATCAATGGGGGGATGGCTGGACAAGTTGTGGTATGTGATTATGACAGAATACTATTGTGCTATAAGAAATGACAAGAAGGATGCTTTTTTTTCTGGAAAGACTTACATGAACTGATGCAAAGTGAAGTGAGCAGAACCAGGAAAATATTGTACATAGTAAGAGTAATATTATAATGATGATTAATTGTAAAAGACTTAGCTACTCTGGTCAAGATGATCCAAGACAATTCTGAAGGACTCATAATGAAAAACGTTATCCACCTCCAGAGAGAGAACTGATAAAGTCTAAGTGCAGAGTGAAGCACAATTTTTTCTCTTTCTTTATTTTTCTTGCTTTTCATTTTACAATATCACTAATATGGAAATATGTTTTGCATGATTTCACTTGTGCAATTAGTATCAAATTGCTTGCCTTCTCAATAGGTTGGGGAGAGGCTGAAGAAAGGAGAGAATTTGAAACTCAAAAATATTTAAAGAGAATGTTAAAAAAATAGAAATAATGATTAAAAAAAAAGACTTATTGGACTACCAGAAAGCCATGATCAAAGAAAGAGCCTAGACATTATATCTTAAGAAATTGTAAAGGAAACTATTCCAATATCCTAGAAACAAAAAGTAAAGCAGAAATTGAAAGAATCCACCAATTGCCTCCTGAAAGAGATCCCAAAATAAAAACTCCCAGGAATATTATAGCCAAATTCCAGAGTTCTGAACTCAAAGAGAAATGCTTCAACTGGGCAAAAAGAACCATTCAAACATTGTGTAGCCACATTCAGGATTACACAAGAATTAGAAGCTACCACATTAAAGTAGAAGGTTTATAATATGATATTCCAGATGGCAAAATAGATAGGATTATTAATCAAGAATAACCTACCCAGCAAAACTAAGCATAATCCTGCAGGGGGAAATGGATATTTAATGAAATAGAAGGTTTTCAAGCATTCTTAATGAAAAGACCAGAGCTGAATAGAAAATGTGGCTTTCAAATATAAAACTCAAGAGATATGTAAAAAAGTAAACATGAAAGAGAGAACATAAGAGATTCAAAAAGATTAAACTGTTTACATTCCTATATGGGAAGGTGATACATGTAACTCCTAAGAACTTCATCAATATTAGGGCAGTTAGAAGGACTCTACATAGACAGAAGGCATGAGAGTGAGTCACTTGTATTGGAATGATCTAAAAATTGAATGAGGAAGAAAGAGGGATGCACCGGGAGAATGAGAAAGGGAGAGGAAGAATAGGGGAAATTCTTTCACATAAATGAGGTGCACAAGGAAGAGTTTTACAATGGAGGGGGAAGTGTTGGAGGGATGGTCAATGCTTGATCTTTACTCTCATCTAAATTGGTTCAAATTGGGAAACTATATATGTATGGAAACTAAATTGGGTTAGAAATCTGTTTTACTCAATAGGGGAGGGGATAAGGGAAAGTGGGGCAACACAAAAGGGAGGGAAGAAAAACTAAGGCAGTGGTCAGAAGCAATACACGCTTTAGACAAGGGACAGAATAAGTAGAGAGAAGGATAAACAGAAGAAAATATAATAGATGGAAATGCACAGTTAATAATTATAACTGGGAATGTTAATGAGATGAATTCATCCATGAAATGGAAACAGATGGAATGTATTAGAAACCAGAATCCAATATTATATTTTTTGTTAGAAGAAACAGACTTGAAACAGAAAGATACACACTGAGTTAAAGTAAGGGGCTGGAGCAGAATCTATTATGTCTCAACTGAAGTAAAAAAAAGGGGGGCAGGGGTAGCAATCATAAACTCATACAAAGGAAAATCAAAAATAGACCTAATTAAAAGAGATAAGCAGGAAAACTACATCTTACTAAAAGACACCATAGACAATGAAATCATGTCAATACTAAACATGTATACACCAAATGTCATAACATCCAAATTCTTAAAGGAAAAGTTAGATGAGTTACAGGAGAAAATAAACAGTAAAACAACACTAGTGGAGGACCTCAACTTTCTCTTCTCACAGCTAGATAATTCTAAACATAAAAAAATAAGAAAGAAGTTAAGGAGAGAAATAGAATCTTAGAAAAGTTAGATATGACAGACATTTAGAGAAAATTGAATAAGAATCGAAAGGAGCATACCTTTTTCTAACATATACATGGTACCTTCACAAAAATTGATCAAACATTAGGACATAAAACCTCACAACCAAATGCAGAAAAGCAGAGATATTAAATGTAATCTTTTAAGATCATAATGTAGTAAAATAACATTCATGAAGGGCAATGGAGGTGTAGATTAAAATTAATTGGAAATTAAATTAACTAATCCTAAAAAATGGGTGGGCCAAAGAACAAATCATAGAAACAAAGTCTACTCAGTAATGTTGATTCTAATATGATTAATACTGGGATCCCTAGCTCCTGCCCCTGACTAGATTTAGCATCTATCCCTTGTCTTGCTTTAGCAATTTTTATTTCCTAAAAGGGATACTATTGGCAAGCAAATTAAATGGATGTGTCTTAACATCAAACACTGAATCGACTATCTCACAGAAACATGGGCTCTTGGAGTTGGAAAGGACTTCAGGGGTCTTTTAGTCCAACTTGTACATAAATAACAAACCCCATGGCAACATCTCTGACTGGTCATTCAGCCTCCTCTTGAAGAACCTTAGTGATATTGAACTCACTCCTTATTGAAAAAATTTATTCCACTTTTGGATACTTCTGGTCTTTTGGAGCTTTTTCTTTACATCAAGCAGAAATCTGCCTCTCTAAAATGTTTAGTCATGGACTGTCTTGCCCTTTGGGGCTCTTTACTCATATAAAAATAGTAACTCACATTTCTTTAGCATTTTAAGTTTTGTAAGACCTTTTTTTTAACCTCACAACAATCCTGTAGAGTAGATATTATATTATCCCACTAAGTATAATTCTTTGTGTAAAGAAATTAAGTTTAAAAATACAGAAATTAAGAAATTCAGATATGTATTTTATTTCCTTCTGCTACATACTTTAAATCAAATTAATCAACCATTCAATAGATATAGATTGAGCACTTTCGCAGTGAAGATTATAGAGATTCATAGTCATATTGTCTCATTGACTATAGTTTCAGAAATGTGTTCCCAGGGAAAATATCTTAGGGTTCCACCAACATGCTCACTGCCCAAATCCTTACTATGGTTTCACCCAAGCAGCAAAAGGTAGCAGAAAAAAAAAATGGAGTCAGAAAGTAAGACCTGGATCTGGTTCCCAAATTTGCCATCCTTGAAGTTTGGTCAAGTCACTTTATCCCTAGGAGTCTCAGTTTCTTTATCTATAAAATGAGGGTATTGGATAAGGCCAGAGGTGTGCTAGAGCCAGCTTGAACTGACTCACATACCTAATTGTTAAATTTTCAATGTATCCATTTATATCTTAGAAATCTGCAAATGCTACAAGTCAGGGCTTGCATTATTTGTTGGTTGATTATTAAGACTTCAGAAATTGATAGAGAAAACGTTAATAATTCAGATTAAACTTAAAAGTGTGTTAGGCAGCTATTAAATATTAAACATTTACCAGAATACACCTCAACTAGATAATCTCTAAAGTCCTTTCTAGAACTAATATTTTATGATTTTATAAATCTTTATTGATTTATCAAAAATGAGTCACTTGGTTACTCACTGTGTTGTCATGAGGATCAAATGATACCTTGCATGGTAATTCATTTTGAAAAGTAAAAGCACTATTGATCTCTACAAATTCACTCACTTTTTAGTCCACATGTACCCATTCTTCTCTTTCTCTATGTGCTTATTTTGGATATGTCTTCTTTTTACTTATCTGCAAAAGTATTGTATCCTATCCACCAGGACATCAGGGCCTAACCAGTATCTGCTTGTGTATCCCCTAACCCACATCTTGCCACTGTCTTCCTCTTATTCAATACTGGAATCAACAATAGCATTGCTATTAGGCAGGGTGTGGCAATCTATTGTCATTTGACTCCACTTGCCTTGTGGCTTCCTGGACTTAATTCCATTCTAATGTTACCACTCTGCTATCTGTTTTTTGTCTTCTTATTAGATTACAAGCTCTTTAAGGACAGAGACTACCTATTTTTTTTATTAGTATCCTGAGGGGCTAAAAAAGTGTCTGGAACATAGTAGACATTAAATATATGTTTATTAATTGACTGGTGCACTTGTTGCTCATTGAGTGGGCACATTTAAACACATCTACTTTGGAAGAATTTCCCAATACCACCTTCTGCTAGATGAAAATAAGTCCTTGGTGACCATAATCTGCTCAGTTGCATGTAGCAGATGCTCTTCTAACCAATAGTTCTGCCATTTGTCATAACAATGGTTGGAAGGAAGGAAACATTTATTAAACACTTACTATGTGCTGGGCCCTATGCTAAGTAGTTTACAAATATCTCATTTGATTATTTCAATAATACTGGGATATAGGTGCTAACTATTATCCTGGGGCCAGATTTGACCTCAGATCTTCCTGACTCCAGGGTCCTATACCACATGGTTGCATGAACCCTGACTTGGAGCCAAGATTTATAGGCAACACAGGGCATTCTATTGCTGTGCTGGTATATCAGCAATCCATTTATGTGATACCTACAATGTGCAGGTACTGTGTTAAGTGTTGGGGGGAAACAAATACAAAACATAAAAGTCCCTTTCCTCAAAGAGCTTACATTCTACTAAAAATTCCCTAATATGAGGCCACTTTTGGAGGAGGATTTATTATTCAGGGATCCAACTATGCTCAATGAATCACAGACCCACCCTATTTGACAGTACAGAAAGATTCAGACTCAGGAGGCCTTAATTCTTTGTGGCCATGTAAAAGTCCCTTTACTTCTCTTGGACTATTTCCTCATCTGCAAAAACAAAGCACTAGATGATCTCTTAGATCCTATCCAGATCAAACATTCTATTTTTGCAATGCATATGCTTGCATCATTGGATAGAAAGTGTATTTGTATATGCTAAGTACCAAAAGTGTTACATTTACAATTTGTGTAACTTTGAGCCAGAGGAACTGTCACAGGATATTAAGGCTATAAGAAAGCTCCAACAAAACATTTAGAGCCATCGTGGATTTCTGCTAAAAAAAAAAAAATAGAATAAGAAAGGAACTAACTGGTACCATTGCAATCTGGGTCTACGCATATGTGATGTGTATTCTTTGATACAAATGAAATTTGTAGGCTATTTTGGAACTGAGAAAGAAATCCATATTCTATCAAATCTCACTCAATAAGCTTCTAAAAACTCATCTACAATGTGCAAGGCAATATCCTAGACATTGGGAAGACAAAGAGAAAAATGAAAAGTAGTTGTAGTCCCTGTGGTCTGTAACAACATGTTTGTTAGTCCTGATCTCCTGGCGATTTCCTCCAAAGTTTACTCTCATTGAGAAAAATTGCTGTAGCCAAATCTTGACTTGCAGGAAGAACTAATAACCCTATATCACCACGCTTCCCTTTGATAAGACAAACCAATTATGTCCATTTTTGCTGTTATTTAATTTGCATCATATAGCTTGACTTATGGCACAAGCAGTTGAAGATGTAATTTTTTGGAAGATGAAGAGTAGGACAGGAACTTCCCCCACCTGCAATATGCCCCAAAAGCAAAGGTGAAAATGGACCCTTATGGTAAACTAAGCTGAACATCTTTGGTACAAAAAGTTTCACTACAACCTTGGAAATTAGGACAAGTCATTTCCAAGAATAACTGTACACAAAACAGAAAATAAATTAACACCACTACCAAAGACATATTCTTGTAATATTTTTAAGTAAGTTACCTAATTCCAACTTGTTTTTAAATAAATATGTTGTCATTCATAGATTAATTTATCAATCAGTAAGCATTATATATATATATATATGTCTGTGTGTGTTTATATATAGATATTTAGATATATATTTATTATATGCCAGGTACTATACTAAACACAAAGGGAAAAAAATTTAAAATAATAGCCTCTGCTCTCAAAAAGCTTTCATTCTCATGGGAGAGAATATATGCATAAATCAGTACATAAACAATAGATAGAAAGTAGTTTTAGAAGGGAAGGCAAGGCATTAATCAAGGAGGGGGACAGGAAAGGCCTCATGAAGCGAGTAGTACTTGAGCAGGAAGATGGTGATATTATTGCATCATTGCCAATAAACCATATAATTTGAGTTGTTTCCTAGAAATGGTGATGAACTTGCACTGAGCCATCCACACTCTTGAGTTCCCATTCCCCTTAGGAAAAGTAGCAGCGACACCCACGAAAAGTTTTCTTTATGATGTTCAGTGTTCTCTTCAAAGATCAGAGCTGTGGTCAGTGCCGTAATTAGTACTATTTGACTTTCTCCTATTATTCAAAAGACTAATTTCTGGGAGGTCATAATAGCCAGGTGAGATCAGTATGATACTATGATGTCATTACCCCACTATCCTACAGAATCATAGAACTTAGGTTAATAACGGTGAAAGGGATCCAAGAGGTCATTTGGTCCAACCTCCACATTTTATATATGGATAAACTGAGACTCAAAAAGGGTAACTTTTCCATGGTCATGTAGCTAAGGACTCACAAGAAGAAGGACTCAAATTCAGTTCTTTCTGACACCAAGTCCAGAACTCCATCCACTATACAATCCATTGAGCAACTTCTTTAGTTTGTTAGTTTAGTACAACGTCTTTATATTGTAGACGAGGAAACTAAGGCCCAGAAAGATAAGGTCACATAGTACCACCATAGATTTCCTGATTGCCTGGCTAGTACTCTTTCCATCACACAATACTGCTCTCACAGAATTCAATATGAACATCTGGCTGAGAAGACCCCTTTAGTAATGCTGCTTTGCAGGCATGAGCTAGTAATCAAAAGCAATACTATATCTGCCGATCTTTCAAATCTCAAGTTTCAAAGACCTAGGAAATTCTTTTGTGGCATCCATATTTAACTTGCTTTAAAATATGAACACTGAAAATTTAGCATATCATACTGGGTTACCTGTATGAGGATTAATACACAATATAGGAAGAATGTATGAAGGAATAGGTCTTTTATGACATTTCTTTTCATGAGTGAGGAGGGACCTGATAATTTATATTACTAGACCTCTTCTCACAAGTGAAGATAAATGTCATCCAGGGCTTAAACTCTCCTGTATTACATACAATAAAAGTTTTCTCTGTCTATCTTCCTAGGGTATTTTCTTCCATTTCTTTATTTTGTCATAATACTCAAATGGCCTTTGCTTTATTATCACTTTTTTTCTTTAAAACAGTGAAATATAATATATTGTGGAAAATGTGTGATTTGATTGAGACCAATGCTGCATGCAGGAATGCTGTGTTAATAGATCCCCAGAAATAGTTTAGGGGCATAAAAGATGTAGACAATAGTGTATAGGCCTATCAGAAATGTTTTGCCATTTGCAAAACAGTTGTTAATGGTTAATTGAATGTTGTGCCATCTGTGAGTATTCACGATACTGACTGACAACTTAGCCAGCCAGTGAAAGAAAAGAAAGGAACACTGAAGGTTTCAGGACTCACGTCAAATTCTAAGAAGATGTCTATTCAGAATCTAGATGACAAGAGATGAAAGCATTTGATGAAACTGCCCTGTTCCTGGCACTCCACTTGATATGCTTGGACCCAGAGGATAGATCTCAGACTAATGAATAGAAATTGAGGGTCAATGTAGTGTAGTAGATAGAGAACTGATCTTAGAGTGAGGAAGAACTGGATAAAATTCTTCAATATGATCCTGCAAGGTACTTAAGCAACTTGAATCTCAGTTTCCTCACCCTTAAAATAGGAGTAATAGCAACAGCATTTACCTTGCAGAGTTGTCCACATAGATCAAATAAAATAATATATGAAAAGAGTTTTGCTAATCTCAAAGGATAGTACAGATGTGAGCCTATTATTAAGTTAAAGGAAGGAAGAGTTCAAATCAATATGAGAGAACATTCTAACAGTTAGAACTGTTCAAAAATAGAACTCCTCAGGAGTTAGTGTTCTCCATCATTAGAAGACTTAACAGGATTGTAGATTTATAGATTTAGAACTGGAAGAGATCTTAGAGGTCATGTAGTCTGAGCCCCTTATTTTACAGAGGAGGAAACTGAGGACCAGTGGATTAAATGACTTGCCAAAAATCATACTCTTAGTATGTGGTACAGTCAAGAGTTGAAAAAGATTCCGACTCCAACTTCAGATCCCTTTGCACAAGAAGTACGGCCACTTGTCAGGAATAGATGAAGAGTCAAGTCATACTTCAGGTAGGAATTAGACTAGATGAGAGAGGCACTATGACAGAATAAAGAATACTGGATTTGGAGTTTGAAGATCCAGCTTCAAATCTCAGATCTGATATGATGTTGGATCGAGTTTGGAGGAAGTACTAGAAACAATGTTACAAGAAACAACTTAGAAAGTTCAGAAAAACTTAGAAAGACTTACATGAACTGATGCAAAGTGAATTGTATGATATCGTATGACAATCAACTGTGAATGATTTAGCTATTTTTAGCAATACAGTGATCGAAGACAATTCCAAAGAACTCATGCTGAAAAAATAATCCATCTCCAGAGAAAGAAATAATGGAGTCTGAATGCAGATTGAAGCATTTAAAAAAAAAACCTTTATTTTTCTTTTTTTGGGGTCTATGTTTTCTTTTGCAACATGACTAATATGGAAATATGTTTTACATGACTACACATATATAGCCTATATCAAATTGCTTGCTTTCTCAATGAGAGGAGAAGAGAGGGAGGGAGAAGAGAATTTGAAACTCAAAATTTTTAAAAACAAATGTTAAAGATTTTTTTATACGTAACTGAAAAAAATGAAACATTTTTAAAATATAATTTGGGAAAAAAGAGTTTAGAGGGCATGGGAACAAAGTGGACCTATTTCTTCCTAGGCTAATGAGAAGCCTTCCAAATCTCATTCTGTTCTTTGGACCACAGATGTGGAGTTCATCACTGGATTAGTATTCAAAACCTGTCTAACTAGGTAGAACCTGGCATAGTCTTTGAGAACACAGGATTACCATCATGCCACAACAAGGTACCAGAACAAAACTTTGGTTATTAAATTTATGAATGCACCAACGGAGGTGGTTTAATCACAAATCATAGGCAAAATGAAGGATGGAACTAATCCAATGATTGGGACTTTAAAGTAAAGAGACATTGTTTTTTCTCCTTCCTTGTTTTTTTAATTAATTAATTAATTTTTTAGTTTTCAACAATCCCTTCCATAAGCTTTTGAGTTTTAAATTTTTCCCACTCACTCCCCAACTCCCCCCACCCAAGACAGCACACAATCTGATATAGGCTCTACATATACATTCCTATTAAACATATTTTCACATTAGTGATGTTGAAAAGAAGAATTAGAACCAATAGGAGGAACCACAAGAAAGAAGAAACAAAACAAAAGAGAAGAAAAAAAGAGCAAATAGTATGCTTCAATTTGCATTCAAACTCCATAGTTCTTTCTCTGGAAGTGGATAGAATTTTCTATCATGAGACTTTTGGAGATGTCTTAGATCCTCCCCTCCCTTCTCCTGGTAGTGAGGCCTAGGTATCAGAAGTAGATGGGTAAAAATGAAGGGTTCTCTATTATTGGAGGATTGTAGAAAAAGCCCTATAAAGATTCAGGCCTACACCTTGTCATGGCCCTGGAATTCACTCGCAGTTAGAGAATTCAAATAGCAGCCTCGAGTATTGGGATGTGCTCTGAATTAAGACAAATCTGAATTCTGGTCTTAGTTTAGCCTGTCACTACTTGCATGACTTTGAGACAAATTGTTTTAAGTTCTCTAAACCAATAAGATAAGAGGGTTGTGAATCTGGAATAGATCGTATTTACTCTCTGTTCTAAATCCATCATTTTACAACTTTAGGAACTAAGGCACAGAGAGAATAAATGATGTGCCTAAAGTTGCAGCTAGTGTCTGGGATTTGGCTTCAGAGCCCATGTCTACCATTCCGTCACTCTTTGACCTTAAACAAATCATTTAACTTCTTTTGACCTTGGTTTTCTCATCTGTAAAATTATAGGGTCAAACTAGATGGTCTTAGAAAGTCACACAAAAGGATTGTAGATTTAGAGCTAGAAGAGACATGGTCCCATCAGTTCCAACACCCTCATTTTACAGATGGGAAAACTGGGGCCCATAAGGAGGTTTAATGATTTGCTCCAGGTCACACATGTTCTATAAATGGCAGAGGTGGAATTTGAACCTGGGTCCTCTAACTCCAAATGCAATGTTGTTTTGTTTTGTTTTTCCACAAAATAGAAGCAAAAACAAACAAAAAATAAAAATAAAACTCAGGTATCCTCATCTATAAAACACAAACAACAATACTTGTCTTGTTTATCTCATAGGGCTTTTGTGTGAATAAAATGAAATAGCAGAGGTAAAAATATTTCAAAAACTAAAACACTACATGAAACTAAAATCTTAGTAGAAATACTATTTTGTTTCTCAAATGGCACATTCCTCTCTAATATCTTCTCAATTCCTGCCATCTTATTCCTTGAAGGCTTGCTAAATGGGCTTCCTATGTTTTTGATGCTGATTTGTCTTCCACTCTCAGCAGTCCTGTCACTTTCACGGATGCCTACCTAACATGACCCTTTTATCTCTTGCTTAGCTCTGTAGAAAAACATCCTGCCCCCTGGTTATGGAAGCAACTTCATTTTTTAAAAGGAATTTTCTACCTTTCTGATTTGCATATGATTAGTTCTGCTGTAAATTTGAAAGAAGTCAAGAATATATCTTTTTGAAAAGCTTAACCTAGTGGACATTGAGACTTTAGTGGATAGGTGGTAAGGAACCACGCCTAGATCTAACAGAGGAACATTTCATACTTGGGGTCTAATTTGTTAGCATTTAAAAGCTGTTCCAATGTCATGTCAATTCATAAAATCATAGATTTTAGAGAAGGGAGATACCAACCCCCTCATTTTACAGATGAGCACAAATGAAGTTTAAATGACCTGCCCAAAATATCACGGATAGTAAATGGTAGAGTGGGTTCTCTGATTCCAATTTCCATTGCACCAAGCTTACATAGTATAGAAAGTCACTGAAATTTAAGAAACACACCCACACAGTAGCCAAATGCCCAAGAACTGATACAGGTAACTTAATTTTTGATTTGGGAATGTATTCTTATGATTGTTTTGTTTTGTTTTATATTTGAGCCATTTAAAGTTCTCCACAGCAGTAATTTCTCTATCCCCTCTTTGATGATCTCTCCTAGACACAGGTTGGCCTACTATGATAATTAAACAAATATAATTAATATAATGGAATCTAATCCACTTAAAAATGACTTGAGACCCACCCACCCACCAAACAACCCAAAACTTTCAGTGACCACAGTCCCTAAAGGCCATTTAGGGACAGGAAGTTATGGAGGGACCCCAGCCTAACTACCTAGCCCAGTGTTTTTAATGGCAAAAGTCCCATGATATAGTACTGGCATCCCTAGTATAATTGGCTCCTTGTTCTGTATCAGAGCCCTGACAGACTTCTTATGACTGTGAGAACAGAACAGGGATCACATTCATCTCTCAAGGAAACTGAGAGTTCCAAAAAATCTTTGAAAGTATTTGGGGATCACCACATTACATGTTCTTCTATCTCTAAGGACTTTTCCTAAAGAAGGTTATTCCCAGAATTTTCCCTTGGTACCTTCAGCAGACATGCAATTCAGGAAGCCCAGTATCAAAGATTTAGAGGTAGAAGACAACTTAGTGAGCATCTAATCCAACCCACTCATTTTACAGATGAGGAAACAGAGGTCCAGAGAGGTTTAGTAAGTTGCCCAAGATCACATGAATAACTTGTGCTAGAGAGGCAAGAAGCATAACTAGAAGCTTCTCAAAATGTAGAACAAAATTTTGACACTTGCAGATTAAGATTAGCTTAGATACCTCTGGAATCTGTATAATAATTAGTCTGCAGAAAAGGATTAGTTCAGTCATGTGGACCCCCATGATAACTCTTTCCTTGATTTTGTCTAACCTAACTATAGCCAAATAAGTTCAAATTGCAATTAAAGGTTGCAGTTTAAATCTGGCTAAAATTAAATGGAACCAGTTTTCAGTGAGTCACTTTATACCTTGTTCAAAACTTCAAAGTTAGGATCTATTGCTGATTGTTTTCATAATGAGAAAAAAAGAAAGGGAATAGAAAGGTATGCCATTGATTTCACAGCCTAAACAAACCAATTTTTTTTCTTAATAACTTGTTACAAAGTTTATAAAGCAGGCACTCTATAACCATAAAAATAGGGGATCAGAGGAAACCAAAGTCAGACTGACATGGAAGAGATATATAGGAGATATTCAAAGAATAAATGAGCACACTCAAATATACAGAGTGTTAGCAGGGAGAGTTGGTACAATTTAGAATACAATGGTAGTAAGGCACACATGTAGGGTGCATGTGTGACCAAGGAAACTTATACCTTAGGTACTATAGGACCTCAATAATCTTTTTCCTGTCATTGTGTGCTTTCCTCATGCTTATCTGAATCCCTAACTCTTTTTCTCTCTGTAGCTCAACGATAGACTGCTGGGGCTAGTTTTCTCTATAGTGGACACTCTTCTCTGTTGCCAAAGGCCATAATCTTTGAAACTATTTTTTTGCCCCTGTATATCTGTGTCTTTGCTCCCTGATGGATGTAACATCTAGTAAAACAGTAGATCTGCTGTAAGATGCTATGACTGATGGAAAGGGGAGAGAAAAGAAAATGTATCCCCATACCCCCCTGTTAGAATAACAAAGCTAACTCTGATCAATACAATGATCCATGACAATTCCAAAGGCTCATGATGAAAAATGCTACGCACCTCCGGAGAGAGGACTGATGAACTCTGAGTGCAAATTAAGACATATTTTTCATTTTTCCCCACTATCTTTATTTTTCTTACTTTTATTTTTGCAACATGGTTAGTATGAATGTATGTTTTGCATAACTTCACATATATAATAAGTATCACATTGTTTGCCCTTTCAATAGATGACGAAGGGGCTGAATAGAGGGAGAGAATTTTAGAAATCAAAATTGTAAAAAATATAAAAAAGTAACATAAAACGTTAATAAATTTTCAAGGAAAAGAAAAAAAAGAATAGCAATGCTACTCCCTTTCTTGACTATTTCTTCACTGTTTTCAGGGTTGAAAGATTTAGCAATATGCTAATTCCTGTCCTCATGAAAGTTAGGCTAATTTTTCCTTAGATGATATTAAAACATCCTCAGAACTTGGTTAGCTCAGGTGAGTAAGGGGATAGGCTGTGGATCTTACTTCCTGTGCTTGAGTAGCAAACACACCTGAGGACAAAAGATGAATGAAGAGTTCCAGTCTCCCTCTCTGATGCTTCAGTGACGGATCATGATGGGCAACTCAGACAGTGGAATTATGCTCAGATGAATCAACTTGAGGAGTCCTCAATGCCTATCCTTATTAAATATCCTTCTCCTTCTCTGACCAGGTAAATCTTTTTTTGTGTTAATTTAAGAATGACTTAAAAATGTCTCATTATTTTGTTCAAATATTGAACCTAAAGTACTAGGGAACTGACATGAGTTAGATCCAGCCCAGAAAAGCCTCTAAGGGCATGGACTATCTTTTGCCAGCCAATGGCCATCTGCCATTTTAATTTCATCATGAAGAACTCCTTTACACTTCAAGGTATAAAAGTATATAAAAAAACTTCACATTTTTTAACATTAATATCTTTTACCTCTGTTACTTGCCCCTTATTTTAAAATTACATCAACTAGGCTGGTGGAAGGAGAGAATAAACCCCCTCTAACCCCCTACTACATATATTATATTTTTGTACTCATCCAAATGAGGGGTAGAAATATCTGAAAGGGAAATTTTTGAAATTCCAAATTATGAAACAACATGTATCACAGGTTTAGGACAGTTTACTTGTAGTTTGTAAAAATATAATAATACATAAAATGGCTTTTTTCATTTCTCTAAGGGTAAGTCTGTGTTGGTATCAGAAAAAAAGAGTATTTTTGCAGCAGTTCAAAGCAAGTTTCTTTTTGTTACATAAAGGTCTCTAGCAAGTTTAATTTCAATGACCTTTTTTTTTTTAAAAAAAGGCTACAGTACATAAGATGTCACAATGGCTCCCTATTTCCTCTAGGATAAAATACAATTTTTTATTTGACATTTAAAGCCCTTTGCATCAGCTCCAGACTACCTTTCCATGTTTACTTCCTATTACATCCCATCATGCACTCTATGTTCCAGCTAAAATGACCACCTTGCTTAATGTTCCTCAAACATGAAGATATGCCATCCACCTCTATGTCTTTTCACAGGCTATTTATTCCCCATGTGTGGAATGCTCTCCTTACTCAACTCTGTCTCTTGGCATCTGTAGCTCCCTTCAGGGATCATTTAAAGTGCAATTTCCTATACAAGGACTTTCCTGGATGTTAATACTCCCTGAAATTAGGTAATATTTATGTTTAGTTAGTATATGAATTAAATTTACTTATCTGTGTACATGCTGAATGCCCCAAGTAGAATATAAGATCCCTGAAAGTAAGGGCAATTTTGTTTCTGTTCTTGTGTCGTTGGCACATAACAGAGTGCTTTGCACTTAATGATCCTTGTAGAGTTAAAGATAGGAGAATATGCTAGATGTCATAGTTTATGCTGAAATTTTCTACCTGGGATTATTAGAAATTAACGCACTAAATAAATGAGAATCAAAAAAATCTTATGGGATCATAAAGAGGAAGGAACTCCTAGAGATTAGGCCCTGCTCCTAGACTCAAGTAGGAGCAAGTTTCAAACTAAATCACACAGTATGCTGTTCTGAAAATTCTCCCAAACAAGACAGGTTTATGGCATATTTTTGTAACTCGGCTTACTGTTTGATGAGCTACATGTCTGGAAGTCCTTTCTTATAGCTAACCTGACTCCCTAGTGCTGCTGTTGGAGCCTTTTGTGTGATCCTCAGTGGACAGCTAGAACAGCTGGTCAATATCATGCTTATAATAACCATTGATATTCTTGAAATTACATTACCCTTGGGTTTGCACTTTTCCATGCTAAATAATCCTGACTCCTTTAACCTTTCCTCAGAGGTCCTATTTTTCAAACATTTCATCATTTTTGTTGATTGCCTCTGGAACCACTCCAAACCTTCTATCCTTTTAAATATACGATTCTCTCAGATCAGCATAGTGCTTGATTAAAGGCCCTGCCACTGCCAAGCATACTAGAAGGATCATTTTCTATCTTAGCGTGTTATCCCACTTATTAACACAAGCCTGTAGACATCAAGGAAGAATAAGACCTGGGCCCTGACTTAAAAAAAAAAAAAAACTCAGCCCAATCTACAAGTACTTGTCCTAGGTCCTGATGGCTTAGGTCTCTTGTAATTGCTATTGTTATTGCCCCCAGATCATGCTCTGTAGGCACTCTAACTAGAACAATATTACAGCCTGAGGAAATTGGGAGGCAAATGAAATTTGTCTTTAAAATTTTACTTTAAAATAATGAAAATTGTCTTTAAATTTGTCTTGTCATCATGCCTTTCAGGTAACTTTTCCTCTTTGTTAGATTTCTCTCTCCAGGTATAGTCTTCCTACAGTGATCTTGTATTCAACTCATTGAGCGTTTATCAAGTGCTTACTCTGCGGTAGGTGGTGGGGATAAAAAGACAAGAATTAAATAATTCCTGTCTTCCAGGAACTTGTATTCTACTAGAGAAAAATAGCATTTACACAGAGAAGTAAATATTGTAAAAGAAAATGTTACCAAAAAGGCATGTATGTATGCTCATATATGTACATATGCACAGATATATACAGTATACATATACTCATATATACATATACACACTTATATGTATGTGTATATGTGTATACATATATGTGTGTGGTGTGTGTGTCTGTATATACATTTGTGTGTGTGTGTATTATGTCCAGATCTGTGATTTTGTTGGTATAGTGAACTCCTGGCGAGGAATCCCCCTCTACTACTCTACCAATGTAAAAATGCAGACAATTTGAGAGGTCAAAAGATTTGTCCAGTATAACACAGCCAGTATGTATTAGAGTCTGGATTGAAACTGAGGTCTTCCTAATGCTGAGGCCAGCTCACCATCTACAATACCACATCATCTCTCAAGTATAAATATCTACAAAATAAATAAGAAATTTTCTTGGCTTGGGGAGAGGCGAATCAGGAAATCTTGAAGAATACAGTACTTGAACTAAGCCTTGAAGGGATCTAGGCATCCTGAAGCAGGGAGCAGGCATAAATTTATGAGTAAAGATCAAAGGACACAAGGAAAATATGTTTTTAAAATAGAATTGACAAGACTTGGCAACTCAACTGACAGAATCTTTAGTTTTGGTCTTTGTATCCCAAGCACCTAACTTGGTGTGTGTCTAACACATAGTATACATTTAGTAACTGTTTATACACTCATTAATCAAATTGACTATATTATAATTGCTGCCACCTGAAGGATTGTAGAATTGTATTGAGGATTGTAGAAAAGAAAGTAGAATATGGGAGGTGAGCTAAGATGACAAGAATAAGGCATCAGAAAAGGTAAGTTGACTTTTTAGACCTTACTGTAAAATACAAGAGTGTTGTATGCACAGGAATGGAGCACAACTAAGGAAGGCCAGAAAGAACATATTTGACTGGAGAATGATTAAGACATGAGTGGAATCATGACAGTTCAATGTGATGAGATTTATAACTAGAATACATCAATGGAAGTGTGCACCTTGGTCAAAAGGAACTGATTAGAAAGAAGGGTAGAATGTGTTAGATTTTCTTCTGTGTAGAAATCTATAAGTCCAGGGAAAGTATTCAGGTTGGTGGGGAAGACATTTAGAAATGGAAAAGGTATTTATCATAAGTCAATAAGGGTTCAAATCGCACCCAACTAAATCTGTTTCTTTTTGTAGAAGGTTTACTAAATAAATAGATAAAAGAATGCCACACACATAAGATACCTAGATATCACTAAGGTATTTACCAAATTCATGAAATTCCAGTGGGCAATACAGAAACATGGACTAGATGATTGTAAGATTAATAAGTAGGCTCAGAACTGGCTGACTTAGTGGACCTAAAGTGTATTGACTGATGGATTTATGGAACATTTCTAGTAGAGTACCCCTGAAATCTATCCTTGGTCTTCATGCATATTTCTGTCAGTTATTTGGATGAAGCCATATATAGTATGCTGATCAAATTTGAAAATGGCACCATCATGAGAGAGATAGATTTCAATAGCATTTAAATTTCAATAGGATTGGAAAGATGGGCTGATTCTATCAAAATGAAATTTAATAATAACAACAGCAATAATAATATCTTGCATTTATATAGTGCTTTAAGGTTTGAAAAGTGCTTTACATGTCATCCTAACAATAACCCTGGGATATAAGTGCTATTGTTGCCCCCTTTTTTACAGATGAATTAACAGGATGAGAGAAGTGACTTTCCTAGGGTCACACAGCTGGTAAGTATTTTAGGCAGGATTCAAATTCAGATCTTCCTGATTCCAAGTCCAGTACTTTATCCACTAGACCACTTAATTGTGCCATATTGATAGAAAAAATTGTAAGCAGGCATGGGGTCACATGAAGGAAGAGAAGGGAATAAGCATTGATATTGCACTGTGTTAAGCATTTCACAAATATTTCATTTGATCCCTATGATAACTCTATGAAGTAGGTGCTGTTATTGTCCCCATTTTGCATTTGAGGAACCTGAGGAAAACAGAGGTGAAGTGAGTTTTGCAGGATCACATAGCCAATACGTGTTTGAGGCCAGATTTAACTCAGGTGATCCTGATCACAGGCCCATCAACTCTATCAACTACTAACAAGCTGGAGGAATAGACATTTTCTGTTAAAGCTCCCCCAAATAGAAATTATGCTCCAAAGATAAAGCAACTTTAGCTCTCTCATATTCTAAGATGTCCTGAAGCCAAAAGAAGGTTAAAAAAAAGAACCATGAACTGAAACCTACCCTGAGTTCACGAAGCACCCACCACCCACCACACTGCTAGCAGTGAAGCTTCACTAGTCAACCCAATGATCCAACCTATGGGCTTGCAAAAAATTCAACCTCACACCTCTGTTCTCCCACTCCCAATTCCAGTGTCATGGATACCTGAGCTTCAGGCTTTGGAAATTGTTGGCTCCTCAAGGGCCATTACTGCAGCAGCATTCTGTGTTGCAATAGAGTGGAGCACCTGAAGGAAAAGGGTAAAACGTGTCTGAGGTTAAAATAGAACTCAACTTCCCACCCCAACCTCCCCTCCTCCCAGAGCCTTAGAGACCTAACTCCAAATGGCAGAATTCAATCCCAACTAAAACAGCAATGTTCTGAACTGCCCCACCAGAGAACTGAGCAACAAGGAGCAAGATAAAACATCATGGGGGAGTGGAGATAGGGGGTGCTGTGAAGGCTTGTGCAACACTCAACTAAGCTTGAGACAAAGAGCTCAGGTTTCAGTAGGGATATTTCTGTAATACCCTTCCACACTCACCCACTGCAGTCACTTGGGGCAGAGATCTAGGCTGGTCACCTGTGAATTGTGGGAAGAGACAGAGAGACTTTTAGAACCAGCCCTGAGGGAAACCATCATCAGAAGGGAAAGAGTCAGAAACTGAGCAATAGAGGAAAATAAGGATGAAAAAGAACGAAATCATCAAAGATAAAAGAAGACCTTGAGCATAAGTAGATAAATCAATAGGGAAAATGTTGACAGAAGAACAAAATATGGCTTCCAAATCTATTAAATGAGTTTATTCATCTACAAAAAATTCTTCAAAACCAAAGAAAATAATCCAACATTTAATGAGACAAAGGACCCTGTGGAATTTGAAGAGAACACAGAACCACAACACACTATTCCTGAGCAGTTTCAAAGAGAAATGAGAATGATGAAAACAGAATTAACAGCCTGCAAAGCAAAAATAATTGGCAGAACAGAAAAAAAAATTGAATCTGCAATGGCAAGTCTTACTAGAGCAACAAAAGAATCATTGATTAGGAATGCAAATACTCAGAAGTAAGGGACAATCTAGAAGAAGAGAAGCAGAACGCAATAACATTAGAAGAAAATATGGTCTCTATACAAGCAAAAGATACTAATCTTGAAGACAGGATGCAGAGAGACAATCTAAGGATTACAGGTCTCCCAGAAGGATATGACAAGCCAAAATCTCAGAACGCAATAATAAAAGAAATGATACAAGTCATCTAACTATAACTCATAAGCACAGAAAATAAAATACTAATAGAAAGAATCCATAGATTGCCTCCAGAAAAAAAAAAAACAAGACTGAAAACTCCAAGAAACATAGGGATTAATTTAAACAATTTAATTCAGAAATGACAAATGTTGAAGGGATGTGGGAAAATGGGGATATTAATACATTGTTGGTGGAGTTGTGAACTAGTTCAACCATTCTGGAGAACAATTTGGAACAATGCCAAAAGGGCTATAAAACTAAGCATATATGTCCTTTGACCCAGCAATACCACTATTAGATCTATATTCCAAAGAGATCAAAGAAAAGGAGAAAAGACCTATTTGCACAAAAATATTTACAGCAGCTCTTTTTGTGGTGGCAAAAAATTTGAAATTGAGGAGATATCCATTAACTGGGGAATGGCTGAACAAGTTGTGGCATATAATTGTGATGCCATAATATTGTGTTATAAGAAATAATAAGCCAGATGTTTCAGAAAAGCCTGTGGAGACCTATATGAATTGATACATAGTGAAGTGAGCAGAACCAGGAGAACACTGTGCACAGTAACAGCAATATTATAAGGATAATCAACTGTGAAAGAATTAGCTTTTCTGATCAAGAAAATAACCCAGGACAATTTCAAAGGACTCATGATGAAAAATGCTTTTTACCTCCAGAGAGAAAACTGATGAACTCTGAATGCAGATCAAAGCATATTTTTTCTTGTTGTTGTTGTTTTTTTGTCATCTGTGTTTTCTTTTGCAACCTGGCTAATATGGAATATGTTTTGCATGACTTCACACGCATAACTGATATCAAATTGCTTGCCTTCTCAAGGAGCAGACAGGGGCAGAGAGAAAGAGAAAATTTGGAACTTTAATTTTTTTAAATGAATATTAAAAATTTTTACATGTAAATGGGAAATATTTAATGAAATAAAATATACTAAGAAGAAAAAAATAGAAACAATTTAATTCAAGAAGTTCTGCAAGTGATCAGAATAAAGACTACCAAATACAAAGGAGAGGAAATTAAAATAATCCAAGACTATTATGCATTCCCCCAGAAAGCACAAGAAGGAATTAAATAATGTGTCCTGAAGAGCAATGGAGTTTGGGAGCCAGTGCAGAATGACTTATATTGCAAATCTGAATTTAACCATAAATGAAAAAGATAGGCATTCAATAATAAAGAGGTATTTTAAACAATTATAGAAAGAAAATCAGAACTGATGTGATTATTTTCTTCTCAAATACTCCAGACAATAGAAATGCAGGAGGGATAAATAAATGCAATTGTCAAGGACAACAACAGCAATGAGTGATGACAGAGAGACCAATAAGAGACTTATTTCTAAATGTACACAAGGAGAGAAGGGTAAAAGTGGAAGTCAGGTGGAGGAGAAAGACTTGGAATTATGGATAGAATTTAGACACACTCTGCCTACATTTGAGTGAGTGGCTTTTTTTTTTTTTGTTTGTTTGTTTTTATTTTTGTTTTGTGGGATTACATTACAAAATGAGAGGGTGTATGAATGGGGGAATGGAAAAAGATGATGGAGGAGATTTTATGTTAGGATTAAATCAAAAGTTATCAATGAGAGAGAGGTGTCTCCTGTGGTCTCTTAAGAAAAAAAGAGGGAGAAGCTAGGTGGTGCAGTGGATAGAGCACCAGCCCTGAAGTCAGGAGGACCTGAATTCAAATCCAGACTCAGACCAAACACTTGACACTTACTAGCTGTGTGACCCTAGGCAAGTCACTTAACCCAAATTGCCTAAAAAAAAAGAAAAGAAAAGAAAAGAAGAACCTATAGCTTGAGAGTGAGAAGGAGGGGAAAGATTTGAAAAAAAGGGATAAGTAAAGAGGGAAGCCTCTTTTTTTGTTTTTGTTTTTTTTTAATTTTTTTATATTTTTTATATTATGGTAATTTTTATTTATTTTTTTGTTTTCAACATTTACTTCCACAAGATTTTGAGTTCCAAATTTTCACCCCATCTCACCCCCCCACCCCAAGATGGCATGCATTCTGAATATCCCTTCCCCTAGACTGCCTTCCCTTCTATCTCTGCCCCCCTTCTCTTATCCCCTTCCCCTTCAATTTTCCTGTAGGGCAGGATAGATTTCTGTACCCCATTTCCTGCATTTCTTATTTCCCAGTTGTATATGAAAACATTTTTTTAAATATGTGTTTTTAAAACTTTGGGTTCCAAATTTTCTCCCTTCCTCCCTCCCCACCTACCCTCATTGATAAAGCAAGCAACTAAATATAGGTTATATATGTGCAGTTATGCAAAACACTTCCATAGTAGACGTGTTGTAAAAAACTAACTCTATTTCCCTTAATCCTATCCCACCCCTCCATTTATTCTATTCTTTCTCTTGAGTCTGACCCTCCTCAGAAGTATTTGCTTCTGATTACCCCCCTTCCCAATCTGTCCTCCTCTCTATCATCCCCCTACTCTCTTGTCCCCTTCCCCCCCCCATTTTCCTGTAGGGTAAGACAGATTTCCATACCCAATTGAGCGTGTTATTCCCTCCTTAAGTCAAATTCTATGAGAATAAGATTCATTCATTCCCTCTCACCTTCCCCCATTTCCATTCCACTGTAAGAGCCTTTTCTTATCTGTTTTTTTGGTGAGATAATTTACCCCATTCTCCCTCTCCCTTTCTCCTTCTCCTAATATAATCCTCTAACCCCTTAATTTTATTCTCCAAATATGACCCCTTCATCTTCAACTCACCCTGTGCCCTCTATCTTCTATACCTATACATATGTACATATAATTTTTCCCCTCCAACTACCCTAATACTGACAAAGGTCTCACGAGTTACAAATATCATCTTTCCATGCAGGAATGTAAACAGTTCAACCATAATAAGTCCCTTATGATTTTCTCTTTCCTGTTTACCTCTTCATGTTCCACCTGAGTCTTGCATTTGAAAATCAAATTTTCTATTCAGCTCTGGTCTTTTCATCAAGAATGAAAGTCCTCCATTTCAGTGAATGATGATTTTTCCCCTGCAGGATTATCCTCAGTTTTGCTGGGTAGGTGATTCTTGGTTGTAATCCTATCTCCTTTGCCCACCAGAATATTATATTCCATGCCCTGTGGTCCCTTAATGTAGAAGCAGCTAAATCTTGTGTTATCCTGATTGTGTTTTCACAATACTTGAATTGTTTCTTTCTGGCTGCTTGCAATGTTTTCTCCTTGACCTGGGAACTCTGGAATTTGGCTACAATATTCCATGGAGTTTTCCTTTGAGGATCTCTTTCAGGAGGAGATTGGTGGATTCTTTCAATTTCTATTTTGCCCTCTGGTTCTAAAATATCAGGGCAGTTTTCCTGGATAATTTCTTGAAAGACGATGTTGAGGCCCTTTTTTTTGATCATGGCTTTCAGATAGTCCAATAATTTTTAAATTCTCTCTCCTGGATCTATTTTCCAGGTCAGTTGTTTTTCCAATCAGATATTTCATATTGTTTTCTAATTTTTCATTCTTTTGGATTTGTTTTACAGTGTCTTGATTTCTCATTAAGTCACTACCTTCCAATTGCTCTATTCTAATTTTTAAGAAAGTATTTTCTTCAGTAAGCTTTTGGACTTCCTTTTCCATTTGGCCAATTTTGTTTTTTAGGGCATTCTTTTCCTTATTGGCTTTTCGTACCTCTTTTGCCATTTGGGTTAGGCTATTTTTTAAGGTGTTATTTTCTTCAGTATTTTTTTGGGTCTCCTTTAGCAAGCTGTTGACTTGTTTTTCATGATTTTCTTGCAAAGCTCTCAGTTTTTCCTCTACTTCTCTTACTTGCTTCTCAAAATCCCTTTTCAGCTCTTCCGAGGCCTGGGACTGATTCATATTTTTCTTGGAGGCTTTGGATGTAGGAGCTTTGGCTTCATTGTCTTTTTCTGGTTGTATGTTTTGATCTTCTTTGTCACCAAAGTAAGATAATATAGTCTGACTCTTTTTGCAATGCTTACTCATGATCCCAGCCAATTACTTGAGTTTTAAACTCTTTGTTAAGGTAAAATTCTATTTCCAATGTGGAGAACATTCTGTCCCAAGCTTCGGGGGTTTGTACAGCTGTTTTCAGAGATACTTCTAGGGACCTGAAAATTTTCAGTTCTTCCAAGGTGCTATGATATGGGGTGAGGTGTTTTCTCTCCATCGCCACAAGAAGCTTCACCACACCAGCATTCCTCCTTGCCCCAGGACCGCCCCTCAGAACTGTGACCCAGATCCAAGAACTGATAAAGCAAGAGATTCCTGTCTCAGCACTGGCAAAGAGATCCCTGCAATCCCCCTCTGATCAGCCACTCAATTCCCTCTCAGTATGTGGGCCAGAAGCTCAGGAAATAGCTGCTGCCCCAGGGGTGGCTGAGACCTAGCTCCTTCTCTCACCACAGTCACAGACTTTTCCCACTGACCTTCCAAGTTGTCTTTGGTGTTCATGGGTTGAGAAGTCTGGAAACCACCACAGCTGCCCCAGAAAGCCTCATTTTGGTGCTGGGAAGGGATTTCACTGATGAACATTCCTATGGGTGAAGAGAGATGTTTTGTGAAGGGAGATGTCCCTGTGAAGAGATGGGGTCTCATGCTAGGTTTTGCGTGGGGCATCTAATACTTGAAAAGACTACTCATACTGCCTGAGCAGGGGCAGAAGGTGTTGGATCTCTTGGTAGCAAGTATTCAAAAGAAACATGAGGTGCACTCATTTAGGGATACCTCCATCAGACATAGTTGAACACACTGACACACTGCACACTGATCCTGACAGATGTGATAACATTTTGGTCCTCTTCAATTATGAAGGACAACAACAAATCATACAAAAAGATGGTATGGGAGTGAGTCAATTATGTTGGGATGATAAAAAAAGATAGGCAAGAAAGAGGGATATACCAAGAAAAAGAGGAAGAAAGATGAAGAATGGAGAAAATTATCTCATGTAAAAGAAGTGCATGAGGAAGAGTTTTTTTTTTAATAGTGGAGGGGAAAAGGGTAGGGGAGAAGGAAATACTTTAACTTGACTCTCATTTGAATTGGTTCAAAGTGGGAAGAATATATATATACAACTCAGTTGTGTACAGAATCTATCTTACACAACAGAAGAGGAGGAGGGGAAGGAGATAAGAGAAAGGGAGAGGGTTGGTTGAAAGGGACAGCAGATTCATGGAGGCATTGATCAGAAGCAAAACAGAATTTTTAGGAGAGGCAGAGTAGTAAGAAAGAAAAAAATATATAAATAGAAAAAATAGGATAAAAGGAAATGCACAGTTAGTAATCATAACTAAGAGTGTGAATGGAATGAATTCATTCATAAAATGGAAGCAGATAGCAGAATGGATTAGAAACTAGAAACCAACATTATGCGGTTTACAACAAACACACTTGAAACAGAAAGACACTCATAGAGTTGAAATAAGGGGTTAAAGAAGATTATATTATGCTTCAGCTGAAGCAAAAAAAAAAAAAAGACAAGGGTAACAATCATGACCTCAGATATAGCAAAAGCAAAAATAGAGCTAATTAAAAGAGATATGCAGAGAAATTATATCTTGCTAAAAGGTATGATAGACAATGAAGTAATATCAATACTTAAAGATATATACACCAATGGCGTAGCATTCACATTCTTAAAGGAAAATTTAAATGAGTTACAAGAGGAAATAGACCGTACTAGTGGGGGACCTCAACTTTCCCCTCTCAAAGCTAAATAAATCTAACCACAAAGTAAGTAAGATAAAAGTTAAGGAGATGAATAGAACTTTAGAAAAGTTAAATATGGTAGACCTCTAGATAAAAGTGAAGGAGAATAGAAAGGAGTATACCTTTTTCTCACCTACACATGTCACCTTCAAAAAAACTGACTATATGAGGACATAAAAACCTGTAAACAAATGCATAAAAATTAAGTGCACTCTTTTCAGACCATAATGAAATAAAAGTACATTCAATAAAGGTCAGTAAAGGAAGCATAGATTAAAAATGAATTGGAAACAAAATAATCTAATCCTAAAGAATAAATGAGTCAAAGGGAAAAAAGTCATTGAAACAATAATTTCACTAAAGATAATGACAACAAAGAGACAACATGCCAAATCGTGTGGGATGCAGCCAGAACAGTTTGTTCAGTCATTTTTCAGTTGTGTCATCAGTAAAAGAAAGAAAGAGTAGATCAATGAGTTGGGCGTGGAACTACAAAAAAAAATCAGAAAAAAATAAATTAAAAATCTCCAATTAAACAACAAAATAGAAATTTTGAAAATCGAATGAAAGAGTAATTAAAATTTTAAAAATCATTGAAATAAAACTTTTCTTGTTGTTCACTTTGTTTCAGTTATGTTCCCATTTGTGACCTCATTTGGGGATTTTTTGGAGAATATATTGGAGTGGTTTGCCATTTCTTTCTCTTGCTCATTTCAAAGTGAGAAAATCAAGGCAAATGGTGTTAAGTGCCTTGCACAGGGTAACACACCTAAGTGTCTGAGTGTCTGAGGCCAAATTTGAACTCAGGAAGATGATTCCACGGTCAGCACTCTATCCATTGCACCACCTACCTAACCCATATAAATTAAACTAAGAACTGTTATTATCAAAAAAAAAAACATAAACCATTTGTTAATTTGATTTTTAAAAAAAAGAATCAAAAATGAAAAGTGTATCACCAATGAAAATTAAATTAAAACAATTAACAACTTTAGCAAAGCCGAATAATATAAAATAAACCCACATAAATCATCAGCGTTTCTATATATTATTAACAAACCCCAGCAGCAAGAGATAGGAAGAGAAGTTCCATTTAAAATTACTGTAAAAAATACAAAATATGTGGGACTGCCAAGACAAACCCAGGAACTATATGAACACAATTACAAAACACTTCTCATACAAATAAAGTCAGATCTAGATAACTGCTTATGGGGAGGCTGAGCTAATATAATAAAAATGACAAGTCCACCTAAATTAATTTACTTATTCAGTATCATACCAATCAAACTACCAAAAATATTTTATAGAAAAGAAAAAATAATAACAAAACTCATCTGGAAGAACAAAAAGTCCAGAATATCAAGGGAATTAATGAAAAGAAATTCAAGGGAAGGTAGCCTAGCCATATCAGATATAAAATGGTATTATAAAGCAGCAATCATTAAAAACTACTTGGAACTAGCTAAGAAATAGAGTGGTGGATCAGTGGAATAGATAAGGTACACAAGAGACAGTAGTCAATGACTATAATAATCTACTGTTTGATAAACCCAAAGACTCCAGCTTCTGGGACAAGACCTTACTATTTGACAAAACCTGCTGGGAAAACTGGAAAATAGTATAGCAGAAACTAGGCATAGACCAACATCTTACACCATATACCAAGATAAAGTCAAAATGGGTACATGATTTAGACAGAAAGGGTGATACCATAAGCAAATTTGGAGAGCAAGGAATATATTATCTGTCAAATCTATGAAGAAAGGAAGAATGTATGCTGAAACAAGAGATAGAGAACATCATGAAATGCAAAATGGATAATTTTGATTACATTAAATTAAAAAGTTTTTGAACAAAGAAAGCCAATACAACCAAGATTAGAAGGGAAGCAGAAAGCTGGGAAACAATTTTTATAGCCAGTGTTTCTTATAAAGGCCTTATTTCTAAACTATATAAAGAACCAAATCAAATTTATAAGAATACAAGTCATTCCCCAATTGATAAGTGGTCAAAAGATATGAACAAGGTGTTTTTAGATGAAGAAATTAAAACTAGCTATCACCATATCAAAAAATGCAAATTAAAACAACTTTCAAGTATCACCTGAAACCCATCAGATTGACTAATATGACAAAACAGGAAAACGATAAATGTTGGAGAAGATGTGGGAAAATTGGAACACTAATTCATTGTTAATGGAATTGTGAACTGATCCAACCATTCTGGAGAACAATTTGGGACTGTATCCAAAGGGCCATAAAACTGTGCATACCCTTTGATCCAACAATACCACTTCTAGGTCTGTATCATAAAAAGAGATCATAAAAAAGGGGGAAAGGACCCACATGTACAAAAAATATTTAAAGCAGCTCTTTTTGTGGTGGCAAATAATTGGAAATTGAGGGGATGCTCATCAACTGGGGAATAGCTGAACAAGCTATGGTATATGAATGTAATGGAATACTATTGTGCTATAAGAAATGATGAACAGGTGGATTTCAGAAAAACCTGAAAAGACTTACATGAACTGATGCTGAGTGAAGTGAGCAGAACCAGGACAACATTGGACACAGTAACAGCAACATTATATGAGGATCAACTTTGATAGACTTAGCTCTTCTTAACAATACCATGATCTAAGACAATTCCAAAGACTCATGATGGAAAATGCTATCCACATTCAGAGAAGGAACTATGGAGTCTGAATGCAGATTGAAGCATACTATTTTCTCTCTCTCTCTCTTTTTTTGTTTTCTCTTTCTTGTGGTTTTTCCTTTTTGTTCTGATTCTTCTTTCGCAACATGACTAATGTGGAAATATGTTTAATATGATTGAACATGTATAGCCTATATCAGAGTGCATGCCATCTTGGAGAGGGGGAAGGTTAGGTAGGGGGGAAATTTTGTAACTCAAAATCTTACAAAAGTGAATGTTGAAAACTAAAATTAAATAAATAAATTTAAAAAAACAGAAAAGAATAAAATAAAATAAACTCACATAAATCATCAGCTCTTCTATATATTACCAATAAAACCCAGAAGAAAGAGAAAGAGAAATTCAATTTAAAATCACTGCAGAAAATATAAAATACTTGGGAGTCTACCTACCAAGAGAATTCCAGGGACTATATGAACATAAGTATAAAACACTTTTTTTTTTAACAAATAAAAACAGATCTAACCAGTTGGAGAAATATTAATTGCTCATGGATAGGCTGAGCCAATTTAATAAAAATAACAATTCCATCAAAATTAGTTTACTTATTCAGTGCCATACCAAAAAATCTACTAAGGAATCAGTTTATAGAGCCAGAAAAAATAAAGTTCATTTGGAAGAATAAGTTGCCGGGATATCAAGAGAATCAATAAAAAAAATGGGAAGAAAGGTGATGTAGAAGTACTAGATTAGATTTCAAACTGTAGTATAAAGTAGCAATCATCACAACAAACTAGTACTGGCTAAGAATTAGAGTGGTAGAAAAATGGAATATATTAGATACAGGATACACAGTAGTAAATGTTCTTAGTTTCATAGTTTGATAAACCTAAAGATACAAACTTTTGGATAAAGAATTCGCTATTTGGCAAAAATTGCTAGGAAAAATGGAAAGCAGTTTGGCAGAAACATAGACCAACATCTCATGACATCTATCAAGATAAGGTCCACATGGGTACATGATCTAGAAATAAAAAGTGATATTATAAGTAAAATTGCCTGTCAGATCTGTGGGTAAGGGAAGAATTTATAACTAAATAAGAGATGAAAAGAATCATAGGAAATGAAATAGATCATTTTGATATGTGAAATTAAAAAGGTTTTGTACAAACAAAGTCAAAGTGGCTAAAATTATTATGGCAGGAAATGGGGGAAACATTTTTACAGCAAGTTTCTCTAATGCCTAATTTTTCAATATATAAGGAATTGAGCTAAATTTATTAAAAAAAAAATAAGAACCATTCCCCAACTGATAAGTGGTTAAAGCATAAAAACAGATGGTTTTTAAAAGAAGAAATCAAAACTTTCAATAGTCACATAAAATGTTCTAAATCACTATTGATAAGAGAAATTCAAATTAAAACAACTCTGAGGTACCACCTCACACCTATCAGCTTGGCTAACTTGACAGAAAAGGAAAAGGACAAATGCTGTAGAGGATATGGAAAAATAGGTATACTGATGCATTGTTGGTGAAGTTGTGAACTAGTCTAACCATTCTGGAGAACAATTTGGAACAATGCCCAAAGGGCTATAAAATTGTGCATACTCTTTGACTCACCAATACCACTACTAGGTCTATATCCCAAAGAGATCAAAGAAAAGGGAAAAGGACCTATTTGTACAAAAATATTTATAGCAGCTCTTGTTTGTGGTGGCAAAGGATTGTAAACTAAGGGGAATGCCTATCCATTTGGAAGTGGCTTAATAAGTTGTGTTACATTATTGTGATGTAATACTATTATACCATAATATATAATGAGCAAGACAGTTTCAGAAAAACCTGGGAAGTCTTATATGAATAATGCAAAGTGAAGTGAGAAGAACCAGGAGAACATTGTACACATCAAAAGTAATATTGTAATGATGATCAACCATGAAAGACTTAGCTACTCTGATCAAGGCAATGATCCAAGACAATTCCAAAGGATTCATGGGGAAAGTGCTATCAACCATCCGAGAAGTAACTGACAAACTCTGAGTGCAGACTGAAGCATTACTTTTTTTCACTTTCTTTATTTTTCTTGCTTTTTCCTACAGGTTTTTTTCCTTTCCCCCATAGCTAATACAGAAATATGCTTTGCATGAAAAAAGTCCTTATACAGAAAAAAAAATGGAACTAAACAAATGACTGGAAAAAAACTAGAGAAAAAACTTATGGCATTTTTTAAATGGGACTACAAAGCAGTTTATATATTTTTCAATACCACATGGAACTTTTACAAAAAATTGATCATGTAATAGGGTATACAAACAATTGTAAGCAAATGTGAAGAGTCAGAAATTGTTTTTTATTAATTTATTTTATCAACAATCATTTCCATAAGATATTGTGTTGTAATTTTTCTCCTTCTCCCTCCCTACCTCCCCCACCAAGATGGCACACAATCTAATATAGGCTATACATATACATTCCTATTAAACATATTTTCACATTAGTGATGTTGTAAGTAAGAATTAGAACTAATAGGAGGAATGACCAGAAAGAGGAAACAAAACACAACAGAAGAAAAAATTGGCAAATAGTATGCTTCGATCTACATTCAAATTCCATAGTTCTTTCTTTGGATGTAGATAGCATTTTCCATCATAAGGCTTTTGGAGATGTCTTAGATCCTTGTATTGCTGAGAGGGGTTAAGTCTATCAAAGTCAGTCATCACTCAATGTGGCTATTACTATGTACAACATTCTCCTGGTTCTGCTCACTTCACTCCACATCAAACCATACAAGTCTTTCTAGGTTTATCTGAAGTCTGCCTGTTCATCATTTCTTATAGCACAATAGTATTCCATTACATTCATATATCACATTCACAGTTATGATTACTATTTGTGTGTTTCTCTCTATCCTTTTCTCCTCTGTTTATGCTTTTCTTTCTCTTTTCTCCTTTTCCCTCCTCACTAATGTTCTGCTTTTGACCACTGCCTCCCTCAGTCGCACCTCCCTTCTATTAGCCCCCTCCCTTTTCTTTCCCCTTTTCCCTCCTACTGCTTATAAGGCATATTAGATTTCTATACCTAACTGATTATGTTATTCCCTTATCGAGCCAAATCTGATGAGAGTAAGGTTCAAACAATGCTTATCTCCCTCCCTTCTTTCCCTCTATTATAATAGGATTTTGTGCCTTTTCCTGTGATGTAATTTACCCTTGTCTGCCTCCTCCTTTCCTTTTCTCTCAGTACATTTTCTTAGATCAGATTAATTCACTTACTTGATTAGATTTTTTTCATCATTACATCAAAGTCAATTTATACCCACCCCCTTTATGTATACTCCTTTAACATGGTGTAATAACAATACCGTTCTCAAGAGTTACAAGTGTCATCTTCTCCTGTAGGGATGTAAACAGTTTGCCCTTATATATGTTATTATATGTTATTACATGTTGTTTCTTTCTGTCCCATTTACCTTTTTATGTCTCTCTTGAGTCTTGTATTTGAAGATCAAATTTTCCCTTGAGCTCTGGTCTTTTTATCAGAAAGGTATGGAAGACCCCTATTTTGTTGAATATCCATCTCCTCCCCTGAAAGAGCATGCTCATTTTGCTGGGTAGTTGATCCTTGGTTGTAATCCAAGCTCCTTTGCCTTATGAAATATCATGTTCCATGCCCTACGGTCTTTTAATGTAGAAGCTGCAAGATCCTGTGTAATCCTGACTGTGGTTCCATGATATTTAAATTGTTTCTTTCTGGCTGCTTGCAGTATTTTCTCTTTGACCTGGAAATTTTGGAATTTGGCTACTATATTTCTTGGCATTTTCAATTTGAAATCTCTTTCAGGAGGTGATCAGTGGATTCTTTCTATGGCTATTTCACCCAAACACTGAGCTAGCTCTGGCAATGTGTGCCTCAACCTCATTATCAATGTATACATCCCTGAAAAGTACACCACCAAGGTAAGTGAACTTATCCACAGCATTTAAAACTTCTCCATTTGCCATAACTGATGGTTCCACGTATGGATGGTGTGGTGGTGGCTGATGGAGCACCTATGTTTTTTTGGTGTTAATTGTTAGGCCAAAATTAGCACAAGCATCAGAGAATCGATCCATACTTTGTTACATCTCAGCTTCAGAGGCTGCATTGAGTGCACAATCATCTGCAAACAGAAAATCATGCACCAACACTGTTGGTCTTGGCTTGTAGTCTTTTCAAGGTGAAGAATTTTCCATCAGTGCAGTAACTGACTTTGATATTATGTTCACCCTCATTGAAAGCATCGACAACATGGCTGAAAACATTATGTTGAAAAGCATGGAAGCAAGCATACAGCCTTTATTCACTCCATTGGTGCCTGGGAAAGCACAAGATTATTGTCCATTATCTAGAACCTGGGCAAGTATGCTGTCATGAAATTGACATACAATACTGATGAAATTCTCTGGGCAACCAAATTTTGACATAGTTTTCCATGAGCCCTCACAAATGAGAATATCAAAGCCCTTCTTCAGATCTACAAACATTGTGTACAGACCTCTCTTCTGCTCCTGGCATTTCCCGGGAGTTGTCAGGCAGCAAATATCCTATCGATCATTCATCAGCCCTTTTTGAAGCCACACTGGCTCTCAGGTAGATTACCATCTTCCAGGTGAAAGATCAGCTTATTAAGGAGGACCCTGGCCACAATGACTAAGAGAGAAACCCCCACCCTGTGATTGTCACAGGACAATTTATTTCTTTACCTTTATAAAGATGGACAACAGAGGCATCCTTTAACTTCTGTGAGATAACCTCTTCTTGCCATAAAACCCGGAAAATTTCAGTCAGCTTTTGTATGAGCAATGGACTCCCTCCCTTGTAAATCTCAGTTGGAATAGAATCAGCACCAGGTGCTGGAGCCTAATGGCATTCAAAACCTCTTCTTCAGTTGGAACTTCAGCTAGGGAGGGGTTGACTTCAACTTGAGGAAAAAGGTCAATGGCTTCAGCATTTATTGATGATGGTCTGTTGAGAACATTATGGAAGTGTTCAGCCTATCCCTCTAGGATCATGTCCTTGTCACTAATCAATATGGCTCCATAATCTCTGAAGAGTTGAAATGCACCATAGGTCTTTGGCCCAAAAATAGCCTTCAGGGCATCATAAAAACACTTTGGATTGTTAATACCAGTATAAAACTGAATTTCATCTGCCTTCTTACTGAGCCAAGAATCCTATGTCTAAGTTTTGCTTGTACTTTACTTTTGATGGAATTAAAGATTGCCTTCTTAGATATGGATGAACTAACCTGCTGGTAAACTCTGTGGAGTTCTCATTTTTCATTTAGCAGCTTCTGAATGTCCCCACAATTTTCATCAAACCAGTCTTGATATTTGTGATTGTTCTGACCCAGATGAGCAAATGCATTGCTATACACCAAATCTCTGAAAGCTGCCTACTCCTTTTCTGCTCCACTGTTGCTAACTGTGTATTGGTTCAACTTTCCCTCCAAGTTAGCAACAAACTGTTCCTGCTCAGAGAAGCACTCTAATCTGTTGAAATTAATTCTTCTGGTACTCATTTTGCCTTGGGGACACCACTTTTGTTGAATGTGAATATTTAGCTTAGAGAGGATAAGTCCATGATCAGTCCAGCACTCTGCACCACACATTGCCTTCATCATTCTCACATCCTGTCTGTCTCTTCTCCTTACAATCACATAGTCTATTAAAAGTCAATGTTTGCTGTGAGGGTACATCCATGAAATTTTATTGTTTTTAGATAAAAGGAAGACAATGTTGGTGATGGAAGGTCATAAGATTGCACAAGTCTAGGGGCAGCTAGATGGCGCAGTGGATAGAGCACCAACCCTAGAGTCAGAAGGACCTGAGTTCAAATTCAGCCTCAGACACCTGACACTTACTAGCTGTGTGACCCTGGGCAAGATACTTAACTCTATTGCCTAGCAAAAAAACAAAAACAAAAACAAACAAAAACAAATATAAGATGCACAAGTCTTCAGTAGTAAGTGACCATTGCTGCTGCTGTTTCCAACTCCATTCCTCCCTAGAACTCCCTGCCAAGTCTGGTAGTCCGAAACTACTCTAGGATTAAAGTCACCCAGAATTACAAGCTTGTCCTCTTTTGGCATATTGATGATAAGTGTCTCCAGGTCTTCATAAAATTTTTCTTTAACCTCATCAGGACTCGTCATGGTTGGAGCATAGGCACTGATGATGGTGGTATGATGTTTTCCTGCAAGTAGCAATTGCATTGTCATGAACCTGTTGTTCACTCCTTTTGGTAGGCGTACAAGCTTGTTGACTAGATTAGTTTTGATTGCAAACCTACCCCAGCTTCATGGCACTTCCTGTCTCTGTGACCACACCAGAAAAATGTATATCCAGTTCCAACTTCAGTAAGCTGACCTTCATTTGCCAGTCTTCTTTCACTCAGGGCTGCTATTTGGATGTGATACCTGCTGAGTTCTCTTGCAACAAGAGCTGTTTGTCTTTCAGGTCTACTGGATTGTGTGTTGTCTAATTGTGCACTCATTCCCTGTGCTGATGGTGAGTAGAATCATCTTTGCAGATGTTTTTGTACACTTTTTTGTCTTTTTACCACAGAGCGGGATTTCCTCGCCTGCCACAGTAATCAAGTCAGGGTTGGGTAAGCAGACAATTTTTAGGACATTTTTTCGAGCCCCTTCCTCTCACTAGGAGTTGAGTAGTGTGAACCTTTAAAGGCTGCTCAGACACTCAGTGCTACAGAATCTCACTGCTGCTGCTAGTGAGAAATGACCCTATAGCCTGGGCTGCTTGTGTGAAGGATTGTGACTACAGCTCACAGTGTATCCACACCTGCTGCTTTGTCACTTGCCTGTTACCACAAGACTTGGAGATAGGTCAATGGTAAAATGGTATGGGGATGTCCTTTGATTTAGGTGTGAATTGGATTTAAGTGAGGTGGAGTTGCATGGTCATTAGCCTCACTCTCTCCTCCAGAATTATCACAGTCCAGTGGCAGGCAGAATCAAAATGACTGGTGATAGCTCAAGATTCAGTGGATGACCTTGGCATCTTCAATGTCTAACCCAGGCTCTAAGCGCTCCACAGCGCCTACTTCAGTTGCCTTTATGGCCATTGGAACAAATTGTTCTCATCTACCCATTCCACTAGGGGAAGTCTTCACATGCTTGTGTAGACACCCTCCTAACTCACCAATGGGTTTGAGACCCCTTGTTTACCCTCTATCTGGTTTAGCCCATCTGCCAAAATGGTTTACTGGGATGTCACCACTGTGCATGCTACAGCTTCTTGGAGTCATAAGTGAGAGTACCAAAGGTGGAAAGCAACCCTAAAAAGGCTCGGCAGCCTTTACATCAGAGATACTAGTCTTCCTTGAACACACCCTACACCCTGGGAGCCTTAGCAGTGAAATACTAAATAATAAATGAGTCAAGGAACAAATCAGAGAAATAATAATCACACAAAAGAAAATAGTAATAATGAAACAATATACCAAAATTTCTGAGAAGCAGCAGAAGCAGTCCTCAAGGAAAAATCATGCCCTGATAAATATACATTAACATAATTAAAAAGGGAGAATTAATTAACTAGATATGCATTTTAAGAAATTATAAAACCAACACACAAACAAACCTAAAGTAAGCACAGAAGATATATTAAAAGTTAGAAGAGAAATAGATGAATTGGAAAAAAAACAGAAATGGTAAACATAACTAAAAGTTTAATTCTTTTAAATGACTAATAAAACTGAAGAAACCTTAGCTAATCTCATTAAAAAGAGGGCAGAATATCAATCAATAAAATAGAAAATGATCAAAATCAAATCACAGCAAAACCAGAAGAAATAAAAAGAATTATCAAAATGTATTAACAGTTATATGCTAACAAAACTGAAAACACAAAAGAAATAGAATATCTTCAAAAATATAAAATATGCCAACTATCAGATGACCAGATAAATCTTTTAAATAATGCAATCTCAGAAAAGGAAATAGAGGTAGCTGTAAAGGAACTACCAAAGCAAAGAAAAAAAAACTCCTGGTCTTTGTGGATTCATAAGAGAATTCTATCAAACTTTTAAAAAAATACTACCTATGTTCCACAAATTATTCTCAGAAATATAGAAAGAAAGCATCATATCAGAATCATTTCATGTGACAAATTATTCCTAATACTTAAACTCAAAAGGATAAAAAAAAGCAGAAGGAAAACTATAGACCAATATCATTAATGAATATTGGCTCAAAACTTTTAAACAAAATCCTGTCAAACAAATTACAATGATTTATTCAAGAAATCATTCATTATGACCAAGTGGAATTTATAACAGGGATGCAAGAATGGTTCAGCATTAGGAAAACAATCAACCTAATTAATCATATTAAGAACCAAAACATACAAAACTACATGATTATCTCAACAGATACAGAAAAGGCCTTTAACAGACAACACTTACTTATGATTTTTTAAAAATAGTACAAAGTATAGGTATAAAAAGACCTTTTAAAAATATCACCAAAAAAACTATCTAAAACCAAAAAGAAGCATCATATGCAATAGAGCTACAGTAGAACCTTTTCCAATAAATATGGCTGTGAAGCAAGAATGTACATTCTCGCCACTATTTGGTATAATTCTGGGAATGCTAATAACAGCAATAAGACAAGATAAAGAAATTGAAGTTATAAAGATAGCTAAAGAGGAGATAAAAATATATCTGTTTGCTGATGATATAATGATATGCTTGGAAAATCCTAGTGAATCAGCAAAGATACTGAGACAATAGTTTTCATGAAGTTTCAGCCTACAAAATAAGCACTCCAAAATCAATAGTATTCTATATAATAATAACAAAATAAGCAAAAAAAATAGAAAGAGAAATCTTATTCAAAATAACTGTGAAATGCACAAAATATCTGTGGTCCATTCTACAAAAGTACACACATACACATACACACACACACACACACACACACACGCACACACACTCCCAAAAATAAAAAAAAACTTGCATAGAGTCAATTATAAGAAATAAAGAAATGCTCCTTAAAGACATAAAGAACTTAAATAGCTAGAGGAATATTCAATGTTCATGGCTAGGCCATGCAAATATAATAAAAAATTATATTACTACCAAAGTTAAATTTTCACTTTTAACAATATACCAATCAAATTACCAAGGGGATACTTCATAGAACTTGATAAAATAATAACAAAATTAATATGGGACATGATCAAAAGAGGTAGGGATAAAGGAGAAATAGCAGTTCCAGATCTCAAACTCTGTTATAAAGCATCAGTCATCAAAACCATCTAGTACTACAGACCTGGAGAAAGAAAGGCAGACAAACAGACTGAGAGAGAGAGAGAGAGAGAGAGAGAGACAAACAGACAGACAGAGACAGAGAGACAGAGAGAGAAGAAGAAGAAGAAGAGGAAGAGGTAGTAGAAGAAGAAGAAGAAGAAAGAAGAAGAAGAAGAAGAAGAAGAAGAAGAAGAAGAAGAAGAAGAAGAAGAAGAAGAAGAAGAAGAAGAAGAAGAAGAAGAAGAAGAAAAGAGAAGAGAAGAACTGAAAACCAGTCTGTCAGAAATTAGGCTTAGATCAGCACCTTACATGACATTCCATAGTACATTCTAAGGGGAGAGCTGACATTAGTATTAAAGATCATATTATAAAAATAAATAAATAACATAAAATATCTTAAAAACCCATACCTCTCACAGTTATATGTAGGAAATATATCTTTAATTGATTAAAAAATAGAGGCAACTGTAAAAGATAAAATAGATGACTTTGATTACCTGACTGAAAAGTTTCTGCATGGACAAAATTAATGCACCTGAGATAAGTAAAAAAAAGTAGTTGAATGGAAGAAAAGACCTAAAACTTTGCATCAAATAATCAAATAATTTGTATCAATAAGGGAAGAAGTTTCAGCTTCAAAACAGATGAAAAACTGAGGAATCTAGAGAGGAAAGTGGCAGAGCAGATGATAAGATCTTGGGACACAGTGGCAGGACAAAAAAATCCCTCACCAATGACTAATGTGAAGTGCTTAGAGGGATTGGGGGTTAGAATGGAAAAGGGCTCTGGTCCTTACTGTTACTTTACCGAGAAATAAGGGTAGCATCTTGGTAGGAGGCAAATGACCAATGAAAGTCAGGGTGAGGGAGGGGTAGGTTTGCACCTCCCCACCTGAAAAGTGTTCTTGGGGATTCCTTGACCACTGATTGGCTTCTGATGTCTATATAATGAGGAGCAGGGTATGGATAATAAAGTTAATTTTTTATGGAAAAAAACAAATTAGATTATATGGCTATCAATTTAGCTATCAATTATATAGCTATGAATGGGAGGACATGACTAGAATATGGTAAATGAGTTAAACTTTTTCAAAAGGAATAAACTAGATTTTTTTTAAAAGAGTAGTGGAATTTCGTGTGTGTGTGTGTGTGTGTGTGTGTGTGTGTGTGTGTGTGTGTGTG